>NW_017731371.1:628833-645926 GCF_001890085.2 Hipposideros armiger
TTACAGAACCCATCTGAGCCTTGGTTATTTTGTATCCACAAAGGAGATCATAAAGATATTTGTCTCCCAGGGTCTTTGTGAAACCTAAATGAGAGAGTATATGTAAAAGCATCCAGTCCTAGACCCTGGTGCAAAGTTTTACTTTGTGAATGTTTCTGTGGGCATTCAAACAGGAAATACAACACCCCTTCCATAGGAGCTGGTACAGGCTCAATATTCCATATTGAAACTTCCCATATGATAGCAAACATTCACTTGTGTTTTCTCTAAACATGCCAGAAAATTGGACATTCCAAGATGTGGTCTGTTTGCCTTCTGACTTTGGAAATACTCGACCACTGCTGCTTATCACCCCACCCTTCAAGACTCCTTTTTTTGTAGTAAAAAGAGCAACAGGTGCTAAGTCAGTGTTCTCCATCTTTCTAGAAATTCTCCCCTGCAGGCTTTTGCTTATGCTGTAACCACTACTTGCATCACTTCTTCCTGCCCCTGTAACTCCCTCACCATTCACACCCTCATCCTCCAACTTTCAGCTTAGACCTCACCTCTACTAGGCAGACTTCCCACATCTCTGAGGTCCGGGTTAGGTGTCTCAGATGCCTGTATATTTATTTGTCTTAGCAAGGACCACATTATATTGTAATGGCTTGTTTTGTCTGTCTCCCCTCTCCTGTGTGCCCCCTACTGGCATGGAGAGCAGTGTAGGTCTTATCCAGTATGTGCACACAGGAATATTCCATAAGTGAAGAAGTGGATGAGATCTACAGAGCTCACACTTTCCCCCTTTTTCCTCATGTGTACTTCTTGGCTCTCCTTCAGTTGCCTCTTTCCAGTAGAAATTTCTTGCCTCTATCATTTTTCTGCTTCAGGACTAGACATTTAGCGACTGCCATGCTTCTGGCCACTGTTGAATCAAAGAGTGAAAGAAACCGAATCCAACATTTGGAATGAGTTGCTTCCTTGCCAGCCAAGCTACTGAGCCAACGGGGAACAACATTTCATATATTCCACTTTTTTCCACCCAAGCATTCCAGTACTGAGTTTGTGATATTTTTTAAAGCTCTTGTTATATTTAAAGAAAATCAGTCCAGTATCTATGTTCAGGCTTTGAAACTGAAAATTTATTCCAATACAAGTTGAGCTGTGGGTGTGTGTGTATGTGTGTGTGTGCATCTGTCTGTCTGTCTGTCTGTGTTTATCTGTGTATAAGAGTGTAGGGAGCTGCCGTGTCCCCAAATATTGGTAAAGAAAGAAGTAATGCAAATTGATCGAGGTTACCTCATCACCGAATGTACTCTGCTCATGTATTTTGACAAGTCTTACCTTACTTTTAATTACGGGGCCTTGTAGTTTACTAGTAAATGCAGCAATAGTGACTTTGGCAGAAACGGAGAAATCTGTGTAACCTGAGCCTTCGTAATGAGTCTGTGCTGACTCCTTGTAAAATGGGGTGAGGCAATTGATTTTAAGAAGAATTTCAGTAGAGCAATTTATGTGATATGTGACTGTAGTCACAAATCAGTAAGCCTTTTATGGGCCAAGCACACCAGAATGCATACATTAAACGAGGGTAGTTTCTCAAAGAAAGTTTGTTGGCCACGCCAGACTTTTGCCAGTGATGCTGCCGTTACCCAACACTTTTTTGGAAGTCCACATTTGGACTTATTTTTAGAGTCAGTTTTCAAGTCACAACAACAGCAAAAATAAATAAAAATATCACCTGAAATTCAAAATACTAAAGGAGGAGGCTCGTTTTTAAATTGCTTACCTACTTTTTATTATCCAGTCAGACTCTTTCCCAAATTGAATCTTCCGTTGAAGGAAGCCATTGGCGCATCACTGAGGCCACTCATGAGAAGGTGACACGGTGTTGATAGACCCACTAGAACCATGAGCCCCTCCCACCCCATATACTTTAGCAGGCACTGCAGGGCCTTCTGTTCTGGGCAGTTTATAAAACTCAGTGAGAGTGGGAAAAATCTTACAGCCATGTGTACAGATGATAGTGAATATTTTGCTCTTTATCTCCTCTAGCCAGGCATCAGTTTGGAGTTTGGGTCAAGTTTCTCCCAATACTTTGGGAATGTCAAAAGAAGGGGGCAGTATGTCACCAACAGCTTCTGCATAGCATACAGGTCTCACCACCTAGCCCTGAGTCTGCATGTCCTAATATTTTTCTTCTTTTCCTTCGTATAAATTTTCCTACCCAAATTGGTAGAGTTATCCCATTGGAAAATGTTTCCATTACCCTTCTCCACTGTCCCACTCCCTATCCAGTCTCCATCTTCACCTCTACCACTCCGCATAAAAAACCAACCCGCAACATACCTGCCTAAGTGAATAACAAATTAAAAATTGCCAACGTCAGTGAAGAGAAATTAAAAGCCCAACTGAGATGAAATGGAATCATTTCAGTGAGTCAATAGCACTAAAAAGGTAGGCAGACCTTGTAAGAGGTGCGTTAGGGGAAAGGGGACAGCAATATGAAAGAAAACTTTCAGAACCTCAGCGAACCTGGGAGAAGTGACTGCAGCTTATAGTGTCAGGGCTGATAGGGTGGGGGTGCACTACAAACTTAGAAATGACTGGGTTCTGAAGTCCCAAGGAGCCCAGGGCCAACTATGATGCAGAGCAATAAAATCGCATGTAAAGGGAGGCCGAACAATATTTTTCAGTTAGGCGTAAACCCATCCTCATTGCCCTTGAGTAAAGCTGGTCCTGTTGCGTCCAAGCTGCTGGTCTGGCCAGAGGGCGATGGCTTTGGTCTTTTTCTGGGCTTACACTTGGCACAGCTTCCACCCTTGCCGTCTAGTCACAACAGTCAAGTGGCACCATGTAAACCCACAATGCCAATCACAACAAGGCAAGAGCCCTTCCTTCCTCCAGTTGTAAAGGGAGGGAAACATAAGCTCCACCTCGTAACGTTTTACGATGTTTGTGAAGGTTCTTTCTCTAGTACTGAGAGATAGATGGAGGCTCCGTAAAAGCACAGATTGTAACATGCTGGTAGTTTATTTGTAAGAAATTTTGTTGCTGTTGTGGCATGAGGATTTAAAGAAATCTTAGAATATAAGCTCCATTTTAGAATCCAAATGAAGTAAACATTATTTGGCAGGAGGTACCAATAAAAAAAAAAAATAGCGGGGAGAGGGTGGTACTTACTGTTTAATACTGAATTCCTTTGAAGAGTCTGACACTCAGATGTCCCAAAGGCCGGGCAGGGCCTGTCAGTGAGGAGAGCCGATGGGAGGGGAGGGGGTGACCTGGGGAGCAGGCCTCCTGGACAGGTAGGGGCAGCTGCAGTTCAGCTGAAGCCAACTGTTGTTACGGGGAATGCAGGCCTATGCTGCCACAGCTTGAGACATTTTTAAAGCGAAGCCAAAAACCCAGAATTTTATGTGAAATCACCCAAGGTCTACATGTTGGCAACTGATTCGATTATTTTTAAAACACTGCTAGAGCCAAACATATCACATCTGTAGGCCAGATTCAGCTCACGGGCCTCCAGCGTGTGCCCTGGGTAGCTGTACAGAGCCCGTGTGTCCTCTTGGTCAGAAAGGGAGCTCGCTGGTGTTCACTGTGGGCTGGTGCGTGGGGTGGGCTGGTGTCAGGATAGCAGGATTAGAAAAGTGCCCCCGGCCCAGCTCAGTTTCCTTCTCACGTTGGTTGTGTGTAGCTTCTGCTCTAACCTGACCACATCCCTTCCCATGGCTCCCCTACCTAACTCCTCAGACAGGAGTGCCCGAGGGTACCAGGTGCTCAGAGGAAGGGCAGGTGAGGAAGGAGCAGGCAGTGAATGCTGGGACTGCTGTGGACTCACCCACAACCGAAAAGAAGCAATTAATGTTGGGAATGTGGCCGGGATTGGTGAACCACAGAGACTTCTGCACATAATAAATGAGGATGTGATGCTTTCAAAGTGGCACCTTGCAAGAGGGAAGCATTGAAACCAGACCAAAGAAACTGGGTCCTGGATGGAGGAGGGCATCTTAGAGACGGCCACGTGAGGCCCTTTAGGAAGGGAAGGAGTCCTGGATGCCTTGGGCCCCTTAGCCTGAGGCTGGGCGATCCAAACAACTGAGATAAATATGAGCAGTGGCCCAGGTCTTCCTGTAATGGGCTGGAACTGATGTAACTCCTGTGTTCTGGACTATAGAATAAAGAGTCTCACTGCCATCCTCCAAGTCCAAATGTAAAGATTTTCTGCTTTAATATCACAACTTATATTATCCAATGGATATGCGCCTTGAGAATGGCTACACTGGGCTGTATATTGCTCTTTACATTGTCAGAACACCTCAAACAGAGGCTCAGTGACTATTTGTTCATTTACTTGCGTAAGACGTTTCATTTATGTTTTGCATTTAGTTTTGTATTTCCATATATTTGTAGATCCACTCAGTCCAGTCCCCACATTGATGCATATTTTTCTGCTTCATCTCCCCGTGTTTCCATGTTTCTAGTGGTATTTTGTTTGTACCACATCCTGCCACCTAGCATCATCTCTGTGTTCACCAAAGGCATGGGAATAGCCTATCAATCAACAGTTCATCATGGAGAACAGACTTAGTGAAGAGAAGTGGCATGGGGAGAAAGTCTGTTAGCTGACGAGCTGGAATCCAAAGAGGCTTGTCTCAGAATCTACCAGAAGGGAAGAGAAGATTATTTTGAGTACTTTGCAAATATGAGTGTGTGTGTGTATTTCACTGAAAAGCCCTCTGAGGATTAGAGGAAAGGGGATATATTTTTGGACCAAGCAATTTGCTTAAGAACCTATTTTTGGATTTTCATAAATAATAAAATTTATGGCAATACAGATGATATATAGATCATTTAGCAGTATAAATATTTCTTCATTTAACCTTACTGTGATTTCAGAAGGACTTTTAATATTTATTCTGAATGGAAAATCTCCTTTGAACATGGCAGTAGCATTCCTAACCCTTTCTTGGACCAATTCTGCATCTGCTATAATTAAAAATATATAAAAAATGGTACAATCATGTGGGAAGGGAAGGAGAGGAAACACTGAAAATTACATCAAGTGATGGTTTGAGGTATGGGATGGCAAGTGATTATTTCCCCATTTATTGTTATTCTACACTTAGTGTAGCTAAAGAAAATAAAATAAAATAAGACACCTCAAAATGAGAAAGCAGTGCCTTCAGACTTCAGAGTAAGAGTTTCCTTTGCAAAATAGGTATTCTTACATTCTTGATCTTATATTAATTAGCCCATTTTCATTGGCCTAGATGTAGTTGCACTTTCCAGTAATGTAGCCTTTCCTCTTTGGCAAGGTACCCCTTGATTAGAGAAGCGAAAGAGGAGGAAATAAATTACCTCTCACGCCTTAGTACATAAGGCAGTTTTTATAATAAGAAAGACAAGTTACAGGAAATGGAATCATTTTCGATATCTGAGCGTTGGCTCCGCGGAAGATAACTGCACACTAAAGGCACTGCCAGGAGGTCTGTATTTTTGCTCTTGACATCTGTAGCTGCCACTGCCACCACCGATGGAGGCTGTGATAAGTGATGAGAAAATGAATGAGGAGGTGATGTATCCTCCTTGACAGATTTAAGGAATTGCCACAGGCAGCCCCGAGGCAAGTGCTGACTGAGGACATTCTGGCGCCTGCCTCAGGTCACTTTGGCACCAGCAGGCAAAGCTGTTGGAAGCAGGGGCAATGCAATAACTCTGTGGTTTGAATCTGTACTTAGATACTTGTTTTAACTTTTTTTTTTTTGAGGGATGAACTGGAGGTTGTACTATAAATTCTGAAGCATTCATTACTGTTGGTTAGTTGGTATCTGTCTCATGCTTATGTTATTACTGCGGAGATTCAGCATTCATTGCTCCATGCATAGCCTCCAGGGAAATGCCCACATAAGTGTTGTAATATGGCTCTTTTAAGATTTCAGGGCTGCCCATCTTCAAAGCTCTACTTTCACCCAAACTGTCTTATGTGCTGGGTGTGGGCTGGGTCAATGCTAATATTGATCACAAGGAAAGAATTTGACCTGAGTTCGTGTTCCAGAAAAGATAAGCAGGCACAAGTGAAGTAAAGCAAAGGATCCTGGGTACTTGCTGGGGAGCCATCCTGGGGAGCCTGACGGGCTGTGCTTAAAATTTCTGGAAAGCCAGGCTGCAGACATTGGAAGAGAAGAAATGTGCTCCAAGGCAGCACGAACTCCCACCTATCTTTTCTATTTTGTTTGTTTAAATATAGATAACAATTTTTGTTTATCAAGTAACTAATCTTTTTGCCTTTCTTTTCTTCTTCCATCTGCCCAGGAATTTATAAGTAGTTGACCTTACTCAAAATGTGCAAAGAAGAATAATGGAAGCCCCTGAATACCTTGATTTGGATGAAATTGACTTCAGTGATGACATATCTGTAAGTATTACTATTTGCAAATAATGCTTTCAGGAGACCGCCTTCACCTACATGGGCTGCTTTCTCTGCAATAGTCTATATATCCTAAACTCTTCCAACCACATTTAGAAATTGACAGCAGGCATCCTGTGTGGCAGACAACGTGTGATTTGGGGATACCCTGGACCAAGAAGTGAATCCCACCAATTGTATGAGCTTGGGTGGGAAAGGCATTTAACCTCACTGAGACTCCCATTCTTAATGTCTTTCATTATTGCCACAATTATTCCCTGAGTAAATTTATAAAGAGCCAGCATATGGTAGACACTTTCATAGAGTTATTTCTGCACATAATTAACCCTATCAATGTTAATTCCCTTTATATGACTGGCTGTGGCACAGCCGGCATTCTGTAGTGTTCACAGGCATATGAAATGAAGGATGGCCAAATTATTAACTGATAAACAACAATAGGAATCCCTCCAGTCACTGTAGGTTTCAAAGCATAGGTTGGATGCTTGTTGGAAATACTGAGGAAGAGTCATGCATTGATAAGGACTGAGCCAGCTAAACGGTGAGGCCCTGCCTAACTCTGTCATGATGTGGTCTATTGAGCTTCTTGGACCTCATGGCTACTCTGAGTGGGTCATCTACGTGCACCCTGCTTAGAGCTGATTGTGACTTATCCTGGGCCACACAGTCAATTCTGCCACCAAAGCCAACCAGTAAACATGTTGGTCTCTTGTGCCCTCCCAGCAAAATTGTGGTCTCAGAGTATGTGCGGTTTCTGAACTAATCATATGACTGTTCTTCCCAGCACCTGCAAGGTCACAGTTTCTGACCTTACTTTTTCATTACTCCCTCTCTAGGGTCAACACTAGAAATTGTCTCAAACAGATAAGCTTACTTTAACATGCCTCTGGCAACAGCATTATTCCTTTCCTTTGTTCCTTAGTTTGAAGTAAGATTTGCATACTGTATGCAGGAATTAGATTACTGGGTTGAGTTTGATGAATGATCTACTTTATACAATTTTGGATGAGTCTTCGTACCAGGGAAACGGGAATTCAGTTTTTCCCTACTTCAGTTTCCAGACAATTTTATTAATCCTTGTTAAGACAAATGTGAAGTGAGTTTCTTCCTTTCGCTAATATCTTCCTGTCTGTCTGTCTGTCTTTCAATTACTATGCTTGTGTTAAAAGTGTTCAGAGCATGCTTCTTTTATAACCAAGCCCCTCGAGGTATTTTGAGCTGAGTAGGGAAAAGCATAGAAAGCAAATGATAACGTAGGGAGGTGTGGGTAGGGTGGAAGGTGTTTTAGAAAGGGAACCTTGTGTGATAATTAGGAGTTTGAGGGGGACCCCTCTGAGCTTTGATAATGAACTTGCATTTTAAGAGTATACGTAGGCTTTGAAGATACTAGTCTGGGCTCCAGACTTGTTGTGCCCTTCGCTAGCTGGAGCACATTAACTGCACCTCTGAGGTACCCACCTACATTCTAAGGTTTTTTGTTAGTTTGTTTTGTTTTTTGAAGATATATGTGAAGCACTTAGCTTGGCACGCAGTAAGTTGCTCTTAAAAATGGTAGTTTTTGTTATTGTTCCAATGAATAATACAATAATATTTATAGGACCGATGGTGAAGAAAGAACTCAAGGGAAAAGACCAGGCATCATGTCAAGACTTTAAAAAAAAATAAAAAACTACAATAGAGCAGTTGTATTTACAGAGGAATCATCTGGCAGCAGCCCATAATTTTGATGAATTAGGAATTTCCACTTAAAAGATAAAATGTTAAGCAATAACTGAAGCTGTTTAGCAAGTTGGGATACAGGATTCCACAATAGTTGAGCGTCTATAACTTGACCACTCTGAAGCGTAAATAAAGACATCCATCTGTAATTGTGTAACTGCACTTAAACCTCCCCCTCCCTCCCAAACCCTTCAATTACATTTCATTTGTTTGGATCTTCAACCTGCATTGAAACTTATATGAGAAGGAAAAACATGAACGAGCATGGAATTGTTGAAAACATCTTAATGGCCAACATTTATTGAACACTTACTATGGGATAGACCTAATCTTGTTTAATCTTCACAACACCCTATGAAGAAGGTGCTTATTAGTATCTTCATTTTACAAATGAGGAGACTGCAGCATGGAGATGTTACATAACTTGCTCACAGTCACCCAGCTAGTAAGGCATACTTTGTCTGCAAAATATCCAGTTTTAGTCACAATATTGGACTGCCTCTCGAAAACAAAAAGAGTCGTTTGAAGTGGTCCTCATCAGGATCAGCTTTACCCACCCTCCATGGGGACATTTGGCAATACCTGGAGATAGTTTTGATTGTCATAACAGGGGCTTTGCTGGTGGCATCTAGTGGGCAGAGAGCAAGGATGCTTCTTGACAGCCTAAATTGCCCAACAAAATCTCCTACAACAAAGAATTATCTGGCCTAAAATGTTGATGTGTACTGAGGATGAACAATCCTGGCCTATACATAGCCACACGAAGCTGAAAAAGCTTTACTTTCACTGGCAACCTCTATAACATGGTAGATTATTTCATAATCGCCCAACCTGATCCAGGTTCAATACCTTAAATCATATTGTTCTTAAATACTGACTTCATGGGGAAAGCAGTAGAGAGAGATGACCTCTTAAATACTGAAGCAATTGTTCTCAGCTTATTTAGGTAAACTAGGAGCAATAAATGTTATAGCTGTTTTAGGGGCTAAATGAAGACTCTTCAGATGCTAACATTGAAAAATGAAGATGGGTTCAATTTGCTAATTCACTAGCATAAAAAGAAATGTAGTCTTCCGTAAACATGCCTTTATTTTTAGGGTTCTGTGAACCTCTGTTGCTGACAGCCCTTCAGCCTCCTTCCCGTTAAGTGGCAGGAGAGGGGAGGATAATGAACAATACATTTGAAAAAGATGTTTACCAGAAGATGCCCAAGTTTAAAACCACTCTTCTTCCTCTCCAGCCATTGCCTTGTTACGTAGTCTAGGCTTTCTGTTTCACGATTTTCCCCTCTGGTCATGAGCCTGGTTCTTGTTTTAATTAAAACACAAGCTGTATATTGGTACAAAAAAACAACTGGAACTTTTTTGCCTTTACCTAATGAGACAAAACGCAGAAGGCACTCAAATTAATTTGAAGCTTCCCAGACTCAAAAATAATGCTCATCCTTTTGCAAAATGCAGGATTTCAACTATACATTCTTGTGACCCTGCCATCTAAAAGAGCCGAACGTTGTGCAATAATTGCAGATCTGTGAGGGAGAGATGACGACACACATAAACACAAAGGGTCGAAGTAGGGCTTTTGTGTCACTGCAGAGGGCTTTACAGATTTCTTTCTTTATTCATACAGAAGCCAGATCCCTCCATCTTAAAAAAGAAAAATGCTCGGGAATACTATTTTACTACCGAGTTCTTAGTAGCCATGGTGTATTTATTTTATTAAGGGGGCCAATCTGCTGTTCTCAAAAATAGTATTCTCCACAGGACTGAATAAAGCAGAGGCTAAACCATGGATCTGTTAAAGAGCTTCACTCACAGCCATCAAGTGTTGCCTCTGCCACGTGCTGCACTGAACTGTTTAAGTCAATTGTCTTGTTGAAACCTCACATCCACTCTGCGAAGCAGGCCCTGTTTTAATCCCCTGTTTGGCAGATGGAGAAAATGATGCTTAAAGAGGTCGCATGACTTTCACGAGGTCCCAGATAAGTGGCAGGATCAGGATTTACATACAGAGCTGTTGGACCATATGCCTCTTCCTCTTCTGAGCAGCTTGGCTGAGTAGAAGAATCTCTGGATCAGTCATCTGACCCGTCACTCAATTGCAACGAGCTAATGGAGTTGGTATATATTATCAATAAATAAAATAAGACAAGCTCAAGAGAACTGAGGCAAATCTCTTAATTTTACTGTACCTCAACTCTCCCATCTGTAATAATAAAATAATAATCATCTGTACTTATTGCCCTGGGTCTTAGGGAGAAAATTTGAAATTTTGTATACCGTGGGTGTCAAAA
Organism: Hipposideros armiger; assembly: GCF_001890085.2. Taxonomy (NCBI): domain Eukaryota; kingdom Metazoa; phylum Chordata; class Mammalia; order Chiroptera; family Hipposideridae; genus Hipposideros; species Hipposideros armiger. The sequence goes on from NW_017731371.1 coordinate 639,255, forward strand.
AATGTATACAAGTGGACACTTTGGTCAGCGTTGCTCAAGCAGTAGTTCGCTGTAATCAAAAGTGTCTGGACACTGATGGTAACCACTTTGAGCACCTCTTGTAATTGCAGAAGTCAAACGTGACTTGTATTCATCTTTTGTTATTGGTCTATATTGAGTATTACAATTTTAATTGTTTTTTCCTTTCTTAAAATGTGTGTACATTTTTTTGGCACCCTCTGTATATATGTATGTATGTAAACACATACCCACATATTTATTTGTATATACACATACACATACATACACACGTGTACAAATACCTATATGTACATGTGTACATACAAGTGTGCATGTAGATACACACACATACTTATGTGCACACAAATACAAGTAAGGAATTTTTGTTGCTTTTCTGTATCACTATGACTGCAACTTTCGTGAAAGCTGACACTTGTTGGGTAATTGCATAACTTATTTTTTGTGCGAGTCAAATGACATCAAGATAAATAAGTGTCCTTCCACTTTACTAACCCCTGTGACCCAATCCCTTGCAACCTAGAGTACTAGCACACAATTATGTGGATTCATGTTCCTATGCTGCTTAAACCCCTGTCTGGCAGAAAAAAATAAATGTATATGGCCAATAAATCTCACTTGCAATTAAGTATTGACATATTTCCATCTTGTAGATCAAGCATCGCTTGCACTACAATACCCGCCCACCTCTGTTTTGTGAGTACCACCTTTCACTCAGTTCAATCCACTGATACTTCCCAGATTTCATTACATTTTGACAAAGAGCCATTTCACAGCAGTGTGAGACCTTCAGAAAGGAAGGGCACGTATTGCTTATCAAGTGGACACAGGCAAAGAGTTGGACAGGTAAAGAATATAGCTTTTACCCTGATTTTAGGTGTGATAGAGTATAAAGATATTGAAGATACAAAGAACCTGGCTTGTTCCACCTTCCTAGCAAGAAATCTGAGTAAGATCCTGTTGTACTTTCTTCTGTGCTCCCTAAAAGGTGACCAAGACTTTCACGTGATATCTGGCTTCCTCAATCCCTTCTTCATTGTCCCTTGTCTGTTAGCCCTGCCCTTCCTAACGGCCATCTTGCTCTTACCTATATTAAACCTTTTCTTAATGCTTCTCAGTGTGATCTAGTTTCGTCAACTGTTTGGATGTTCTTTTTGCAATGTGCTGTATTCAAGTCTAAATGACCTCTCATTCCATCCTTCTCCAGCCCCCCATTATCAAAAACCTTACATTTTGTCCTAGCATCATATGTCATACGTCTTACCTTGTTTTCCTAATCCCTGTCAGGAAAGGAATTAGGAATCATCTAATCCAGACAAGATGAATTACAAGCTCATGTCCCATAGCTAGTGTTAGAGCCCAGGACTATACCCCAGGTCACTGGACTCCAAATCTTGGACTAGACATTCCATCCTGAGAAGGTAGAGAGCAACTTCATGGACAGAATGATTTCCAAGAAGAATAAGTAGCTGCCAGATTTTTTTATTTGCTGTTCTCTTACTCTGCAGATTTAGAGGTTCTTGTCTTGCCTGATGGTAATAGATTGACTATGCAGATTATTTACACAAATATTTATCTTTTATGCATAACTAGATTTTACGCCAATCTACTCAACAAGTATTTATTAAACATTTACAGTATACCAAATATGGTTCTAGGCTTGGGGTGAATGACACAGACTTGGCCTGTGTTTTCACAGAGCTTACAGTACCCTATAATAACAGTTGAGCAGATTATGAAATGTCAGGTTAACTTCTGCTTGTAGGTCACATTTAATTACAGTATTGAACTCCATTCTTGACACACAGTCTTTATCTTTTTCTGGTGATTGATTATTAGTTCACAATTAAAGCTAGACTATCATTGAAGTTGAACAAAGATTGCACCCAGTCATCTGCCTTACTACAAGATACATTTCTTTTGTAATCTGTAATTTTTGCCTCAGCAGTTACTATTACTTTGGCAGTATTTTTAAATGCTCATTTTTAATACTTTAATGTAAATAATAATAGCTAGCGTTTACTGAATACTTACAATGCATCAGATACTATTCCCTATGTAAGAGACTGGAAAGAAGTTTTCATAAATATAGGAGGAATACTAAGGGAGGTAAACAGTGGGAGGTCTTTACAGAGTTTAAAGAAGGAAGTGGTCGATAGTGGGAAACAGGTCATTATAAAGAGAAAGGTTGAAAAGTGCTCACCGGATTTTCCAGTTAAGACTCATTGGTGTCCATAATAAGCACAGCACCTGTGAGGTGATGGGGCCGATACCATGTGATGGTGGAGTAAAGGCAGAGAGGTGAGGAAGTAGAGACAAGAACCAAGGATACTCTTTCAGGAAAGATGGCTGTAGACACAAGAGCAGGCAAGCCCATGGTCAGCTGGAGAGGCAGTATGTCTTGTGGTGGTGGGGGTGCTCGTTTATTTTCATAGGACCAGAGCAGAGAGCCGATGTTCAGAGTGTAGCTGAAGAAAAGGAGAGAAGGGGGCATGATGGCAGAGCCAGAGACCTCAGGCGATGGCAGAGGAGACCCGAGCACAAACAGAAGGCTAGCAATAAAGGGGTGGACTATTGGCACCACATCTCAGAGAAGGGACAGTGGAGTATGAACTGTTATGGAGGCTGTGAAGTCAGGGAACCCCTTCCTGAACTCGAAGGGTGGGCCATTGGAGAGGATGTCAAAGTTTTAGAAAAATATTATGTTTCTGAAAATCTCATTTCAGCTGTGTGTGTGCTTTCACTACCAGCTCCTTTCATTGTGAGCCTGTTGAGATGCCTGCTTGAGTTCTGGAAAGCTGTGTGAGAAATCATGAATTTCAGGATAGTTGTTTGGGTGACTGGCTTAATTGTTTCTTTTGGAAACTTAATAGAACCTTAGGTTTTTAAAAAAGTCTCTAACTTGAAAAGGTGCTTGGGATTTTAGTTCTCTCATTTTCTGTGGCTCGTTACCATTTGAGTTATGTCTGCTTATTCACCCAACTGGCTCTGGCTTTCAGGAGTAAGGGCCAAGGCTTTTCAGGCCTGAACAATGTCTATGGTGGTCAGAGATCCCCATAGTCCAATGTGGAATTCACGAACCGTTATTATGAATCCCGTGAACATTCAAACTATTTTGCATGGCAGAGTGACAAAACTGACTTGTGTAGGCTGGGATGTGTAGGATTGTCTTGCGTCACATCAACTCTAGGTAGTTTGTGAAGCTAAGTTTCAGTGTCAGCTCTTGGCCATGGACTCTCTTGGATGAGGAAAGACCAAAGAGAGGCCAAATAACGTGCTGAGACAGGCTGAGCTCTCCTTCCTTTCCTTCCAGTCTCAGCTCAGCCCCCCTCTTCCTGCCTCATTAGTTCTCACATTTTGATCTACTGAGCTTAAAACCATGAGTGGAATGAAGATGAGAGGCAAAAGCTGTGCTACACACATGGAAAAAAGGTTAGAGAGATGAGACGAAAACGTTCAATGCCATTTTACAGCTTGCAAATTGACTTCCCTTACATTGTCCTATATGCTTATCTGTGTTTTGTAGATAAGGACACTGATCCCCAGAGATATGAAATGATTGTACAAAAGCACAGAGTTAATAAATATCAGAACTGGGACTTGAATCCAGATCTTCTGGCTCCAAGTCCATTGTTCTTTATACAAAAGGCTAAGGCATCAGCCAGTCCTCATACTATTAATATATTAGAGGTGCTTCTTTCTTTTAGATAGGCCATGATTACATTGCTGGACTTGTAATTACAGGTTTTTCTAAGATTAGTGCTATATAAATATTCACTACTATCATGTTATTACTATTGTTATTGTCACTAAAATCATGGACTACAGAGGGGAATTCATTTTAGTCAGTTCAGTGAGGGCCTAGGATCTTTGGTAAATAAAATATTGTCATACCCTCAGAGAGCAAAGAAAGCAATTATGTAAACATATAGATGAAATGTCATGTGATGGGTTCTGTAATGGACAGATGCCTAAGAGGAGGAAATAGTATAAAGCAGAGGTTCTTGAGCTTCAGCAGACATCAGCATCACCTGGATGGCCTCTAATAACACAGATTCCTGGGCCCTGCCCTCAGAGTTTCTGAGAGGAGGCCCAAGAATGTGAATTCCTAACAAGTTCCTGGATGGTTGTGATGCTGCTGGTCAGGAGGCCACAGTTTGAAAACTGGCATCATTTCTCTCTGGGAGGGTCAGAGAAGATACTGTAAAGTGATCACCAGGCCAAACATGAAGAATTAAAAGGGGTTTTCCTAATGAAATGGTGAAAATAGCATTCCCTGTAGGTGGAATAGCATGCGTACATGTATAGACAGGTAAAACTGTAAATAGGGAATCCACACGAAATTTGGTATTAACACAATGAAAAGAGACGTGGACAATGGTGAGAGATGAGTTTGAACTCATGGTGGGTTTCATGTACCATGTGAAGGCATGTGGTCCCTGCCCTAGGCTGTGCAGAGCCTGTGGAGGACTAGAAACAGAGAAGCACCTTAGTCAAATTGGCATTTTACTGGGCTGTCGGTAAAGTCATGACGTATTTTTTCTGTTTTTCATTGCAAAAATGCGTCATGACTTTTCCAACAAATAGAAAACTAATTAATTGTGACCCAAGCATGGAAGCCTGGAGAACATTCGCATTCACTACCTAAATATGAAAGAACTCCTTTGAACACCTGGAATACGATGCCCAGAGATTAATCAAATGTGTATACGTCTTGGTATTTCAGTCAAACAGTTAATAAGTCACTGTGTGCCATGCATATATATAAATCAAAGATATCATCCTTTCCCCAAGCGCTTGTGGGAGCCAACACTAACACAGAGGAAACAGCAGAGCACAAGGCAAGGCAGTATTTCACGGAGGGCAGGAAAGGGTAAGGTCAGGAGGACTGAAGCAGTCAGCCAGGGTTTCGTGGAGAAGGCAGAACACAGCTGGCCTTGCTGAACGGTTCCGTTTGCCTGGCCAGAGGAAGGCTTGGCAGGCAAGGAGGACCCGGGAGTAAAAGAACAGAAGGGGAACTAAACTTTGAATGCACGGGGACATTGAAGTAGCGGAGGCAGCTGGTCAACCTTTGGCAGGAGCTGTTCTTGAGACATGATAGAGGAATGGAAAAGAAATTTGGATCAAAAAGCTGTTTCTACAGGGAATAACCTCTGGAAGATTTTTAGAAGAATACATTCGAGCAATGTAGGGATCGGAAATACAGTGTGTCTCAACCATCTGCAAGCCTCCTTTCCTCTTATCACCCAAGGGTAATAGGAATCAAGGGAACAGAACATAAAGGCTTGGGTTGGGGGCAGACAGGGAAGATACATTGGACTTTGGTTCTAATAGGGCCAAAATGACAATAGTGGCTGCCGTGGGAGCTGGCCATTGTCTTGAGAATGAGTGGGCGATCTGACTGCTTCATATCAAAGCCATCTGTCCTGTCCACTGGGTGCCTTCCCTTTCAGCTCCCAGATGGTAGCACAATGCATTTATGCAAGGCTGACTTCCTGGGTCATTTGCTTATTCCCAAATTTGCAAAAAGGAAAATGGTTTTGCGTGTTGGTTTTGTGAATTGTGTTTCCTCTTTGCCTCTTCACATCACAACCATCTTTGCAGCATTCCCTTAAGCTGCATCTTTTATCCAAAGAGCAGTGTTTGTACTTAACTGAAACAAAGCTATAAATTGTTTTTTTCTTCTGTCTTTATAAAGAATGGTGGATTTGTTCACAGTATAAATTGGAGTCATTGCTGAATTTGACATTCCATATATCCTCACAGTTATTCCAAACTGATTTTCTGGCCAACACACCATCCTTTTCTTAGATTGATGTACTTTTTATTTCCATTACTAGGAGTAGCACATGACTTTTTATTCTAGGTCATTTTTCCCCAAAGAATTAAGATGCATGCCTTCATAAAAGTGATTTCCTGTATGACCAAGGGTGGAGAGACAAAGCCACCGTGTGTGACGTAGGTTGAGGTAGTGAGTGGTGATCAGCTAGACTGGCTTCTCTGCCTGTGGGTCAGTCCCCACACCAACCAGGCAGCCGTGCTGTTCACATTTAAACCTCTTCAAATTAAAAGTCACTGAACTCTACGGACCTTTAAGGTTGCATAGGAAGAGTTCAAGGTACAACTAATAAATCAGAGACTCGGACATGCTTGGCTTTGGGTGGGAGGTGGCACTTAGGATACACGTAGCTAGAAATACAGATTGCAGCCTACCCGGTATAATCAAATATAACTCATTAAGCCCAGTGAGCAGGCTTATTGAATTTCTCATTAACTATATTTAAATACAATCAATCTTAAATTTCCTCTTTCTAAAAAATGATGGCTTGGAAGACAAGCAAAAAAAAAAAAGGAAGAAGAAGAAGGGAGAGAGGGCGAGACTTTGCCCCAAAGGGTGCTTTCATGGGGCACATGACAGGCTCAATTTTAATTGAATTATAGACTGCGTAATTATTTAACCTGTACCAGCTGGTCTCAAGAAGCTACCAGATTTCTTAGAGAGCTTATACTTGGCCAGAAACATAAGGTACCTTATTAGTAACAACAACAACAACAAAAGCCTTCTGTACATGGGTTAACCTCAACCCCCAAAGAATATAATGCAAAAGGAAAAAAATCCTTGCTGTTCATTTTTGATTGAAGAGACAGCCCCCC
>NW_017731371.1:646027-687652 GCF_001890085.2 Hipposideros armiger
AAACAGGGTGTTATTGCATCAGACAGGTAAGAGTAATTTCTCTAATTAGTCATTTGAGGTTTTATTTTTCACTTGAAAGTACTGGATATTTAATTTGTTTGTGACATGCAATTGGCAAACTGACAATAGCTACAACTGCTCCTCCCTCTGTCTTGCTGCCCTGACACCCTGTGCAAAGTGCCTGGGGGTGGGGCCTCCATTCTAGACGCTAAGCTTCATCTATCAACATCAAACTAACTCGAGTACCTTCTTATTGACAAATGTGTCCTAATTACACATTGTTCACTTGTAATGCTAGAATAATCCTAATGAGCTTCCCATGATCATTTTTCTTTTAGATTAAATGTTTTCTTTCAGTCCCCCCAAATTTTGCAACAGTGAAGTAATTCATAAAATATGCTGATTTACATAAGAACGTGTTTCCTAAAGGTACAGAGCAAAATATTTTCAGGAAGCTGTAGTTTATGAATTAAGGCATGATTGATGACAGCCCTTTGATGAAAGAAAGAGTTCATCCTTTTATTTTGTTGTGAAACGCCCGTCTCTAAAGAAAGATTGATTGGCACCAAACGTAGTTCCCATAAATCATAGCTATTGATTTTACATTTGTTTTTGCTCTTCTGATATTTATGCCCCCCCCCCTATGTCATAATTTGTTATCCTGATAGCCGGCCCGAGTTAGTGCTGGGACTGAACCTACAAGGTGGTTTCTTTCCGTTCATTCTAATCTATATGTGAAACAGATGAGCTTTCAAACACAGAACCATGCTCCTCTCGCTTTTTATAACATTGCTATGTCATTCCCCATGGAAATTACAGATGCCACACAGTAAAAGCTGCGGCAAGTAGCAGCAGAAGGGATGTTTGCATAGTCCAATCAGCACTGGCACAGGTATGGCTCCTGACTGCCCTGGGTGCTGCAGGAAGTTGGGTGCTCCTCCCCACCCCTCCAGCTTTTCACACATAGCTTCACTCTTAGGATTCAGATTGCAAATATTATGTCCATCTTCTGGAAATTCTCAAGGTTGGAACACTCCTCCATCTTCCACAGGTAGCAGAAGAGATGGGAAGTAGAAAGCCTGCTGGCTACACTTCAGCCTGTTTGCAAAAGAAGGGCTTTTTAATCTGCATCTGCTTTGCTGCTTGTAGGTAGAGTTTGGGATGCTGCCAGATCACCAAGCAGCCCATTTAGGGCAAAATTAGCTAGTCTTGCTGGATATACATGATATATGCAAGTATCACTTCTTGTGTTTTGATTTTTCTGACCAATCGAAGTGAATGTTGTGCTCTCATTTTAAGTTGTTATTTCATACCCTTTTCTCTGGCTTTCCATTCAGTATTCAGTCACATCACTCAAGACCATCCCCGAACTCTGCCGAAGATGTGACTCTCAAAACGAAGACAGATCAGGTAGGTTTGGCTTCTCACCTCTCTTTCTTACCCTGACTTTTAGAGCATGGAAGCTGTTTCCACCCCCATTGTTTGCTGCTGCTTTCTGTTTTCTGTTTCTTTTATGGCTTCTCTACTCACCCCTACCCTCAGTGAACAGATGTTAGGTCATTCTCCGAAGGCTAACAGGACAGGGAGGCCGTAATGAGGACGTGGCTGTACACAAATAAATGCAGGCGATCATCTCGACAGCCCAAACCACAGTCTATGCAGCAATTTACTGAAAACCCGAGAAACCATTGGTGACAAAACATAATGATGCAGGCGCCAAAGAAAAAATGTTGGATGCATTTACTACCCATATGGCAAGGCCAGCTTGGGGGAGGAGGCTTGGCCAAAGCCTGAAACCCTATCAGAGATGTGACATGATAGAATCTGCAATAAGGCATACTGTAACAGTTAAGATTAAAGCAAAGCTTTGGAGTTTAATAGTGTAAACTAAGTAGAGAATTATGGCACATAGATGAAAACCAGCTGGTTGACCTTTTCTCCTTGCATACCCCACTACCCCTGACCAAAAAAAAAACTACATTCAGGGTTGTTTTTCCTTCTGTAAATCAAATTAAGCCTCTCTCCTTTTCTCTCTGTGATGGGCAAAAATGAAAATAAAAAAAGGATATTGATGGGACTGATAACCGAGGCATGAAACTGTGAAATGATGTTTATTATTTTTCCAAGTAATTACTCAAAGGCATCACCATTAACCTTGCCAAAACAGGACCTCCTCTGATCCTAACTAGAATCCTGAGAACCATGGGCGATGGGAGGCTTAAGATAATCCTCGAATTATGCGTATCGTGTTTAAAAATAGCTAGATGGTCCTTACCTATGCAGCTACTTGACTTCCAGGCCTTTCTCACGGAGCAGACTTGTACAAAGCTAATTTACTTTCTCCTGGACCGTTTGTTTTCTTTTGACATTTCGCTTAGTTGAGATGGGGAAAATAATTAGTCTTTCTATTGTAGGTTTGTTTATCTCTGGGTTTTTTGTGTGAGTGAAAGTAATGCTTCAATGTTTGGGTCAGAAATATCATCGAAGATGGTTTTAAGTTCAAATAAAAGTTTTCATTTAGCTTCAGGTTTAATTTTTTTTTTTTTAATTTTAAACATACTCGAGCTTCTGTCAGGTTTAACAGAGGCTTTAGCCATAAGGCTTATCAGATGTGTCTCCTTAAAAGGCATCGCTGGGTTCAGAGCTAAACCTCTGCCTGTGATCAGTACACACATATCAGACTGCAGTGGACCGGCTTCTAGCCCCAGAGTAAAAATACCTGGGTTCAAGTTAGCATCCAGCCATTTATCAGCTACATGATTCTAAGCCTATGACTACTAGTTATCTATAAAATAAAAAAGAAACTTGGGCTTCCAATGTTACCAGACTATTGTTAGGATAAAAAGTAGGTGATGGAGCTGAAAGTACTTTGAAGATATAGTATTTTCTTTTTTTTGATAATTGGAGTTGTGGAGTAAGGGAGAAGAAATAATAGCAAACACTTCAGTAGTGCCTGATGTACGTGCTAGGTATGGTTGTAAGCACTTTACTTATATTAGCTCAATTAATCCTAAAGTTGCTGTGAGTTAAGCACTATTAGGATGTTTGTATTAGAGATGGGCAAACTGAGACACAGAACAGAGCAGTTAACTATCTTGTCCAGAGTCACACAGCAATTAAGTTACAGAGCTGGGATTCAGAACCTTAGGAAGTCCTCCTCTACAGTCTGTTCTCTTCTGCATTACACATACTATCTCTCACATAGCTGAACTTGGTGGCATTAAATGAATTTGAGGGTATTATCCTTATGAAACTTTAAAAATCAGCATTCTCCCTCACTGATTAAGTGGTGAATTTCTTATCTCGGTTAAATAGCTATTCTTGCTTACCAAGTTAAGTGAATTCATTGAAACTTTTAAAAATAATTTTTCCTCAGGCGCATTTGTTCCATTTTCACCAGGTCATGTGACTTGTAGCCACTGCCACCACAGGTGACGTTAGACATTTATTTGGCTGAGGAGGAGGTCAGTTTCAAGCTTAGAAGTTTTGAAACTTCACCCAGAGCAAAGACCCAGTGCTTGAAATAATTAGCAATAATTAGACCTGATAGGAAATGGATGAATGATGGAAAAACTCAATGTATTCACATATGCTCCTCCAATTTGATGGGCCATTTGGAAGCTGGTAAACCGCTTTCTAATAGAGCAAGAGTGATCCTAGGAAAAGAAACACATGAAAAGATCCATCTCTCCGTAGCATTATGCAGAATTATCTGTGGGCTCCTTTGAAAAAAATCTCAACTTAGTAAAATTTTCACAGCCATTTTCAGAAAGAATGAGGCATTCTCGGTTAGTTCCATGGGCATCGAAATATAGGAGTACCACCTCCCGCACCCCTGCAGACTTTCTTCTGTGAAACACATAAAAGGAGCCTGCCCCAGGAGTGCTTGTAAATTTCTATCTTTATGGTAATTATTTTTCAAACAGACAGCAGCAGAAGGCAGATTGGCTTCTGAGAGGAGTCCACATCTTTCTTGTGGATGGGGCACCCTCTGCGGAAATTTTTCCCCAATCCTCCTGTCACTTAGAATATGCTCCACCAAATGAAGACATTTCTCTTTTCCTTTCTAAAGTCTGTTTAGTCCTTCCTATTTTGTGTAGGTCATCAAATGTTAACGTCCATCTTTATAATAACGCTACTTTGACCAGATGTTCTTGGGCCCATTCGTTCTTTTATTTATTCATTCAGCAAGCAATTATTGAGCATTCTCTGTCCTAGGCACTGAGGACACAGTAACACCAAGACGTAGACAAGGTCCCTGTTCTCGAGGCACTTCCTTTCTAGTGACAGACAAAAGGCAAGCAAATAAATAACTAAATCAGATCATTTCAGACAGTGAGAGAGGTGGCTGAGGCAATGGGAGAAAGTAATGTGTCGAAATTGGGGAGGAAGAAACTGGGGGCTCAGGCGGTTTTAGAAGGACCTAGCCATGTGAAACACCTGTGAAAAGTGCTGAAGGCAAAGGAATGAGCAAGGTGCCAAGTTCCCTGAGCAAGGTGCCAAGTTCCCTGAGCCAGGAATCAGCTTAGCATGGATGAGGAAGAGGAAGAAAATCAATGCAGCTGCAGTGTGGAGATCAAGGTGAGAATGAGATCAGGATCACACTCTGTAGGGCCCTATCCGTCACGTATGCGGAGGTCAGATTTATTACGTCCAGTGCTGTGAAGGGCACCGCTAGCAGGAGGCTAGTTTTTCTAAAATCCTATTACCTGGAAAGAAGCCTTGGCCTATGGAATCATAACTCTCAGTGGAAGGGACACTAAAAATCATCTAGCCTGAGAGAGAGAGAGAAAAGAGCAAGTGAGAGTGCAGATAATAAAGCAAATGGGTAAAATGTCGACAACTGATTAATGTAGCTAAAAGGTATACCAAGTGTTGTACTGTTTTCATTTTTTCAACTCTTCTATAAATTTGTTTAGAAATGAAACAATATTTTAATTATTTACAAACGAAAAGTGTTTTTAAAGGCACAAAGTAATTCACGTAGTCCAAAATCCATCAGATCTTTAAAGGCTGTCCTTATTATCCTGCCCAAGGGGTATCCAGCCTGTACTCCATCACTTCAGTGACGGGGAGCTCACAGCCTCACGAGGCTGCCTACCCATAAAGGTTATTTTTTTCTGTTCAGCCAAAATCATTGTCTCTTGAATTTCCATCTTTTTATCCTGGCTCTTCCTTTGGAAACATAAATAAGCACAATCCTTCCTGGGCAAGGGTGCCACTGAGTGTTTGGAGACAGCCATCATTCTCGGCCTTGTCCTCTTCAACTTAAAATTTCCCTCCACAGTTTTAAGTGTATCCTGCTCATTCTCCTTGCTCTCTCGTGGATGACTGCAGTTTGTCCGCATCCCTCTGAAAAGTGGAGCACCCAGCACTGAACCTGATGGAGGATCTGATCAGAACCTGTCAGCCCCACAGATCAGCCCCGTGACTTACCACACACCTTTCCTGGCTTCCTAAGTGGGCTGCAAAGACAGCACTCATGCCTGTCCCTCCTGACTGTTTTTCAAATGTTCTGAGAGGAGCGAGAGTGACAACTGAGCCCTATAAGTGGCCCTTGGAAGCCCCTCTGTGAGACATACACCCCAGGGCTCACTCCACTTCATCCCTGGACCTTGGGCCAAATCTATGGTGGGGCCTGAGAAAGACAAATGGCAGAGTGTCACCAGATGCCTGGGCAGTGTCTCTGCACCTTCCGCTAGCTCAGCGATGCCAGGTCTTTCCTGGGAGTGGCCTTCCTTTAGCCAAAGGCTTCGATTCCTATAGAAATCTGTATTTTCCCCTGACAGGAACATTCTACATTATTCTCCATCAGCAACACTGTACTATGACTGGGTTTCAAATTTCTGTGATAAAAGCAGTTTTGAAAAGAAGTGTGAGGGTATTGGAGACACCCCAAGAAAGTGGGAAGGAGGTGGAAGACCTAGGAGCTGGTAGGCTGAGAACAAATTTTGCCTGTGCTTGGAGCTGCGTAGGTGCTATTGAGAGTTCCCAGTTGTTTCTTAGGTGCTGAGTGTACCAGGCATTATGCCAGATCCTCTGTAAATAGCTCATTTGTCCTCAAAATAATTGTCTGACAGAGGGCCATTATTATGCCCATTTTATTGATGTGGAAACTGAGGCTCATGGAGCCATAGCTCTAGAGCTAGCAAGTACATTTGAAACCAGGTGTGCTGACTCCAGAGCCACTGTGAAGTTGAGCCAAGTGAGGAGTAATTTTCGTCCAAGGAACCATGAGTGGTTAGTGGTTGGGTCAAGGATTAGCAGCATGGATGTTATGTGTGAAAAAATGTACACCTGTAAAGAGAAGTTATTTGTGAAATGTTTGCATGCATTTTCTGCTTACTTTCTGCTACTCGTGTAGGAAAAGAGGACACCACAAGGCAGTGAATGTTAACTCTGCTGTATGGTTTCCTCCAAGTGGGGACAAAAATACATTATGTTGACATATGGTATTCAAATCAAACATATTCAATTTCATTGACTTTGAATTTTTAAAAATTAATTGGACATTCAAATACACATTTGTTCCAATTCATGGTACATTAAATGTCTTATGATTCTTTCAAAATATGTATCTGCTGATCTCATTGTATCATTTTCTTATGAAAGAAGGCAGATAAATAAATATTAATGCAGCTTTGCAACTGAGAACCTAGAGGCACTGAGGTTAGAAAATTCAGTTATGTAACAGTAATAAATGGCCCTGGGATATGTTTGAGAAAAGAACCTGAAAAAAATATACCTAAGTAATACATCACTTGGATGGCAATGAGTAAAGGAACACCATACTTTTTCAACATGGCATCTGTTAAAAGTCATTTTGGATGTATATCTAAAAGCATTGCAAAGTTGCTATATTTTTAGGCCCTGTGCATGTCAGTTTTTTTGTGATAAACCTGAACTTTGGAAAATATATGGTTTTCTATGATTTTCAAGGATTTTGGCCAGCACCTAAAATAATAAGTTGACATGAAATTTATCCTTTCAACACTGCTTTCACATAGCTGGTGATGCTAAGTATATAAACCTCCTGTTTTCAATTTTATTAAAGTTTAATACTAACAGCATGGAAGGGATGGTTGGTATGGCAGTTTAGATCGAAAATCCTGCCAATTAATCCATTTCCCACGATGTAATATAAAATGGACTCCAAAGAACAGGGAAATACATTTTCTCAGACCTAAGTCAAGAAAATGAACACTTGAACTTGATGCAGTCAAGAATCTAATGTTTAGTTTATCACAAAAATCTCAGTTTATTTAACTGTAGTAAAAATTTACAGAGTAAAAAAAAATTATGAGAATGAGATAGTGCAATAAAACATTATTTTTCTTTAACAAAATTGTAATTATACAGGTGATATAATCCAGTAAAAAAAAACAAAAAAAACGGAAAGTAAAAACTACAATTAACTCTGCCACCAAAACACAATTACTGTTATTTCTTTTTAGTGTTTTGGTTTTTTTCCTGAGGCAAATTTTTTTGTATGGTTGTAATCATAATGTAAGAACAATTTTATCTGCTGTTTTTTTCTGTTATTACGGAATGTGCATGGTCATCACTTTGAATGAACCACAGAGCTTACTCTTCTAAGTAGAGCTGCCTTCTCTGGCCAAAGGGAGAGACCATCTCTGCCTTTAAATGACTAACACTTTGTTTATATTTCTAAGAGAAAGAAAAGAGTAGAAGTCATTATGGGGAAAGGTGGGAGCAGGGGGTGACAGAAAATTCAAGTGAAACTCCGGTAGTGTCAAAGATAACGAAAGGGGCTGGAGATAGCAGAGCTTAAATACATTGCATCTTTGCCCCTGTTCCTTTTTATTTGAACATTTCTTCTCTTTCTTTGCCCATATCTATAAGCACCGCAGCTCCCTGATTTTCTAAAAGGTCAATAGTAGCATTATGGAGTTTAGAAAGCCAGGTATGAGACAGTAGTAGATGGAAACATTTAGGGGAAGGGACTCACATGTTTTGATTTATTTGTATTGGACTCTAAGGAACATCTCCCATCCTTAAAACTGATAGAGAAATCTCCTCTTGGTAGAAATGAGTCCAGGAAACCTGCAGTAAGGAAGGATGAGAAACCAGAAATACAGAGATAAGCATTTAGGCAAGGGAAAGAACTGAAGCACAGAGACACGGAACAAGTGTCTTTTACCTTTTTGAGGTCCCGCAGTGACTTCCGTCTCAGAAATGTCAATCCTGTCCTAAAGGAGAAGGGTTTTCCCCTGTACCATCTTCCCCATCCAAGGCTAAGATGTGAGTGCATGCTGGCAGGGGAGCGGGGTTGTTACTAGTGTGGGAGCTTGACAGCATCTCTGACAGCACCCTACTTCTTGCTGAAAGCATATCCTTTTTCTCTTGCCTCTCAGTATTAAACGGGCTCTGTCTTCCCATTTTAAATGACCTTTCTTTGTCCATATACCTCCTTTGTCTTCACTTTTCCCTTAAAAAATAAAAAGTCATCAAAGCAACTGAAGTAATAAGAACAGAATCTTAGAATCTTATAGTTGAAGGATCCTCGAAGACAGTCAGTAGTCATCCACAAAAGCCCAGAGCCTTGTATGGCAGTTGATCGCTCAGGCCCTTGCATTTCACAGTGTGGCCCAGGACCAACACCACCAGTATCACCTGGAAACTTGTTAAACATGCAGACTCTCAAACCTTGCCCCAGACTCCAGAATCAGAATCTGCACTTGAACAAGCTCTCCCGGTGATTCATTTATGCGTATTCAAGTTTGAGAAGCACTGACTTGGGCCACCTCGGTGCTAATCATTATCCATGATAAGATCAGGAGATCTTTTCTAAAATGCAAATCTGATCATGTCACTCAATGCTCAAAACCAGGCAATGGTGTCCAAAGATGCTTGTCAAAATAGACAATGGGAAGCTCTCTTATGTGGCCTCCAAGGCCTTGAGTGCTCGTCTCCTGGATCAGCAAGCTTCCTCACACGCCACTCTCCCCCTGCTTCCTGCCTGCCAGTCACCGCAAGGAACCTCCTTCAGTTCTCCAGATGTGCTGTGTTCCTTCACATGGAGATGCCCTTCCTTGCCTCCTATCACCTCCAAGTTCAGATCCTCAGAGCTCCTTTACCTAATTCCCTAAACTACCACTGTCCAATAGAAACGTAATACAAGCCATTTACGTCATCTAAGGTTTTACTAGTAGCCACATTAAAAAACAGAAACAGGGGCCGGCCGAGTAGCGCGATGGTTAAGAACTGGCGTAGGATGCCAGAGGGCCCTGGTTCGGATCCCACATATGAGGACCAGTGACACTGCCCTCTACAGCTAAGATGCTGAACAACAGCTCAACCTGGAGCTGGGCTGCTGTGAGTCCCCGGCGACGATGTAGGCTGCAGCCCCTGTGGCAGTGGGTTGCCATGGGCTACCGTGTGTAGCCAGCAGCCAGCGTGAGCGGCCAGCAGCCACAATGAGCGGTCGTCCAGAAGCCGGCGACCGATCTGCCTCGCCCGGGAAGAGCACAATGATGGTGCCAACTTGGGCCAGTGAAGCAACGTCCTCCACAACTAGATTGAAGAACAAAATGACAGCAGCTTGTCTGTTCCCCTTCCCCCAATTCCCCAGCACTGTTCCCATCCCCCCAATTCCCCAATAAAAATCTTTAAAAAAAAAAAAACAGAAACAGATGAGATTAATTTACTGTCTTTTATTTAACCCCCAAAATCAAAACTAGTATCATTTCGACGTGTACCACTAGCCACATTTTAGTGCTTAATAGCCACTGGTGTCTAATGGCTTCTATTTTGGACAATGCAAGCCTAGATTATATTACCCCTCAAGTCTATTATTTCCTAGCTCCCTATACTTTTTCTCCAATTTAAATGCCTGTGTTTGAAAAAATATTAATATGATGTTCATTTAATATTGTTTTTCTCTGGTACACTAAATCTCTTTTGGGTAATTTTGTTCGATATAGTATCTGCAGTGCCTGGCACTGGTGCTAACTATATATCCTAAGGTATGGATGGACGAATGACTGTGTGAAGAGATGAAAGGAAGCCTTGCTTCTTTGGGGTTTGTACTATAATTGAGGTATGGGACATATTTTCTCTTCATTTGCTTCGACACCTTGACCTGTCAGTTGTCTCCTCTTTTAGCTGTACCATCAATGTCTTTCTCTCTATGGCAGCGGTTCTCAACCTGTGGGTCACGACCCCTTTGGGGGTCGAACGACCCTTTCACAGGGGTCGCCTAAGACCATCGGAAAACAAAAAGATATTTACATTATGATTCATAACAGTAGCAAAATTACAGTTATAGAGTAGCAACGAAAATAATTTTATGGTTGAGGGTCACCACAACATGAGGAACTGTATTAAAGGGTCGCGGCATTAGGAAGGTTGAAAACCGCTGCTCTATGGGGTCATTACCTTCATCATACAGACACTCTAGAAGGGAACCTCCCCCTCGCTAGTCTTCCAGCTCTCATTCACCGTTAAGTACGTCTAGTGTGATCTCCAGCTCTCTAGGAATTGTCACAGTTTCCTCATTGTCAAATCTATTGACACTGATATTCTCATCTTTCTTGGCCTCTTCTCCCTTCTAGAAACATTCTCCTCTCTTGGCTTTGTGATACCACCTCTCTCCTCATGTTCCTTCTGATACTTAACATCTTCTTAGTTTCCTTTGCAGCTCCTCCTCCTTGTCTACTTGACCTTTCAATATCCAATGGACATCTCTCCTCTCAGTTTCTGAGTCTCTCTGGGTTGATGTCTCATCCAATCTCGTGGCTTCAAGTGCCGCCTACATGCTGCTGCTACTCCCCTCAGCCCTCCAGCTTTAATGTCCTACTTGATGCCTACCTGAGATGTCTCCTAGAATTTCAAAGAGGAAGTTTTGAATTCTCCTCCCCAACATGCTCCTCTTCAGACCCCGCTTCAGCAAAGGCACTCAGTTTACTGACATCCCCACTCGGTGGCTGAAGCCAGATTTCCTGTCCCTCGCACTCCACATCAGTCTATCACCAGGACCTGAGTCGCCTGTGCTCAAAGTGAGTCCCCATCTGTCCACTTCTCTCCATCCCAACCAGCCCGGCGAGGCCAGGCCGCTTCTGTGTGTCATCTGGGTTATCGGCCATGAACTGGTCTCACCTCTTTTCTCACCACCAGCCTGGCCCACCCTGTTTCCCCACAGAGTGGGCAAAAGGACATGTTTTATAATGTAAAGCAGATCATTTCACTTCTCTTTGAAATCCGCCCCCCCCCCAGGGATACCCATTTCAGTTAAAATATAAACCAAATTCTTTGTTGTGGCCAATAAAACTCCCCAATGAGCTGGCCCCTGATGACCTCCCCCAACTTCATCTTCCATCACTTTCACCCTGGCTCACTCCTCTGCAGATATAAGAGCTCTGGAACCGGCCAGATTCTCTCCTGCTGTAGGCATTTGAGAATGTGCTTTTTTCTACCCAGATCTTCACAAAATTATCTTTCCTCTTGAATTTTCCCCCAGATCCTCACATAAATGGCTTTTCATTTCCCAGTTCTTAGCTTCAATGCTGCCTCCATGGTGAAAGTTCTCAGCCATTCTCTATTCCAATACCAACTTGTTCCTGCAGAGCACTTTGCAATTTCTTATTCATCTGTTCACTTGCTCTGCTGTCTGGTTCCCCCATGAAGGCATGGATTATGTCCATTTCATTTACCTCTGCACCCCTAAAACCATGTGCACAGTAGGCATGCAACAAATGTTTGTTGAATGAATAAACCCTGTAAGAGTGTTTCAGCATCCTGCCAATTACTTGAACACTTCTGAAAAGCTTTATTATCTTCCTGTATCTCTTGCTTACATTAGAAAGAGATGGCTACCTTTAGCCAGTTGAAGGAATTGGCAGTTGAAAGAACAAATCTCAGTGATAAAATGAATCAAATTTAAGCTGATGCCACTAAAGATTAACAAAGCAGGGAAATTCTTCTATTCAGTTGTTTCTAAGAAAAAATGTTTTCAAAAACTATTTTTCCTAACTTTTCTCCCACACAAAAGCTTCAGAGTCAGTGGCTGCCAAAACCTAGGCTGAGAGCAGTTTGGGATTTAGGTAAAAATGAATCTGAAATGAGTACAACCAGCTTTTCCTACTGGTTTCTGGAATCCATTGCCTACATGTGACCCGAAGAGTGAAAATGTGAATTCATGTTTAGGAAATAATTTTCATTAAAGCGGTCGTGCAGTGTTATGGAAAGAAAGTCGGAGTCAGGGAACCTTGGTCCTGATTCAGCAGGTAGTGTGCTCTGTAATTTCCCATATAACACTTAAAATTCCCTGAGTTCTCATTTATTTTCAAGGGAGAATACAGGAGAATGGCTCATCCATCCTCCAGACTTCTTGTGAAAACCTCAAAGAAAGTCCAACACTTGCCTTGTACTCAAGAGCATAGAAAGCTTTACAGAAATATATGGTATTAGCAATTCTAATGTGTTAAATGGAGGAAATTTGGGGAAAATTCCAGTTAAGAAACATCATTTTGAGGAAGTCTTAAACTACACATAAGGCTTCTTTCCACGGTTTGTCCTAGTGCCTGAGAAGTGCGCCCTGAGCTGCACCAGGAGACAGCAGAGTGGCTCCACGTGCATTTATCCTGGGAGGCGCCGCGCTGCACTTGGCTTTGTTGAGCTGCACCTGCCCCGTTCTCTCTGCAGCCATGTAACAGAGCACTGGCCCAGGCAGGGGTTCGAGCGGGCCTGCCAAGAGGAGGAGTGGGCTACAGGCCAGCGCCGGTTCTTCCTCCCATTTCTCTTCCCCTTAAGCCCTTAAAGCACATCCCTCTCAAAAGGGGACCAGGTTTCACAGACTCACTACTTTGTGTCTCATAGGAAACAGAATTAACTTCTAGCAAAAAAAAAAAAAAAAGAAAGAAAGAAAGAAAGAAAAAAACTGTAGGCACTCTTGTACCCTAAAGACATACCCTTTAATCTTTCTCTTCTTGGTGTCTAAAGCTGTATTTCTAATGAGGATACCTAAGTCCATATTTAGAAGTTAAAAGTAACAGGCATTTTTGGAGCCATCAGTTGAAGATAGGGAGCAGAGGGTAGAGGGGAGGGCTTTCCCACCCCCACACCCCCATACACACTTTTTTCCATCCGCCTCTTGTTCTCTTTTACCAAGAAGCAGTAACTTGTTCTTTGTCTTCGACAGTACATCAACACTGTAAAACATCGCCACCTTCAGTTAAAACGAGTGTGTTTCTACACTTTCCCAGAACCAACTGAGCTTGCTAACACTTTCCAGAGAACACCCTGAGAAAGTTCTCCCCTATTTCTGTGCATCTCTGCTTGATGAGCCTTTTCACCGTCCCTTGATGTGTATCTCTTTCTACAATTCAACATAAAGAGGGAGAAAAAGAAAAAAAGAAAACCTGGTAAGTGGGCCTGGAGTGAAAACAAGACTTGATCCACTTAAGAGGTTTTTGCTGATGTCAAAGTGAAGGTCAGCATACTTTCTAGATGACTGAATAACTCTGGTACCATGTGCTTTCTTCAGACCTACCAATTGCTATTCTGTGAACTGTACTTTTGAAGTCCAAATGTTTAAAATTGTCAAAATATTGAGTCTGATTTCATGACAGAACATGCCTGTTTGGCAAAGTATCTTTTCTATCCAGGGTAGTAGGGGCTTGAGTTTTTACAGACCAAAGAAATGGGCACAGATGGGGAACAGAGTTACATGATCAGGTCTTGACAATTCTGGACAGAGCTGGGAATAATGAAATGTGAATCTGATATTTGCAACAGCTGCTTGATATCAGTAATCTCTTAAAGTTGGGAAATTTAGAACCAAATCAGTGAATCTTTTCCAGTAGTATTTTAGCGTCTTATTGTGAATAAATCATTGATTGGTGTTTTTATAATACTGTAAATAAAGTTCTTTGTACCTCCCCTGCAGCCTCACAATACTCTCCATAAAGGGTCCAGGGCATCAGTGAAAGGGATGAGCGAGCAGCCCCATTGGGAAAATTCCAGAAACACGCATTCTTCACACGTGTTGATTCTTCCCAACATAATGGCCTGAATACAATTCTCCAAATCCAGAGTTTGCTTAGCCCTTTCTTGGATTAGGTTACAGTCTAGGATGATGCAGAAGAACATCCAACAAGCAGCCCTCACTCAGACTCCATATCCTTCTTCCTATCGTCATGAAATGGTGTAAGTCACCTGTCACCACTTATAGAGCCTGAGGGGTTTGCAATAAGGACCCACTACAAGTTTCAGTTTACATTGGGTGAAGGAAACTCCTGACTCTAGAATTGACACTCCAGATCTTTCATAATGTCCCTCCCTTAGGTATAAAATTGGAAGGAAATAGAATGTTGGAGAACCTGGAAGGTATGTCCTTGAAGGTCATAGGTTTCCAATAGCTATAGATGTGGAGTGTATTGTTGTGTACATTTTAAGACAATTACAGTTAAAGCTGACCTTGTTTTTCCCTCATGGAATATAGTATTCATTTAACAGTAAACAGTAGAGAAACACTATTTTATCTTAAAGGCATACCCCTTTTCTTTCCTTTCTTGATGTCAAAGCTCATTTTCTAATATGAACATACAACTCCATATTTAGATGGTAAATAAATAGGCATTTTGGGAGCCAGCACTGACGTTCAGTCTTGAAAACTGGACCCACCGTTGTAATAGCAAACTGTATATTATCTTCCTAAGAAAATACTAATTTATCAGCCCCAAGAGCCAAAGAGTTGTTCTGTGTCAGCAATCAGCCTAGCCTCATAATTACAAATTTGTAAGGATCTGTTGAAAGACATGGATCCAGAAGAATTATAGTGTTTCATAGCGAATCACTCAGAATAAAGAGCCCTGTTATTTGCAGACATTCCATACAGTCATAGAAATTTAGAGGTGGCTCAGGTCTCAGCAATCATGTAGTCTAAACCCTTTATTTTACAGATGAAGAAATCGAGACTTAGAACTTGTAGGAAATCTATGAAGATATTTCAGTATGCAGCACATGGTCTAAATGTCTGAACATCTTCAGTCGCTTACTGACACCATCTTTGAAACAGGCAACACAATTGGTGTGCCCAAAATGTGGCAAGAGTGACTCTTTGTGATAAGACTCATATTTATTTACTATACTTTGTGTTTTTGGGGTAGGACATTCCTTTCTCCGTCTTTCTTCCCTCTCTGCCTCCCTTTTCCTTCCTCTCTCCTCCATTCATTCATTCATTAAAAGTCCCAATATTCTGTGAGAGGCTGTGCTAGTCAGAGGGATAGTTATAAACACAAGGTTTATAAGCAATCTTTGCCCTTGAGGAATTCTCAAGAGAGAAGGTGGATTTTTCTTGCGAATAGTTGCAACAGATTCAGAAATGCCCAACTCTCACTAGGTATGGCCAAATATTATCAGGGCACTGAGAAGCAAGGCGCAGCAATTCTCCAGGAGAATCAGAGGCAGCACGCCAAGGAGGTGACACCTGAGTGGAACCTTGTCAGATGAGCCTGCATCTCACAGAGGAGGCAGCCAAGGGCATTCTCAAAGGGGGAGATTTGCCCAAAGGTGGGAGTAATGAAGAGACAGCATAGTTCATCCAAAAAGGGTGAGTTTAGCGATGGAGGTGCAGGGGAAAATTAGTGATGTGGGAATGATGGGTGCTGAAATGAGAAGATAAATTAGAAAATAAATAAAAGAAGTACCATATACTGTGGTAAAGAATTTAGCTACTATCTGGAAAGCCATGGTTTCCCAAACCTTAGTAATTCAAGTATTATTTCCACAACCTGTGTTATAGCCAACATCTACCTGTGTTAGTTTTGCTTTACCTGTATACCACTGGTACGATTATTTATTTAACATTTTTCTAAAGTAACTTACTTTTAAACACTTGTTTTTGAAAGAAACTTTATGTCAATGTTGTAAATAGAAAACCAGAGTCACTTGCAATCATTTCAAGGTCATTATTAAAATGAATCTGATGAAATTAAAATATTCCTGTTAACTCTTTACCTATGAAAGCCTCTGAGCCAATGGCCTGTGGTCTCATTATTCTAGACAGAGATTGTAAATTTTGGAGAGCAGTTAAAGTCATTGTAACACCAAATTGTGACACCATTCTAAAACTTAAATTAATGAGGAGGAAGAAACAGAGTTGAAAGGTATATAGCTTCCTCGTTCTCTCAGTCAGGGGTATTTAGCATGGGTCCTGTGTGCCATCTTAAATACTGCATTCCACACAGAAGGGAAACACTCTTTTAGGCAGTCAGGGCCACCTGGGGTTTTTGAGCTAAGAAATAACAAAATCCAGACTTATCTGAAGAGGGGCAACTCAGGACCAGAAAGGAAGACCAAAGAAGTAGGTAGAACCTTGCAGAGGCTGTGGGAGGGTCCCAGTGTGGTCTCGTCAGTGTCATAGGGTGAAGGAAAGGGGCTTGAGAGAGATGTAGGATCAGGCCACTGAGGACTTGGTTCTTGAGGAATGAGGGGCAGGGGTCAAGTTAAGGGAAGGGGTCCGCCATGTCTTGGAGATGGATTGCTTGGGAGACTGTGTAAGTGGCCATGTGATCCAGGCCAGGTTTACCAGGAATTAGGAATACATTAGGAAAAACAGAGTAGAGTGTGTGTGTGTGTGTGTGTGTGTGTGTGTGTGTGTGTGTTGGATGAGGAGGGGAGGGAGACAAAGCAGGCAAGGGTGGAGAGGGATATGACCCCTGGATCAGAATATGCCGCCTGCCATAAATACTTGCACATCCTAGGCTCACATTAAATGCTTGTTAAATACTCATAGATGGCAAAGTACGGATGGTCAGCAGGCAATTGGAGATATTTTGCTGGTGATCAGAGACATCACAAATGCTAGTTAGATTGCAAGAGATCATTATTGCCTATACATCAGCCTCCAACACATTTCCATTTACCTGACCATTTTAGAAAATGTGTGACATGATTAGGCAAACAGCTTTAAGGTATGTTAGACATATTTACTTTTGTAAGATGTTAAAAATGAATCCATTCAACCAAAAGTCATTAAGAACCTGCTTATGTAAGGCATTTTTCTGGATGCTTTGAGGGATAGAGAGATAAATTAGACACAGACCCTGTTCTCACAGAGCTTCTAAAGATCTAATAATATAACAGATAAAATTTTCAGGAATTTAAATTTTGTTAACATGTGAAGTGTTTATTCATCATTTCCAGAAAAAAAATTTAACCTCAAAATTTTCCTACTAACCATAGTTAGTCTGGATTTTATTTTCGTATATTATAAAAAATGTATTATGGCATTGGGATAGAACAATGATATAATTGAAATTTTGGGTAGACTTATAAATTTAGAAGTGAAAATCTTGCTAGTTATTAATGGCCCCTTTTCTTGTGTGTGCTTAAAACACCCATTTGCCCAGCTTAGAAGAAATAAACTAATTGAGTTTTGTCTTTTCTACATACATAAAATCGCCCTTCTCAGGTAAATATATGATATAGTAATAAATTGGGGCGTTCTCATGAAAAGCTGTTAAATAATCCATTTTACACCACTGGGATTTTTTTTCCCAGTGGTCTAGACACAGATTAGAAACCTCTTTCTAGAAACCACAGACTAGATTTCACTTTCAGCCTAAAAAAGACTCATAGGTTTGGACAAGGAGAAGGACAACAAGCTTAATGTTGATGCCCCTTCTTCAGTTTCTAGACCCTTCTGTGGAAAGAAGTGTTTTCATAAGACACAGACAGAATTCATTTCCATTGAGCATTCTTAATGGCTCCTGTCAGAACAAAACAGCTGGGAAACATATGGTATCCATTTCCCTGTATCACTTGGAAAAAATTTCACATGTAAATAAAGCCAACATAAAAGAGTAGCCCTTTGAACCCACGACCTTATACAATACATAAATATATTGGTACAAAGCACTCGTTGTATTGGCCACTAAGTTTTGTGGCTTTAAAAATCCTTTATTACATTGTGCAATGCACATTTTCAAGAAGTTCCAAAGTAATGAAGGTAATTGGCAAAAATATTAGCAAACAACATACCTAATAGTACGTATGTATCTCAGAAATATAGGTATATGTTTACATATATATATACACACACACACATACACACACATGTATACATATATATATACATATATATATATACATATATATATATATATATAAGACTATATTTGAAGCTTTTCAGAAAATTGATGGGCAAAATTAAAGGCATATTTACACATTATAAACTCTATGTCCATTATCTCTGTGCTGTTTTAAATAAGTAAGTAACCATGTGTTCTTGAAAAGAAGAGCAAAAGGCTTGGCAGAAATTTCTGGCAGACATTAGTTTTTCATAGCTTTACATTTTGGGGGAGAAAAGGACATATAAAAGATAGAAAACTTTTAAATTTATAATGGGCCAACTGGAGTTAGTCTTTGCCTTTGCATATTTACATTTCAAAAATAACTTTAGAAAGTCCAGCTCTTATTGGTAATTATCAGTCCTCTGAGTTTATTAACAAAACTTTTGTTCTCTGTGAAATTCAGCTGTAAATCCCTTAGAAGGATGCACTCTGGACATTTAAAAAGAGATTTAATGTGTTGTGCAAAGTGAGATTCAAATTCAAATACAAGTATTTCTTAATTGACTGCTCTGTGCCAAGCACTGTGTACAACTGAAAACGAGAGCCAACAAAAGAGAAGAGAGGCAGCAGCTTAAGGCCATCTAGATACCTTCTTTCCCTTCTGGAACATTCCCTGTTAATACTTGTTCCTTATTGGACAGAATCCAAGCTTCCCCCCACAGCTCATAATATTTTCTCCTTAGATTCTAAAATGCTAGAGCTAGAAAGGCCTCAGAGGAGCACCGCTTAGTACAAACCCTCCGAAACCCCTGCAAAATGGAAGTCCATGTTGGAGAAAGAAGCCACCAACAGTTACATGGCATTCAGGCTCAGTACCTTCACTCTCACCTCCTTAGCTTGGGTTCCAGAGCTTCTCTGAATCCTTTTAGAATATATCCTAGCAGGAGGGAGAATGACCAGCGGTCTAAATTTTTGGAACTTTTAATAATTTGTATGCCACTTTCACCCAAAAAATCAGTGGTAGCTAGGGACTCTTGCAGAAGTTACAGACCTTTATATAACCCCGTCTGATGTTTTGTTAGTCTTTGTTCCCAATTGTAAAGAACAAACACAAAAGCAAGCTTTGGGGTTAAATTCTTCCCACCTGCTGTTGTTCCAGGAAGAGGATGGGTAGGTGAGAGGTTCCTCCTTGGAGGGCATGTCCTGAAACTTCACCCCTTTGATGGGAGATGGTGTAAACTAAGTGGAAGGGGAGTAGGAATCCATAAATCACTGGCCTCCCAATTTTCAGGGGTGCTAGGTCATCTGTCATCTCATAAGGGGAGTGTCCCAGAGAGGAAGCAGCATCAGCATGGCGGAGGAGACTGTTGTTGCTCCTCCATCCTGCACGGAGAAGACAAGGTGGCCTTTCATATGAGGCTGACTGGGAGAGGTGGTGGTTCTTATCTTTCACCTCCAGATGTGCTGCTGTTTCACTTTACACCCCATCTCAACCAGACACTTACTCAAGTGCAGAATGCAAACCATACAATGTTTATCTAAGCTTTGCACAGAAATGAGAAAGAAGAAAAAAAAAAAAAACACTCGTCTGCCTACCTTACCCTCCCTTTGCAACTTCCTTCTCCTCCTGTTTGTCTCCAGCTTTTCAAACAATGGAGGGTGGCACTGAATCTGAAAGAGCATTTTCCATTGTGAGGGGCCAGTGGATTATGTTGTTGTGTCATATGCCAGAAAGCACTATGAAATGCCCCTGAATGATGACTGACTGGGATACTCGGTCTAGGGTGGGCTTATCTCCCATGGTCCAATCAACTCCTGATCACTCCTTTCCTTTCTGTTCTTTCCCTAATCCATCTAACAAATCACCTAGTGATGACCCAATAGATCACAGTTTGCCCAGTATTAAACAACTTACCCCTTCTTTATATGGGACTTCTTAAGCTTTAGGGGTATACATATACTTGTGTATGGGTGTGTGCATGGGTGAATGTGTGTGCATACATCCCTTCTCTCCCTAAATTAGTTTGGAAGTCTGTTTTACACAAAGGACCCTATCCTCCAATTCTGTTTTGCAGGGTGGTGACAAGTATCAAAATATTGTCGGGAAGGTGTAACTATCCAGGGAATAAACCTAAATATCTGCCTGGGTTTGTTTTCTTTAGTATCTACTTTTACCATTACTGCTACTTTAATGAATTTTGAGCCAGTATAGCATAACTTTCTTTTACCTTTCACTGTTTTCCAGTGGTAAGTATGAACTGTGTGTTGTATGATAGACATTCTAAGTCATTCCCTTACACAAGGGCTTACTTTGAGCATAACTTGAGTGGATAATGTCTGCCTGAATGGCCAAGATATTTTTAGTGTTTCAATTTAATAGTCTCCTCTTTTCATTTATTTTCAAACAGTTTCTAGCTCTAGCTGGAATTGCAGCGTCTCAACTCTTATTACAAACACGCAGAAGCCCACAGGAATCGCTGATGTGTACAGTAAGTTCCGCCCAGTGAAGCGAGTTTCCCCCCTGAAACATCAGCCAGAGACTCTAGACAACAATGAAAGCGATGACCAAAAGAACCAGAAGGCAGAGTACCAGAAAGGAGGTGATTCTGCCCCATGCCCCCAGCCTGAGGAGTTCAGCCCTGGAGACAGAGAGGGCGGCCCCCAAAGTAAGGTCACAGAGTCCAGCACGTTACTGGGCGAACTGGAGCATTATGACCTCGACATGGATGAGATTCTGGATGTGCCTTACATTAAATCCAGTCAACAGCTTGCCTCTTTTACCAAGGTGACTTCAGAAAAAAGAATTTTGGGTTTATGCACAACCATCAATGGCCTTTCTGGCAAAGCCTGCTCTACAGGAAGTGCTGAGAACTCGCCATCCAGCATGATGCCATTTTGTGTTCTTTCTCCTGTGAAAAGCCCTCACTTGAGAAAAGCATCATCTGTCCTCCGGGACCAGCAAAAGCTCTCCACCGAAGATTCGGAGAGCTCGCCTCCCCTGGTTAAATGTGGGTCTACATACGAGCCTGAAAGCCAGAGTAAGGACTTCCTCAACAAGACCTTTAATGACCCTCATAGTCGAAAAGTTGAGAAGCCGATGCCTGACTGCCAGCTTAGGGCCTTGCATCTCCCGTCCTCAGCAACAGAGCCCAAACTAGATGAGCAGATCGGTGGCATGAACTGGACCAGCTCCCAAGGCCCAGAAGAAAGGAGCGAGTATCTGAAAAAAGTGAAAAGCATCTTGAACATCGTTAAAGAAGGACAAATATCTCTGCTGGTAAGTATGATTCAGCAAACATATGAATAATTTACAGACTCCCATTTTTACCCGTTCTATTCATTTGTAACAGAATGATGATACTGTTTAATGTTTACTTATGGATTTAGTTAAGTGACTTGACTTTCGAGTTTTAAAACAAAGTTAGGAGGTTAACGCTGTGCAAAGACTAAAACAAAGTTAGGAGGTTAACGCAATGCAAGACGAGTGGCTATAGAGGGAGTGTTATTTCACTTTAACTTTGTATGAATTCAGCTGGAATAAGGACACTTAATCTAAAATAAAAACAAAACACAAAAGCCTAGCACTTTCTTTAACTTGAATCTTAATGTCTTTCTTTTTGCTTTTCTAATGGTTTCCAATGCCCTCACCCAGTTATTTGTGGGGATGTCAGTTCCTTGCCGATGGTGGACCTGGGAGATACGGGAACAGAGGGCCTTCTGTTTTATCCTGATCATTATTCATAGGAGTTGGAGCAGGATTTTGGAAAGCTTGTGCAGATAGAATCTTATCCTAGAGCGTGATTGGCCTCGTGACCCACATGGAGATCTCACTAGCTCTGTATGTCTAGGAAGCCTGAAGAGCTTTTCCAAAGGCTCTGGACAGAGTAACATGATGTAACAAAAGTCTGCTCTGCTTAGGCTCAGGGAGCTGAACTGAAATCACACTCCATCTGCCTACATTGTTCTTTTCTGGCTTCCAGACTTGGATCACACAGTAGCGAGCCTGGGCTAATGCTATGATGTTAATTAAAGCCTCGTTCAGGAATAGCATTACATCTTGGCAGTGCGATTCTATTTAGGGTAAAGTCATGCATAGATATGTACATTGTGCTTGGTCTGTTATTACAAATCTTATTGTTATAATAGGATGATATGATTGAATAGATTTGCTAAATAAAGTTATAGTTTTTTGTGGGTTTTTTTTTTGTCCTGAAAATGTCTTTTCCATCTCTCTTGGCTCTTCCTATTTCTCTTTGGTTCATTCCTTCCTTTTGTCCTTCCCATGTTTTCATGCCTCCCAAATGATAACACGTCTCCATTTACAGTCTTTATCAACCAGCTCATACTCAGGGGATGAAACTCACTCGAGGTGAGAAACACAAAGGCAGGTGGCCTCCTGATGTCCCCAGGAGTTTGTTTGGGAATAAAAGTGTCTAGAGGTACCCAGGGGAGCTCTAGTAGCAGTCACTATGTAGCTTGTAGTTAAAGCCAATTCTCCATAGTTCCAGGCAAAACAGATGGTTGAGACAAGTAGTTCACTCATTCAGAAAACCTACAACAGGGAACATCACACAGCCTGGCTCTCAGGACTTAGCAGCTGAGTGGAAGAGATGAACAGGGAACCTGCCAGTTACCATAAATGTCATCACAGTTCTTTGGAAGCCAGTTTGGAGCCTCCCCAAGCTTGCTGACCTATCCCTGTCTCTGTGTCTCACATGACTATAAGTCTCTTGAACATTCACATTCTTAAAGCGTAGTAAAACACAAAAATGTAATGGAAAATCATTAGAAACAATAGCAAGGAATTCTGACTTATTAGATCTCCATGCCTGCCACCAGAGCTTCTGGAAGTTCACCTCTTCTTCCCAGTCCCCAGAGCAAACCCCCCACCCCCAGCATCTCATTCTGCTGTATTGACTAAGCTTTTTAATCTTGCTATTTGTACAGCCACACCTAGCTGCCGACAATCTAGACAAAATTCATGACGAAAGCGGAAACAATCTCTTACACATTGCCGCGTCGCAGGGCCACGCAGAATGCCTGCAGCACCTCACTTCTTTGATGGGAGAAGATTGCCTCAGTGAGCGAAATGCCGAGAAGTTGACTCCGGCGGGCCTGGCCATCAAGGTAACTGGTTGGGGGCTGGGTTCTCCACTGCTCAAAGTTAGAGTTCCATTTTCTAAGATTCCTAGTGAGCTAATGTGCTGGGATGGAGAGAGAAAAGAGTGATATACCAAGCAAACAGCAAATGAACATACTACATTTAAGAGATGAATCGTTTCAGTCGCTAACTGCTTTGAGATTTTGAGACTGCAGGCCAATTTATTGTGCAATGAGGGTGAGCTTCACATCAGCTAATAAAGAGGAAGGGAGATGACCTATTGAGGTTCTAAGAACTTTTGTTATTCACGGAGACTGCAGTTTAGGCTCTGAACCACACCTGGATCTATTCGAGACTGCTTCATTTTTTCCTAATGTGAATATAATGAGCAAAACAAATGAGGACAAGGTGTATTTTAAGGGATGATAGCTCTCAGGAGCATTCCAGGTAATGAAGTGGGCTTCTCATGGATCACATTGAAGTTTCAATGTCTTCAGGATCAGGAGTTGTTTAGCATATAAGTGCTGAGTTTGAGTTTAGCTCTTACAGAGCACAGTATGCTCTCTGTCAAAAACTACACAAATTAATGCCGAGTGGGATAAGTTAAAATGTAGAAAGCGTGATACAGGAAGACCTGGTATTTTATAGCACTGCAGTGAGTGCCTCTGTAAAAATATATAACACATCGCTAGAAAGTTAGCTATCAAACTAAAATTACTTTTAAGGTCTTTGGTGATGTGGAATTCCGTTATATTTATCAAGAAGCTAGAAATGAGGTTCAGGGACTACATCTTGTGCCTCTACATATGTACTTTGCTTTACATAATAATGTCTTCTGAAAGCTGAATAATCATAATTTTTATAAGTAGAATTATATTGAAATGTTATTAGAGGAACTTGCTGGTTAAAAAAATCTACTTGCTAATTCACTGAAGAACATATAACATTTGAAAAACAAGTAATTGGTACCTTACCTCTAATGTAGGCAACTCTGAATTTTTGAATCTTTACTTACCATTCAGTAAAATTTTATATATTAAAAGTTGTCTTCTATTGTATTTAGTTTTACTCAGTGGTAAGGTATTATTTCAAAGATAGTGTAAAAAATAACTTTTTGATAAAGTAAAAAAATCTATGATGCTAGTAGATATCATTTTCCTTTAGTTGTGAATGATGCTATATCAAATTAAAAGCTGACCTGCCAGCAGCCATCATGAAAAAAGAGAAGTCAAATGTGAAGTTGAGGTTCAGCATAGTTGATTTCAACAATATGTACTGAGTCCACTGGGTACTGTGTTAGATGATGGTAATACAAATTTGAATGCGCCATAGTCCCTTTCCTTAAGAAGCTGATAGCCTGGTAGATAAGGCAGGTGAGTTATCAGTAATTCAAGTGCAGAAGGCAAATTCAGGATCTAGCCCTATGTCAGAATCCTGTAGGAAGATAAGAGTTGGGTCTTGTCCTCAATGGACATGTGTCAGTGATGAATAAAAAATTCTTGTAGTGCCAATGAACATTGACCTTAAAACACTGTTTCAGCATTTACAAAATATTATAGCTTAATAATGTATAGTTTTCCTGACTAATGGTCGATTGTTGACTATATTCTACCTACCTAATAGGATAAAAAACTTTTTCTTAATTTATATGCCCTAGTACTGTTTTGATAGATTCAGAATCTTCAGAGTAGGGAGATACATAAGACACTTAGTGGTCATTAAGCCAACTCTTGGTATAAACTCCTCCTGTGGGATCCATATTAAGTATTATTCATCCTTGAACTCCTCCAGTGAACAAAGTATTGCCATCATACAATCAGCGTGCAAACTTAGCACATTTTGTTTGTTTGTTTGTTTGTTTGTTTGTTTGTTTGTTTGTTTTAATGAAGAACCCATACAAACCCATAAGATACAAAAGGTTTTATAGCTTTGGAGTCTCAGGCTTTTCATCCTTTTTTTCTGGACAATGATTTGAAAAATGGAAGTGTTCTTCTGTGTCTTTGTGTAACCTAGAATTTACAAAAGCAGTAAATACAAGTTTTTTATAAAAATGGCCACCCCTTTTAGAAATCTGTCCTGATACATGTCCTATTTCAGTCCATTCAGTGTATTTTGATGGACAATTAGTACACTTGAGAGACTCCTAAGAAACCATCATTCTTCTGTTTTAGGACATTGTTGTGAACACCAGTAACTGCCTGGTGGTGTTTCACCTCATTAAGTACAGTCCTGGGAGCGCTGCTGTCATTAAAGACAAACAAACTTGGTACAAATGAGCAGAAGTTGCTCAGATCATATCACTTGACTGACAGGAAGCAGAGGCATAGATAGGGTATCAAATAAAAAGATTACCTGAGTAAAAGGACCTTTGAAGTCATACCAAGGCTTAAGAACAACTCTCTCCCACTCATAAACTTAAATGGAACATAATAAATTCTTGCCAGTTACGTGCAGAATTTATTGAGTGTTTCCTGGGGGACCCAACACTAGATACTCTAGAAGTTCAGGGTGTTATTGAGTGCCCTTTGAAAACAGTTAAGCAAAATAATTGGAAAGAAAGATAAGTGAAAGCACTGTATTTTCTAAAATGGGGCCAGAACAAGAAATTACTTTAGGAGCTAAACAGAGATGGAATGAAATAACCTTAATTCCTTTTTTATTTCTCATTCAGTCCTTCTGATTAAGCAAAATTGAAAATGTTGGTCTGGTGAGAAAATGTTTTCAAACACAACCTACTGACATTCCTTTTTAACATACAGTGAATGACCCAAGGCTCAGAGACTTGAGCAGGCAAAAATCCCCCACTAGAATTTAATAACATTTTTTGTTTTCTTGGGATTTCTATTTATGGCAAGTGATACTGCTTAACTCACAGCAGTGATATATTTCTTTCTGCCCTTCTAGCATCATTCTACTTACTTAAGTGTAGGCTCCTTGAATAACTAGACCTAATAGACATCTAACAAAACATTGGACGAAATAACAGTAGAAGTCTTCTCAAGTGCACATGGAAAATTCTCCAGAATAGACCATATCCTAGGCCATAAAACAGGCCTCAATAAATTTAAAATGACAGAAATCATGCAAAGTATGTCCTTCAACCATAATGGAATGTAGGTAGAAATCAATAACAGAAGGAACTTTAGGATATTCACAAGTATATGGAATTAACTCACTCTAAAATAATCATTGTATCGAAGAAATTACAAGGAACATTGAAAAATATTTGTAGATGAGTGAAAATGCAACATACCAACATTTAAAGATGCAGCTAAAGCAGTGCTTACTGGGAAATTTATAGCTGTAAATGCCTATGTTAAAAAAGAAAAAAAGAAGAAAGATCTTAAAGCAATAGCCTAACCTTCTACCTTGAGAAACTAGAAAAAAAGAAAAGCAAACTAAATTCAAAGCGAGTAGAAGAAGGAAATTTTAAAATTCAAGTGGAAATCAATGAAATAGAAAATAGAAAAACAAGAAATAAAATCAACAAAACCAAATTTGGTTCTATGAAAAGATCAGACAAATTAATAAACCTTTAGTTAGACCAAGAAAAAAAGAGAGAAGACTCAAATTATTAAAATCAGAAATGTTGCCTTATATGTCTGTGTTCGGTATAAATACCAGTTTATATAAACTGTCATGCCTAGGAGATGCTCAATATGGTTCCTTTTCCTTTCTTCATTCAGAGGGAATGAAGTATATTGTATCAGTGGTTTATTGTTGTTGTTGTTGTTTAATCCTGGTAGAAAACATTTGGCACGTTCAAATTGTATGATTTAAGGAGAGTCTATAATGAAGGATTTATACAGTTAAAGACTGTGAGTGGGATATAGGGGGCCCAAGAAGGAAAGTGCAGTATCTGGGGATAACACCCAGTACACTTAGCAGCCAGCGCCTGAAGGGGCTGGGGAAGGACATGAGAGAGAGAGAGCTGAATAGAAGGACTGGCTGACTTTTGACCTTTGACTGGTGGAGGGACTCAGGTGGCCAGTGGCAACCCCATGGCAGTGGAGGGATGGGAGAGGGGGCAGGTAGGGATGAGCCAGGAGCAGAGAGGACCTCAAACTTCTTCTTTCCTGATCCCCGGCCATCCTTCTCCATCAGCCAAACCCAGCCAGGGAGCAGGGGAGCCAGGGCATACATATCAGCCTCCCCTGGCAGCAAGGAGGGCAAAAGAGGGAGAAGGTAGATCTGAATAGGGCACCGGGAAGCTATTCAACACACACCTGATCGTGCTAGATATTCCGTGGATAGTTGGAAGTTGACTACTTGAAATTCCATAGGAGTAAATGAAGAATGAGCCGATTACCTCCTCCGTCTTGTTTTCAGATCAGACTTCCCTGTCTTCATGCCCACAGTGGCTCTTTTCTCCTGTGCTAAGGTCCCATGCTGTGCAAACCAGGGAGGCAGCTGAATATCTCATTTGTCTTATAGAGCAATTGTGAGAGCACCGAGGTAGCACTCTGATAGTATCAGGTAACAAGTACTGTGTGGTTAGTAAGCCACCATGTTTCATCTCATTTGATCTGCACAGGAACTTTATGAGGTAGTTACCCCTAACCTTGCTGTTTCACAGAGGAGAAAATTGAGTATCAGAGAGGTGAAGTAACTCGCTCAAGGTCTAGTAACTGAGTGGTGGATTAAGGATTTAAATCCATTCCACAGGCTGGGTCTTAGTAGGTTATGTAGGTCACAGCTGCCCCCCTGGTTGTGCAATGTGGGACCCGGGCACTGGAGAAAAGAGCTGTGGGCACAGCCGGGGAAGGCTTCAGTGAAGCAGCATTGCAGTACGATAGGATTATTTTCTCTTTCTTTATTTTGGAATCCTAACATTTTGACTTCGCACAGGGAAAAAGCCTATTCTAAGAGTTAATGGATAAGCAAATTGTGATCTACTCAGACAATGAAATACTTCTCAGCCATAAAAAGGAACAAACTATTCCTACAAGCAGTTGCTTGGTTAAACCTCAGAGGCATTATGCTGAATGAAAGAAGCCCTATTCAAAAGAGTACATACTCTATCTTATGGTGGCAGAAATCGTATCAGTGGTTGCCTGAGGCAAAGGTGAGGCGGAGTTACAGTTACAAGCAAGTATGTACCATATTTTGCTGTGTATAACGCATACCCACGTTTTGGCCCAAACTTTCAGGGGAAAAAAATCTTTCATTTTGACTTTTTAATTCAAATTTTTATTTGTGTACATTTAGGTACTTATAAATAATTATAAAGGAATTTTAGCATTTATTTCTTAACATAAAATGGTACAAGAAATTTTATGTAACAGATAATTACAAAACACAAGAGCATATACAAGGTACAAGAAATTTTATGTACTGGTAACAAATTTACGATATTTATGCATCATAGAAGGCCAAGAACTCTTCATCATTGCAAGTTCGTCATAAGTTCAACAAAACCAATTCTCATATTCCAGGGTATTATTTTGCATACGGTCATCATTATTGATTTCTTTACACTTTTAACTCATAAGCAAAAATAAAAGAAGTAAAAACATTTATATAGATACGGAATTAGTACTACCAATGTATTGTATAATAGCATTCTTATTTTTCCCTCACAAATTTGGGCAAAAAGTGCACATTATACATGGCAAAATACGGCATTTATCAGAATTCATCAAGCTGTATACTTAAAAAGGGTGTATTTTTATAGTATGTAAATTATACCTCAATAGAGTGATTTTAAAATAACTGATTAAACTTATGAAAATGTATTTAAGTAAATTCTGCGTTGATTTAGAGCCAAAACTACATATCAGAAATATAATAGGTGATATACCTATATTGTAAATAAATTAAGACAAATATAAAAGCCAAAATTCATGTGATTTCTTGCCTTGGTAAAATTACCATCTACAAACTACTTTAAAACCTGAATTACCTTGAATTTCTTTCTTTTTTTTTTTTTTTTAAATCTAGAATGGTCAGTTGGAGTGTGTACGCTGGATGGTGAGTGAAACAGAAGCCATTGCAGAATTGAGTTGTTCTAAGGATTTTCCAAGCCTTATTCATTACGCAGGTTGCTTTGGCCAGGTATGAAAAAAATTTTTATTATCAGATTTGTAAGCAATCATATTCACTGCAGTATTTGTAATGAAAAAATATTTTAAACAACCTAACTATTCTATAGTAGGATATTGTATAAATAATGAAGCTACATCCATATGATGAAATTTTATGAGAAAATGTTCATTATATAATATTTAGTTAAAATGTATGATACAAAACTGTTCCTGTAATTTGGTACCAAATCTGAATTTTGGAGAGAGAGAAAGAAATAGGTAATAAGACTAGAAAAAACTGTCAAGACATGTTTATAGTAGTTATCACTCTATAACTAAATACTTCTTTTGTATTTTCCAAATTTTCTACAATACACATTTAACTTCTGTCAAAAAGAAAAATGATAAATATTCTTGAACCCAAAATTAAGAAGAAAACCTTTAATAAGAGAGAAATTGAGGAAATCTCCCTCCGTTGAAGATGAACAAGCACGCTAACTAGATGAGTCTCAATTACAACCAATTTCTACATTAGGAAAACCCAGTGTGAGTAATTGATGTGCACAAATCACTATCTACTGTATGAAGTGAAAAATCCTCAGTAACTTTCTTGGATGGGGATGAATATAAATTATCTTTTTAAAAAATGAAACCACAAAATGCCAATCTCAGTCTTTAAAAAATAAAGTCAGCACTGTATTAAAATAGATTTAGTCATATTTGTTTGTGGCAAAGAAAATTGCTTCTCTTGCATATAACTGTATCCCCTTTGGCTTCATACACTTTCCCCAGTGGCAGTAAATTGTGGTATTGTCAACAAGAGATTATGCTTTTTTTTTTTTCCCAAGCATGACAATCTCAAGTTCAAAAAACTGACTTGGAGAATATTACTAAAGCCTTTCTTTAGTAGGTGATGTTAGGTGATGGTTTATTTTGTGCCATGGTAACATAAATTTATGTGTATGTATATATAAAAATATAACTATTTCCTGTATGTACCAGGCACCATGCCACTGGAATTTGTGTACATTTTCTGACTTATTCCTTAGTATAACAGCCCTATTAGATCATGTTGTTTTTATCTCCATTCTATAGATGAAGAAACTGAAGAAAGTTCAGTGACTTGCACGTGGCCTCATGGCTAGTAAAGAGCAAAAACACTGGATCTCACTCAGGTCCTGTGACTTCAGGGCCAGATCTTCTTTTGTCTCCATCTGTGTACATAGCTTGTGTAACTTTCTTACTACAGTGGCGTTGATATAGCTGAAGGAGACTTTGGGTTTTTTTTACAATTTTGTCTAACAGCACATTGTGATACGTATATGGAACACCTTACACAGCTCATTGAAGAAGTGAGTGCCTGTACTAAATTTATTAAATGAAGAAAGGAGCAGGAGAACATTTAAAATTTGTAAAAGCCACTGTCTTTGAAATGATTACTCCATTTTCTTTGTGGATTGTACAGCCATGGTAGCCTACACACAGTCGTAATAGTTAATAAGCATTTGCTAAGGATGCCCCTTTTTTTTTCTTATCCTGGCAAAGGGCAAAATACAATTTTCGAATGACCCAAAGAATTTAATCACTGCCAATCTTTATAAATACTTTTCAGTATAAAATAGAATTTTATTTATTCTCAAATTGTCAGAATAATTGTTTCATTCCTGATTTAATTTGCTTATAATAAAGCCTAACAAGGAATTTTGATATTAGTGGAAAGGCTGCCTGCACTTTTGGTAGAGTTTGCCAAAGAAAAGGAGGAAAGGATCGCATCACTGTTCTGAGACTCTAAGTAAATAATGGGGCATCCAGCATTCTTTGTCTTGGGAAATGTTGCTTTTATATGCCGGTTTCTCTATTCAGCTCTCACAGTGGGTTTCTCATAATTTGGAAGCTATTGGGACAGAACAAAAGAACGTGCCCTTTCTGGGACTAGTTGGGTGACAGCGTGGCTTACTGAGTTCAACTTGACGAAAATAACAGAAATGAGTAGCCTATGGGAAGAGCAGTGTCGAACATTTGCTTCATGCCAGCATCAATCTTCAGGTTGTTATTTCAAGCTGATAAGCATTTTTAATGACCTAAAGCATGGCTTTGAGCAAGGCAGTCCAGCAGAGCCCTTAGGATACATTCCTATCCAAGTGGAAAATGTAGAAACCCATTAGAACCGTAAATTCTGTCCAGCCACCCTACATCCGCTGCAGCCACTTATGTAACAGATAACCTGTGGAGATGCTGAACTTGGAACCATGACAAGGCTAATATTTTCACAAGGAAGACTGTTATTGAACAGCTTTCTAATGGATTCAGCACATGCAAGTTTTTCTCTATCAAGCAGGCACTTGAGTGTGTTCTGGTTTTGTTTCTTCAGTAAATATCTCTGGAAAGGACAGTACAGAGGAAAATTCCTCTCTTGGTTTATTTTACTTGCCCTCTGCCCCTCATATAGATTCTTAAAGGATGTGCTCCATTGGACTCCCAATTTGTGTCCTTTTTCTTGTAAAAATTACCTTTAAAGATTCCAATACCACAGGGTAGCCAGCAGTTTTTAGTGGTATTCTGGAGTGATAGATCTTTGGGTGATAGGAATTGATTTTCCTCATCTTGACACATGAAGTCTCAGAGGGTGCAATTATTTCATTGCCTGATTGTACCTAGCAGAGCTGGCACAGAGAGCGTGAAGGTGAAAGCCTTGGGGAGACGCAAGAATGAGCGGGGGTTCTCCTCGGATAAGCCTGCTTTGCCGTCTCTTGAGAGAGATGTTGCTGGCGAAACAATTGAGACAGAATTGTCTCAAGTCAAAGGTACAGCTTGTGTAGCTTGGGTCTGTTTCATTCTAACACGAAGGTTCAAATGGTCTCGTGCAGGCTCCCAGCAAAGCTATTGCCCTCGGCTGCTTGGGGGCTGCATGTCTTGCATTGGTCACTGGTTTAGTGGACTCCATGTTACTTTCAACCTCAAACCAGTGATCATTTTGTTTCTGAATCATTCACAGGACTTTTGGTCAAGAGATTCTGCTGCTGCTAAAACAACCTCCATCATAGCAATGAGCATTTACCAAGAATACATTTTGCCCACACTGTGGTATTCATGCTCCATTTTAAATGTCTGCCCTGCTACAGATTAAAGGGGGAGGGAGGCACTTTTTGACAAAAGAAAAGGTTCAGCAATTCCTATGAATGGTCGTGAACAGTGATGTGCATGCTGGTGAGGGGGGAGCACTTCCACAGGCTGTGTGTTATTGTTTTTCCACAATTTACTTTAAAAAGGGAAATATTCCTTTGGCTTTATTGTTTCACCATCATGGGGTAGAAATAAGTAAACAACACTGAGAATGCTGCGACTGCAGATGAAAGCAAAATAGAAAAATCTTGGATTAGCATGAACTTCCATCTGCTTTCCAAGGGACTGATCTTGGGAAAAGCATAACCGACACGGAGCTCCGTGAACCCACGGAGCGTGAATTCTGTGACCCAAAGGGTACAAAGGGAGCGTGTCCTTTATGGAGTCAGAGGTCATGGGACACTGAGTGGTTGTGGATATTCATACTCAGAAAACAGGAAATGTCACAGAGAGCACTGGCTCCTGACTCAGGCTGTCTGAATTTAAATCTTAGCCCAGCCGCTTACTAGCTCAGTGGCCTTGTTATATATATTTTTTTTAATTAAAAAAAAGAAAAAAGAATAGGTCCTCCTGGATCTGAGTTCCCTCATCTTTAAAATGGAGATAATGGAGCCTTCTACCTAGGGTTGTTCTGAGGACTCAATGGGAAAAGTCATGTAAAGCACTGCCCATTGCAGGTACTAGGTAAATGTTGGATATTACGATTATTGGATATCTTCCAGTTTGTTATTTTTATTGCTATCAATATTATTTAGCTTATTTATTTCACCATAAGTAAAGTATAAGAAAAACTCACCAAAAAATTATTTAGGCCTTAACCTATTTAATCAATTCTTAGATTTACTTTTTTTTTCACATTTTACTATCTCTGGATTCTAAATTTATCTTACAATAAATGACATTATTGAGTTATCGTTGGCCATTTTTTCTTTTTACATTTAAACATCTCAAAACCGGAATGAATCTTCTAAGTGATGGCTTATTAGATTTGATGATGTATGATCACAGACAAAGCTACCTCCTTAAGAACTTATGGTTGCATCAAAAACTGTAGAGACTTTATTCATACCAGTAATGAACCTGTAGCATACTTTTCAATTGCACGCTTTATTAGACTTTGTCCAGCAAATCTCATAAATTTTATGTGTTAATTGCAGCAAATTGCATTGCCTTTAGGAACACATAAAACATAACATTAAAACCAAAAGAACTGAACACCCCACAAGAAGAAACCAGTAGATGAAGGAAGTTTTCAGGCACGAGATGAAAGCTGAATGTATAGATGGATGTGTGTGGGTGAATGGATGGAATGTAAGTTGGAGAGACATTTTGTAAAACAAATAATATTCAGAAGAGCCTCCCCATCCATGTGCATTGGATGGTCTCTGAAAGGAATACTTTTGGGAAAAAGAAGATCTAAAGTTATATTCTTCCTTTAACACCTCCTCTGAGAGAGAGAGAGAGAGAGAGAGAGAGAATGGAGGCAGGGAGGGGGCACTAAAGGTCTAAGGAGAGTAGACACCATTGCATACTTATATTCATAAGGGCGGTCTTGGTTGGAGAAAACAGCTGCATTTGTTTTGTACTCCCTACCTGTTATTTGTCAACTGTTTAAACTGTAGGCCAGCGAATCTTTGCTGATATGTTTTCCAGAATCAGAGCAAAAGGCAATATTTCTCTGAAAGTGGATGCTAAATGCTTTTACTAAAACCAGGGGATTCTAGCCATCTCCATGTCCAGCTCAGAAATCCTAAATATTGGTTGTTAGACCTGATGTATAGTCAGCCAGCCTGCTTTGGTAGTGTTTCTCTGCACAATATCATAGAAGAGATTTTCATTTCCGTAAAATATCTCAGGGGACAGGCAATTTGCCTATGTTTTTACTACAGTAAATTGACCAATGCAGAACACAAAACTGAGTTTCAGGTGCTGAGCAAAGACCTGTCCTATTCTGAACAATAAAATAATAGTTCTTCCTTTACGTAAGTCTTACATATTGAATTGGGTAAGATCTTTAATTGTAAGGAAGAGTTTTCCATGCCATTGTAAGAAAGGATGGCAGGCCATTGTAACACTATGGACCAACCCTGACTTGGAGAGCCATCGAGACAAGGCAACTCTTGCCTTTGCCTCTCACAGACCTTGTCTTGTTCTCCCAGATTATCAAGCTCCTGCAAAGTGTAGGTCTTTAGAGTCTTTTCCAGATTTCTACAAGGGGAAAATTCCTAGTCCTATGAAATGCAGCGTTCCATTTCCTACAGCCCCATTAGCAAAAGTGAAAACACTGTGAATTGTACTAAAGAGCATTTTTGGCACAAGTGGAATAGATATACCCACTATAATGTTTAAGTGAATGTGAAAAATATGATAACATGCGTGACCAATAAGTATGTATAAAACACTTCCAATATCTTGAACTTTTCTGACCTTTCCTTACTAAAGAAAGAAGCTGCTAGAATATAGAAAATATACAGTTAAATCTTCATCAGTTTTCTGATTTGTAAAATAAGGGTGTTTGAATTGGATGATTCCCTAAAATGTCTCGCACACTGCAGTATTCAGATTCCATGATTTAATGTGGTCCAAGCCAAGTCCCTATAATCTTGAGAATGACCCACTAAAGATGGCAGGGCTCTCCTTTTCACTGATAGAGTTGCAGCAATCTACCCTCTTGGTATTTGTATGCCTTACCATAGACTTCAAACCCAATGGTATGTCCTTTCTCCTGAAATACATCCCCTCATCTGGATCTTTTCTGGGGTTAAGATCACATGGTGCAATCATCTGTCTCCAAATACAAATAATCTAGTTTTCTTTTTCTACCGAATCAGGGAAAATAAAGCAAATGGTACCACCTCATGTATGTGAAACATTACTTGTGCTGGTCCAAATTTCAGCTCTAACTTTCTGCAAGTTTGCCTCTACAGCAGAGGATTAAGCCTCTCAGCAGATCCTTATCCAGATGGTGAACTCCCAGCCTGGCCTCCAGGCTCTGCTCCACCTCAACCTCTAAAGATACGGAGGGTTTCACTTTCTGTTATCCAAGGTCTGACTGCTTTTGCAGCCCACACTCACTCTGCTTTCCCCGGGCGCATTCTTAGTAGGTTGTAGACTCGTTACATTTTGCTCTTCTTGCTCTTTGAGGGGCTTACTCCCTGCTTGCTCATGTGGAAAAGTGAGGTGCAAGCGCTCAGCCTGTCACTGATGTCCCACATGCCTTGGTGAACAGGGCCCTGCACCCCACACGAGGGGTGAAACATGAAAGGAGCTGGCTGTTTTCATCCAACATTCCTTTAGCAGATTAGTTGGCATGTTCAGAAGGTGAAGGCAAATTTAATCCAGAAAAGTATAAAAGTTCATGACCAGTCCGAGCAAATAACTGAAAAAAAAAATCCTTTAGAAGGCTAAGGAGAGGTTCAAGGCTATTTCAAACACATGATCATCTTTTTAAATGTCAAATTCCACCCGCTAAACTTCATGCTGTTGTTTTTACCACTCTCATATTTTTTTAACATTATACTTAATTTTTCTATTTTCAAACAGTGAAATCCCATCCCCCTGCTTTCTCCCGAGGCCAAACATAATATGAAAATACCACAGAGACTCAGTGGCTAAAATGTAAACGGACTGTGGTAACACACACTGACTGCTCTGTGTCTTTGCTTTGGAAAGCTTGTGTTCAGAGCTTTAGGTGTCCTCCCTTTAACGTGGAAGAAGAAAAAGCTTTCCCTTTAAAACACCGCCAGTGTTTATTTTGTCCAAAAAATCAAAAGGGTCCCAGTTTTATTTTGGTGAGGTTATCTTATACTTGGCAATGTAAGTTGTTGCCTCTTTTTGGAAGCCTGTTGACTGCAGGAGGTATGGAATTAGGAAGGCATGGTTGAAGCATTATAAATTTAAAAGTTAAAGCTAGTTATCGCAACAGTTCAAGGTTTTGTAACAATATTCTTGAGGCCTACAGACAGTAAAACAAAGTAGCAAAAACATTGCCTTGGAATCAAAAGACCTGAGTGCTGGTTTCCATTTTGGATCTGTCTAGCTGTGCGACTTTGAGGAGATCCCAAACTTTCTGCAAATCAGATTTCCCATCTATAGAATAAGTAAGTAACACTAGAGCAGTGCCGAGAGAACGTCCAGCCCTTAAAATTCTCTGAGCGTTCCTCTTTCATTGACTTCAGTCAGAGAGTCGTGAATTTTCAGTTCGTACTGCATGGGAATTTTCCCTTGATCTGGTAAGCTTGGTTAGATCTCAGCTTCACAATTTGGAGTTTTGTTTTCCTCTTGTCTTTGTATTAAATTTCTCAACATGATAGTCCATTAATTCCAAACCCCTTTGTGTTTAAGGAAAAGATTCTTCTGTGGCTTCTTCAGTTTATGCAAGAACAGGGCATCTCATTGGATGAAGTGGACCAGGATGGGAACAGCGCCGTGCACGTAGCCTCACAGCATGGCTACCTTGGGTGCATACAGGTACACAGGCCCTGCTGCTTTGGAGAGAGAAATGAGTTTATCAAGTGATAAAACAAAACAAAAATGGAAATTGGGAGAATGGATTAAACTAGCTTTTTCTATTGCAATAGATAATAAGGAATTATATTGATATATCTGTACTTCCAGAAATCCACATAGACTTAGGCATAATAGCCCTACAAGATTCTCCTTGAGTGTCACAGGATGTTGAAAGGGACTGTTTCTCTTTTCTCAACATTACTTTAAACCCCGCTGCTGAGGACAATAGATATTAAGTACCCCCGTATTCTCAAGGCAGCAGGAAATCAAAACCAGACTGACATCTCTCAGTCTCTCAATGGCAGACTGTTCTTGCTACCATTAGCAGCACCCTTCTTCCCCAGGTGTATGAAAAACAGGACAGATTTTTTTAAAGAATGGATTAGAAGAATTCTTTGGAATAGTAGGCTAGAGAGAATGTGTAGGACTGAGCTTCTCACATGCCCAGAATTGATTACGGGGGGACCTCAGATATTGATCCCCTCAGCTGTTGGGCAGGCTCGCCATGGCCTTGGTTGGCCAGCCACTCCACCCCCAAGCCTCAGATGGACTCATCTTTGAAGCCCAACATGCCTTACAGGTATTACCATGACCTGTGTGTGCAGTGATGTATAAAGGTTAGGGAGCAGAGCCACAGGAGAGGAGAGGGAGGTTCTTCTCCCTGCCCCAAGCCACAGGAGGGGGCATCCAAGAGGGCAGCTTAGAGAGCGCGGGGTTCCTACAAGGGGAGAGAGCATCTCACCTCTCAGGGAATGCCAGCTGCTAGAAGCTGAGCCAGACCTGGGGCCGCCATGCTAACAGCACATGGTAGGATTGCCCGACGAGGGTCTTCAGAAGTTTGGGGCCGTGTGGATGTAAAACCAGATAGACCTTTTCACCCAGAAAAATGTTAAGGCCCTGAGTGACAAAGAAGAGAGAAGGGATAGCCGAAGAGTAGGGGGGAAAGCAGGCGGAAGAGGAGTAGCCCTGCAAGAAGAAGAAAGGCTTTGAATTAGAATCCAAGTTAAAGTTTAGCTTTGGCCTGGAATTTAATTTATGAACAGTGATCATAATTGCCAGAATCAGACCTATCACACCATTCTGACTAAAAATGACCCAATACCTATGGCTTTGTTCCCACATATTCCAGAGATGTGAGGAAAGGGCCATTGACAACTTATGGCTGACGGCCATGATTAGAGAAAATACTTTTACTTCCCTAAGTTCATACTCTTCAAAATATGTTATGTGTACATAACAACTCCAAGAAAGCAACACTTTTTTTTTTACCTTATGTGTCATTTCTTTTATTGCAAACTCAATGTGCTCATTTAACAGGCACTCAGGTCCTACTGTGTGGAAGGTAAACTGTATCTAATAGAGAAAACTGGACAGTGAGAACCGGTTGCTCAGGAAAGAGAGGACTCGGGAAATGACAGGAGAAGATATGGGAAGGCTGTAAGTGTAAAAGGAAAGAGATTCATAAAAACAAAAGGCAGAGGTAACAGCAGAAAGCTCTCTGGAGTGTCTCCTTACAGGCAACTGCTC
The DNA here is from genome assembly GCF_001890085.2 of Hipposideros armiger. Lineage (NCBI taxonomy): Eukaryota > Metazoa > Chordata > Mammalia > Chiroptera > Hipposideridae > Hipposideros > Hipposideros armiger. Next base: position 684,346 of record NW_017731371.1, read on the forward strand.
TTTGGTTGATAGGAAATATTCCAAGTGTCTGGAAGTTTACCCACTATAGTTCGCTAGCATGCATCTTTTCATTTAAGGCACCAAGTTGTAAAAAGAGTGATGAGAAATTGGAAAGTATAGAAAAGAGAGAAATTTAAATTATCACCAGGATCTGCAGAAAGATGAAAGGAGTAGCATTAATGTTTGTGGAAGAAAAATATTGGAATAAAAACCGAAAGCTATGTTTTTCCATTTAATGAAACACTCTAATATTTAATAGTCTTGAAATAACTTCTTTATCAGCTAATAAATGACAGAAAGCCAAAGAAAACCAGCTGATATCACTAATTCTGTTTGAGATTTCAGTTATATTTTTTTCTTTTTAATATGTGAGGAGAGGCAGTCTGTCCTTTCAGAACATTCATCACTCCACTTAACACAAATGATGTTTTTGGCACTGGATACCATGGATGTGGAAACTTGGATAATCTTGGAAGCGTGTCTCTACACTGAGTGAGAGATTTAAAAAGAAATACAAAGAGACTGAGAGTAGAAAAGGGGGGGTGAGCAGTGTTCCTTCTTAGGTGAGAAAGGGACTGAGTTTGGAAAACACTGGAAACAAAACTGCAGAAGCCAGAGTCAAGGAAACAATAACAGGGTGTGTTTACATTGAGTCTCTCGGAGAGCCATAGAGCCCAGGGCCAAGGTGGTCTCCGTGACACGCTCGTGAGGCAGGTGGCCATGACTTTGTGGCAGACTGACCTTTCATGGTGAATGGTCATAAACCAAAAGGAAAACGAAGCTTCTTAACCACCTCTGAGTCTGAGTAGTCTAGGAATTTAAAAATTACCAGTATTTCTTGTGGGAAAGACATCACCTATTACTAAAATAAATCCAGAGGCCTATAATCTGATAGTGTCAAAGAATATGTCAGATTGTGGTAGTGGATTAGTATTGATGTAACAGCTTTTTGTGGAATCTAATGTCATCACAGTATAAATACAAAGAATTTTCATTTTTAATTAATGATGTCAACTATACTCCATCAAATCTCTCTCCTGTACTAGTGATACATTGGCCAGATTCTGTAACATTTTGCTTGTTTTTAACTGTTCACATTTACTCCAAACCAGCGGAGAACCTCAGCCTTATTTCTGATTCAGAGCATTCTCATCCCCAACCCAGATTAGACTCAGGGCTTAAGGGACTTGGCATGGGGATTGAACATGATCAGCTTCTTACATTCCATAGTAGCTCCTATTCCCCTCTCTCTTCTGGGCCCCGATGTTGAGGACAAACAGGAGGTATGGAGAGCAAAAAGTCAACTGTCTCTTGGCCTAGCTGGGGAAAGACATGGCACTCTCCTTGAAAGTTGTCACTGCTTGTTTAACTCACTAGGGTTTGCGCTGATGCTCTCTGTGGGCAGCCTTCGGATGCTGACTTCTGATGGGTGTGGTGGGTGCTGTCATCAGAGGGTCCCCTGGAGCCTCCCCATGGTACCTGACATGGGAGATCTGGCCCCAACCTTACGCCCTCCTTACTCATACAGTTCCCTCCACCTGTGTTGCATCCTGCTGTCTCTTGCTGCTGGAGAACCCTCTCCTTTTTAGTGGGGTGCAAACAGGCTCACACCAAACTCCCTTCTACAGTGTCTGCTCAATCTACGGGGCATATCCTTGCCATGGTGTGTGGTGGGAGTGTGGGCTGCTTCACAGCCTCTGTCATGCCGTTTCTCTGCAGTTGTTTTATTCTTGGTCAGATAGGTTCAGCAACAGATCAAGTGTGCTCCTCAAGGATATAGGAAGAGGTGAACAAAATTCCCCTCCCTCCTCCTTACAGGCATCCCAAAACTTTATGAGCCCACCCTTTGAAAGAGACAGTGCCTCACCACACACACTGCCCTGCACTCCTCATAAAGGAAAGAACTGTAAGGATACAGCCAGCTCTTCCCTTCCCAGTCTCCTTCTGAGGCTGGGCTGGGGTTGATAGCAGTAGGACTGGACCACTGCATCTTTGTAGTCTCCAAAGGGAGGTGTTTGATATCGGCTGCCGGAAGCTCACCAGAGGCGTTCTTATATATGTGGTGGTACCTCTCTCCCCTACCCCATCTTGCCGTAAGCTCTGGTAGCTAGTTTTGGAATAACAGAAAAAGTTCCATTCAACCTTCTGTTAGTCAATTAAAAGTAATGTTCAGAAGGAAGTTCTGATATGATCGCATGTCTCTGCACTTTCTGACAGACCCTGGTTGAATATGGAGCAAATGTCACCATGCAGAACCATGCGGGGGACAAGCCCTCCCAGAGCGCCGAGCGCCATGGGCACACCCTGTGCTCCCGGTACCTGGTGGTGGTGGAAACCTGCATGTCGCTGGCCTCTCAGGTGGTGAAGTTAACCAAGCAGCTAAAGGAGTAAGTGCCTGTGCGTTCCCTGAGAACAAGGTCTGGCTCATCATTGTTGTGCGTAGGTGTCAGCCAGGTGCTTTGGTAAGCTCCACCCATGTGGGTTGTACGGGGACTTTCTCGCATTCTCCTCATCTTCTTTTCTTCCTCTGTCCTGAATCCTCACAGCCGGCATTCATGCTGAAGATGCCATCTCTGCAGGGGCAAGATGATATTGAAACAAACAAACGGGATTTAAACCACGGTGGACAAGGAGACCCCCTCTCCATGTTCCCATCTCAGGGCCAGATTACATAGCAGATGTGGAAAGCACACTCAGGGCCATCATTCCCCAACTTCTGTCCTTAGTATTCTAGGAAATTGGAAAGTGCATGAGAGAGAGAAAAAGGCTACATAGAGATGGGTCAGTTTCTCAGTTTTCTCCAAAAGAATAATGTATAATTGGGTAATTACAGACAGGTACTATGGTAACTATCTCTACTTTGTATAGCCACAGTATACTCTACCCTTTGGGCTCCAGGACACAGAAAGGTCCAGGAGACAGGATGGAAAACACTATAGTTTTTCCAGTCCACAATTCTCAGCCGGAGACATCTTGAGTGTCTTTTCCTATTAGAGTACCTTTACCAACTCTTTATAGTTAGTAAGCATAGTTACTATTTAGAAATGGCAACCTTCAGCTCTGTTAGAAACCCTAATCTACAAGCCTAGGTATTATGGCTTGAATTGTGCCTTCCAAAAGAGAAAAAAAAAACCAGTGTGTTGGAGTCCTAACCCCTAGTACCTCAGGGAGTGACCTTATTTGGAGAGTTTTCTTAACAATGAGATTGTACTACACACAGTATTTCATAACTTCCTGTTTAATTTAAGTAAAGTATGAGGTCTAGCAATTAGGTTCACGAACTCATCCTAGAAAAAGTGCTACATAC
>NW_017731371.1:689032-712249 GCF_001890085.2 Hipposideros armiger
TAAGTAGTAAAACAGACAAATTTCGTCGTAGCATAAGGTATGGGGCATATTATACTATGGTTATAGATGCCACTATGGAGTATTTGTGAATTACTTTGAACAGACATTAAGTGATTGTTCTTATTCCAATCTTACTGATTTGTAAGGTATTAGTGGCAGTAAAAGCCACCCTGTGACTTGTAGCCAAGTCGTTTTGACCCAGTAGGAAATTATCTCATATGTCCTTCATCCTGTTTTCAGTTCACCATCCTCCCCAGCTTCCAGGAAGTCCCAGTGGAAATCCCCAGATACAGATGATGAGTCTGTAGCCAAAAGCAAACCAGGAGCCCAAGAGGGGATGCAGGTTCTTGGAAGCCTGTCAGCATCCAGCCGGGCTAGGGCAAAAGCAAAAGATGAAGATTCTGATAAAATCCTGCGTCAGTTATTGGGAAAAGATATCTCAGAGAATGTCTGCACCCAGGAAAAGCTGTCCTTGGAATTCCAGGATGCTCAGACTTCCTCTAGAAATTCCAAAAAGATCCCCCTGGAGAAGAGGGAACTGAAGTTAGCCAGGCTGAGGCAACTGATGCAGCGGTCCCTGAGTGAGTCCGATACAGACTCCAACAACTCCGAGGACCCCAAGAGCACGCCCGTGAGAAAGGCCGACAGACCCAGACCGCAGCCCATCGTGGAAAGTGTGGAGACCATGGACAGTGCAGAAAGCTTACACTTGATGATAAAGAAACACACCTTGGCATCAGGACGTAGGTTTCCTTTTAGTATCAAGGCCTCCAAGTCTCTGGATGGTCATAGCCCATCTCCCACCTCAGAGAGCAGTGAACCAGACTTGGAATCTCAGTGTCCAGGCTCAGGGACTACTCCCCCAAACCAGTCCCCTGGAGACCCCTCTCAACCGAACCCTGACAGCACTGCTGCCCAGAAAGTGGCCACAAGCCCCAAGAGTGCCCTCAAGTCTCCCTCTTCCAAGCGCCGGACATCTCAGAACTTGAAACTCAGAGTTACCTTTGAGGAGCCCGTGGTGCAGATGGAGCAATCAAACCTTGAACTAAATGGAGAGAAGGACAGAGATAAGGGCAGGACCCTCCAGCGGACATCCACGAGTAGCGAATCAGGGGATCAACTCAAAAGGCCTTTCGGAACCTTCCGATCCATCATGGAGACGCTAAGTGGCAACCAGAACAATAATAACAACTATCAGGCAATCACCCAGCTGAGGACCTCCACACTGCCCTTAACCTCACTCAGCAGGAAGACAACAGACACCAAGGGAAATCCTGTGAGCTCTGCTAACAAAGGAAAGAACAAGGCGGTGAGTGCTATCTGGAGAATATCTCTTTTTTTTTTCCTTTGAATTAATTATGTCCTTTCTGACAGACACTACAGAGTGTTGACCTTTGCCACCTTGAGGTAACCCTCAGAAAAATTCCAAAGGGATGCATGGACAGCCAAATTCAAATTCCAGTACATACCCTTTGCTCTTCATTTGGAAAAATACTCTGAGAGAAATATTAAACCACAGGAAATTATACTGTAGTCCCTAAATTTCCCTAAATAGTTTGATCCTTGAGTATTAGGAGTCTTAGGCTGGGAAGCATTTCTACAGGATTAGACCACCAATCGATGTGAAGTCAGGCCCTAATTTGGCGTGGATTCTGCCCCAAGAAGACTTTGTTCTCCTCGTGTGACTGGATAGTTTATTCTCAAGCCCAATTAAAGAGCACATAAATAGAAACTCCATTTCTAAAGTCTTAACTACTCAACGTTGAGATGACCTTTGAAATGCATACACCACAGGGACCTCCACAGTGGCATTTTCTGATGCAGGCCCCTAAGTTTTGATCAGAAAGTTCTAGCCGCAGTCTGAAGTGCTTGCCAGTACACAGGGGATGGCAGCATGTGCCACCAACTTCATTCTATAATTGCCTTTATTGGAAAACCATGCACTATAATCTGTGGTTTAAATTCAGAGAATAAGAGATACAAACCTCTTTTTAGGCAATGTTTTCTACATGCTCTGTGCAAGCCATGCCATCAAAAAAAAAAAATGGTATAGCAGCCAAAATGCAAAACTCTGAGCAATGGAAGGACCCTGAGTAACCATCATGCAATCTAGAGAGTCACAACCTGCATAATTTATTATTTGCTAAAAAGTAAAATCTCAGGGAGGTCTAAGAACTCTCTAATTCTCTCAAGTTTTAGTTAGTATCTCTCTCATTAATTGAACCCCAATTGATTTCCACCGTGAATTGTCTTTGTAATAAAGGACTTTATTTTAGCGTGTGTTTATTTCGGCTAGAAAAGTCCCACTTGTGCGCCAAACACCAGATCCTTGGGGTTCAATATGTCCAAACGTACATTGCTCGATCAAGCTTTTCCAAGAAACTTAATGGGTTCTCTTGCTCAGGGGTAAAAGGCTTATCGCAACAGTTCCCCGTGTTCCTCTGAAGCTTCCGTCCTAGTCTAATCTCTCTCCTGCATGCCTCCTGATTGTTGAGACTTGTGCATGTGCTGAGCTTGCTGCATGTTTTCAGATGATTTTTAATTGCACCTCTCTAGGCGATGTCCAGCAGCTGCATCAACCTTTCCTCTAACGCGCTGATTGAAGAGCACCTGCGTAACTACGCACGGTACGTGGTGTAGGGAAGCATCGTGCAACCGCGCCATGCCTTCGCTTTGAATTGCATGTTCTTTTAAATCATGTTCCTGGAGCACCTTGAACAAGGGCTGACTCCAAGGAAGAAGACGCTTACAGCGCTTTCCCCCAATAGAAGCAGGCAGACTTGTAACTGGACCTCAGAAAGGGAGCAAGTGCCTTAGAGGAGGGGCTTTATTCCAGCAGCAGAGGGCCGAGGAGTCTACGGCAGCTCACAAACATGCTGTTTCCCAGTTGACTTTGGCTTTCAGTCTTTGTTTTAATGGAGTCAAGTACCAAGTAAGTATAAAAATTAAATTTCCTGTCATGGGTGGAATGAGTCAACCTCCAATCAGAATCAGAACCTTGAAGCAGAGCGGAGGTTGTATTTCATTGTTGATCGGAGACTGAAAGCTCCTTTCGTCACCATCCTGCTGCCCTCGGGAGAAGCCAGGCCCTGCCATTCTGAAATTGCTCCAGCTTAGCATTTGGAACCACAATGCCAGTCAATAAGCCAGTTCCTGAGCCCGCCCCTACCCCCAACAAAACAAGGGTTTTTCTCAAATAAAATATTTACAATTTAAAATGCATGGACTGTGTACATAAAAGGATCATCTTGGAGGTCACAGGTGGTTCAGGTACCTCCTTGGGCAAAGTCCTTCTGTAGCACAGCTCTCTTTCAGCCCACTGGGGAAATACCGAGGCTGCCAAAAAAGCATATACACATGACTTGTATTCCTCTTTTGTTATCGCCTATGTTGAGTATTACAATTTTAATACAGTTTTTTCCTTTGTTAAAATGTATGTACATTTTTTGGAGCCCTCTGTATGCACCACTCCCTGACAGGGCAGGAAGTAGGGGAGGGGAAGCGAATGCAGTCTTCGCCCCTTCCTGGTTTATTTCAGAAGAGTTAAACACCAAATCCATTTTGAAAGGACACGACCACTTTTCATTTAAATTCAGTTCGATTAAAATGAGTCATGTAAATTAAGTTTAAGTATATAAAATAAGTGTATTTAAATTAAATTTAAACAAATCATTTAAAATGAAAATATGACACGCCTTCCAGCACTCTTCCAAAATCCTCCAAAATGTTTGTGTGAGTGTGTATATGTGTGTATATATCATTATACTCGCACACATATGAGTGTATATGTTGTGGATATGAATTTTAGTTCTGAAGACTAAGGTGTGAGAAACATCACTTCTTTTTTTTCCCCCTCTAAATTGTGAATTTGTTCTGCTCCAGGTCTCTATTCAGGCTAGAGGAAAAGGAAATCTCAGTCATTTTAGGGGGTACCCCTAGGGGTCTCATTAATTCAGTGCATTGAAGGAAGTAGCCTGGAGGTTTGGTATTTACTGGTCACCAGCATCCTGCTTTGTCAGGCTCACGTGTTGCCTAAACCTGTGCTGCTTCCTGTCCCACTAGAGCAGAGAATCAAGCTGTCCTGAGAGCCCCAGTGTCTGGGGTGGGAAGGAGACAGAAGAAAACACCCATTACCTTCCCAGACATTAGTATTGGCCCATTTCTGTTTCTCCCAACCTACCTTCGCCACCCCAGTACCCTTCTCTGTCCCCACGTTATGTTGGTGTGTCTTCTGGTGCCTGGAAAATTCCGCTGTTGTCTTCAGCAGAAGTCACCCGTGGGATGGAAGCACAATGACTTAGCAAACTCTTTGGGAGGGGGACGGACCTCTCATTTCTTCCAGCTCCTACAAGACAAGTTAGTATCATCGTAGATCCTCCTGCCAGAAATATCTCATCCTGTCTCGTTACAAGCAAGGGAACAAGGCTGAACGACCTCCTATAATAGGATTACAAGAGTCAGAGCACAAAATGGAGTTTGGGGCCACTCGGATACCTGACACAAGGTTGACACTGTCCTACTCAGTTTAAGGAGCAGTTCTTCTAAATGCTCGGTTTTGAACCTTCAGAGTCACGGGTTAACAGAGTTTTCTTTCAGTGACAAACAGAAACCCCGAACTAAAAATGTTCGTTCGTTTAAATAAGCATCCTGACCACTTCCCCTGCCTCCCTTATAAATTACCTGAGCTTTATCATGGCATTAGTTGGGTATGTGTTGCATAGAAAGGGAAAACCCACTAGCTTGTTCATGCTAGAGAGGGGAGGCTTTCTTTTCTGATTCACTCATAATCACACAGAGGCAGAGAGAACCAGCCCAGTTCACTCACCCCTTAGATAAAGTAAGGATGAATATCTCTAGTTGAAATAAGGACTCTTTAGAGAAATTGAAAATAGCATGGGAGAGTGGGCATGAAAAACACCTAACTGACTCTTGTGCCTGCTTCATTTTGTCCATGGGACCTATAGAAAAAGCATCCCATAGAAAGATGCAAGAAAGAAAGGAACCCAAGTGTTCTTCTATCAGTGATGCCTTCAAATCTTGGACCAAGAATTTGCTTTAAGACCCAAAGGCTCCTCTCGAGTAGCAGGGATGACCCGGGACGGCATATGGGTACCAACAGCCATGTTGGGCTAGAGCTGGCTCCAAACATTATGCCACTAAGTAGCCTTATCAGGAGAGCCCTGGGAGACAGAAGGAGGCAGTGGACCCTAGTTTCAGGCATACACTGGAATCATATTTGATCTCCTAAGAAAATTTTATCTTTCCAGGCCAAGGAAAAATAGGGGCAATAAATACAATGTCAGCTCTGTGAGGGGGTTCAGTTTGCTATTTATTTTTTCTAAATTGGTCCCAGCTTGATAGCAAAGAATCTAAATTTCTTTTCAATGCCCTTTAAAATTGGATTCAACTCTATTACTTTGAACAGCTTTCCCAGTGTGTTTTAACTGCAGAGGATGACTTTGTTTATAACAATCAGATTAATCTTTACTTTTTCTTATAAAGGACAAATTGGTTTTGAGTTATTACAACTCCAAGGGACTGGTTGCAATTACTTGTCTTAAAATGCCAATAGGACATTCATTTCCCAGCGTTTAAGTCTCTCTGAGCTCTGTAGCAAATAAAGTGAGCATTGGTTTCAGTTCTGGACAGGCAGAGGCCGTGAACCCCTGGCCACCACCAGTCACACCCTCTCTGACTACAGTGGCACTATAGCCTGAGGGGTGAGCATCTTGAAACCCCTAGTCCTAAGCACCAACATGAAAGTAGATCCCTTAAAAAACGTTAAGCAATAAACACCATTAGTGTGGGTTTTACTGTGAAGGAATTAGCCATACTGGGAATTATATACATCTGGAGCCAAGAGCTAGTACCACATATTTTGCATAGATGTCAAGGTTGTTCAACATCCACTTCAAAGAAAGTGATGTGTTTGTTTGGCCTGAGATGATGTGAGCATGTGACGATCGATGGTCACTGGCTGTGCCCAGTAGGAGGTCAGAGTTCAGGGTACCCCCAAGCCCACCAGCAGACACACACACTTGGGTCCTTATTGTCAGGACATCATACTAAACGTAAAAATGAGCCAGGATGTGGAAATCATTCAGAAAGTAGAGGTGAGGCCTTGGCTGAAACCTGACTCAGGCGGAGCGTCCCCTCAGCCCCACGAACAGCATTTCCAGAATCATGAGGGGAAAATGCAGTCAGCCCAGACAGGAATCCCCGATCCTGCTCAACAAATGCATCCTTGCCGTAATTTCTCTGGATGTGATAAAATAAACACATTTTAATCTTGTCTTAAATTTTTTACCTCAAAGTATTTATTTTTTACCCATACACTTTTTAAGGATTCTTGACAGGATAATTAGATAATTCAGCCATAGGTGTGTTTCCAAGCTTCCCGGGTATGTGTTGATTGCATAGTCCTAGAGTGAACCCCCTAGAGCAGAGTGAAGCTTACTGATGTAACAGTTCAGAAAAGTATACTAAGGTGCTGATACTAACAGGGTCTTTAGTAACACTGTATACATTAGACGATCCACTGAAAAACTATACTTGCCAATTCTGAGCTCTGATCTGAAGTATGTTTTTCTGTGTTGTCATTTCTAATTCTATTACCAGAGCCAGTCAATCAGCAGGTATTGATGCCAGGGACTTGTGGTTACCTCTGCTCCAGAAACCCCTGTGTGGTCTCCTTCCCTTCCACCCCTCCCCCGGTGTCCCCAGGTCTTCCTTGCTCCCTGCACAACTCTTGTCTCTCCCACCCTCACCCCTGCCTCCCTAGGGTTCAAATTAGTTTCAAAGAGAAAACCTGTATTTCTTACTGAAGCTTTGTCCATATGACTTGGAGGAAAAGAGGAAACCCCGATCTTGAACTATTTCTCCAGATTACAGTAATTAAGTGATAGGCTCTCCTTTGAAACGGGGCACGATTTTACGTTGTCATTGGCCGTTGCATAGTAGAGAAAAATATCCATGTCATGGGAAATAGTTAAAATGATCAGATCTTTCCAGTGCACAACCACAATTTCACACTCTTTCTAACAGCTGCCAGAGTACCCAAGATTGATGAGAGCATGATTCATAAACGGAATTTCTTTTCGTAAGCTCCTTACAACCCCCAGGAAAAGGAGAAAGCCTGCTCCACCACAGGAAGATGGTGAAACAGTGTAGAATCAAAGTGTGATGAGCTGAGACATAGAACAAGCTATTACAACTAAGATCCTGTGTTCTGCCTTAAAGCCCTGGCTTTGGAAGGCAGAAAATGAACATGTGCACACCCATGAACTGTAGGTAGGGGGTACGGAGTGGGGGGAGAGACCTACCTTGAAAACCAAAATCATCCCACTAGAAATACATTCTTTTAGCATGCTCATCTAGTTTAAATGTAGTCACAAAACTTAAAAACAACTCCCTTCTCCTACCTCGTCCCCCCTTTCCTCACTCCCCCCACGGTCCAGTTTTGAATTGTGGAATTTCGAGGGGGATGCATGTTCTATTCATATCATAACTGCACCACACGTCTGCCATCCCTCGGATGTCTTTCTACTAAAAGAGCAGAGTTTATACACTCTCTTAAGGCTGGAGTTTTTAAAGAAACAGCAAGCTGTTGAGGTTTAAAAGTACCAGATAGAGATTTTACCCACATACCTTCCAGCACCTTCGCTAAGCATTCCCTATTCCAACCACAGTCATCTGGGTTTTCCTTCCCACTGTGAGAACAGGGCAAATATGTCACCTTCCTGAATGCCACATCCCTGGATTGCCAGTGTCCTCATTTCAACATCTGTAGCTCTAAGTCACGCATTTTGATGAGCCCGAGTGAGGCCTGGTCCCTTCATTCAGCAAGATCAGAAGCAAGAGAATTAAAAAAGAAAGCAGTTAAAACATGGTAAACTCCATGAAAGGCATAAGAACTTCATGAGAGGAGTGACCCTGGATAGCACCATTTGTATCCCCGGTATCTAACGTGGTGCCTAACACATGGTAGGGACTTCAGAAATATTTGGACAGAGAGAGAGCTAGAGAAAGGAAATGGAGGAGGAAGAGAGAAAAAGATAAAACAAAAAGGACTAAGGCTGTCATTCCACAGAAAGACTGGTGTGCTCTGTATAAATCTAGGCCTCTGATTACAAGTCCGCCTACCGACAGTTTCAGTTTGGGTACTTGGAGTACAGGTTTTTATTCTTGGAACCAGAATCCCATATTTTTAGTAGATGGGATGTATAGATATGGTCTCAGGAAAGCTCTGAAGGAGAACACTCAAGTATCAATGCCTCTTTATTTTGGTTATCAGTGGAAATATAATGCTTGCCCCTGGACCCTGTCAGACTCATCCTGAAGTAAGTTGCTTTCTGGACTCTGGAAATACAGAATCCATGTCTAGATGAGTCAGCAAGTTAGAATACTTGAAAAACTGTTTATTTAAATTCGAGCCTTTTTTTCTTTCCAATTTTGGTCGCTGAGAATGTGATTTTATATCCAAAAGTGAAATCAAGGAGCAGCAAATTATCCAAATAATTCATGCCATAATTACCCAAATACTTTTGTTCTTTTGAACACTGGTAATTCAGGACTGGTAATTGAAGGGTGCAGGGAGGCTTGAATTAGCCTGATATTATTAAGATAAATGCTCAGATTAACATTTTACTTGGTATAGATTCAGCTCTAATCATGCTGCATTTTGTCCTGCAGATGGTGTTCTTTTTAATGTTTTTGACCGCACCACGCCTCATATTAAAGCAGAAATACTACATATGTCCATCCATCCACCTTCCCGCTTCTGAAATATTGTTGGCATTTGGTCGTTATCTTCTCTCCCATTTCCCTTATTCATTTAGGTTGATGCCTTGTTTATGTCTTTACTTTTTCATGTTAGTGTTGCTTTGTAAGAAAGGGGTGATAAGTGTGTATATTTAAACCACCAGGTTTAATTGGAAGTTCCTAGAACACCTTTTAACCAACCAGGTTTTTCTTTCACCTTCTCCCTTTCTTGCCTATGGACAACTCTCTAAGGTTCTATTCAGAGGAAGAGGTAAAAATAAGAATTATAACTTTCAGATTGTGACGATGATCAAATATTTACTAGGACACTGAATAGAGACTACATGGTATTTGTAAGTGAGCACACTTTTGAGGCCATAAAACCACACTTGGGGTTCTCCATCTGAATATGTCCTCATGTTAGTATGTATTATACCATTTCCAGAAAGTTTGCTTTTGTCTGATGGCACCAGAAGGAAATTTAGTAATATGTAGGCTTGTCCACCCTCAGGAGATAACTCCTCTCTGGAAGCTTTTATACCCAGAATGGTACTAATATCTCATGAAAATGAATGCATCTATGTTGAGGAAAATTCACTGAAAAGCATAACTGTTCCAAGGTTTGAGCTTGAATTTCTGGTTCCACGGGTTTACTAGGTATTGAGTATTAAGGGAAAAACAAGCATTATTGTTCCCTAGTTTCTTCTTTTCCCCAAAGATTTACCAACATGGTACTACTCAGCAATCACACACCCAAAGAAAAAGCACCTCCCTTAAACTATTAATAATCAAGCTTATTGGAGAATAAAAGTTGTCACCAGTGAATCCATCTAAATATCTCATTTCCACTCAACCAGCAGTACTGTCTATTTTGTTCGTGATAAAATTCACTGACTATAGAATTTTGATTGATTGACAAATCAATCAATGATTGATAAATGATTGATAAATTACTTCCGGAGCCAAATTTAAAAATGCTCGCTGTGTGTTATGACATGACTCTTGCTCTTATTTTTTAAAGAATGGTTTATATGAAAAGAATAATTTGCCTACTGGAATGAAGGGTGGTTTCTGTGGGGATAATTTCCATTTTTGGTGAGTTGTTTAGTGATATTGTCGTGTAACTTGACCATAGTTTTATCTAATTTTGGCCTCGTGGTTTTCCTTCTGCTTAGGCATAATGACATCAATAGAAAAATGAAGAAACCCTACAGCATAAAGCACATTGCTGAGCCAGAGTCAAAAGAACTCTTCTTGTAAATCACTCTTTTATTATCTCTCATCACTGCCCTTTGGACACCATTGGAAATGTCTGGACTATCCTCTGTGGAAATAGAACCATGAGAACAATGCCTCACCAGCAGAAGAACAGAATGAATACAGGATGCCTTAAATTTATAGTAGTAGACTATACAACACATTTTGGGGTGACATTTGTATATATAACTTGTTTTTAAAGAGATGCTGTTTAAAAGCATGATTGGGCAAATGTATGTTTTTTTAAGATTGGATTGATTCAACCTACTCACAGGACACGCACCAAGCCACTGACTCCATTTTGTATTTCATCAGTTGCATGAGTGTTTGCTAATGTTGATTGAACTTCCCTATCCCCATAATATGGGCAATTTGGGCTCAGCATCTCAGTGAGACCAGGTCAGTGGTATTTTCTGTCACAAGTGTTTTCCTGTCATTTCTACTTTTTGTGTAAAGGAAATAAAATAATGTTAACAGCCACCTATAAGCTTGAGACACCTACTTTCTAATAAATCGGTGATGTTCTGATTTCTAAGGGACTTTGAGAGTATTTTGATTGCTGTTATTTTATTTCAGGAAGAAACTGCCCAGTTTAGCTGTTTTCCCACAGGGATCAAATAAAACATTCTAGTTTTCATTAAGTACTAAAGGATCAGACAAGTATATAAAATAAGTCAATTTCTCTGTCTTCTCAAATCGAAGCGTTGACATGAGAAAACACGAATGACAACCAAGGATTTAGCCCCTACTTGAGTCACTGTTTTCTGCCTCTAACACATTATGAGGCCTGTCTAATCCCTTCAGGAGACAGTGTGGAGCCTGCATTCATAACAGCCCTATTGTTAAAGCAGCTCTTTCAATCCATGTCGGTTTCGTCCTATCATGTAAAAATATATTTCTGTTGAAACTTCAAGAGTTTTATTTTCAAAGTGTTGGCAGGGCCTGCCTAGAAGAGACCTGTCAAATTTTAGTTTCAAAGTAAAATGTACTCTTCCCAGTGGGAGGGAGCACTAGATGCTATTAACAGTTACGAGCAATGTTACTGCAGTCGGATGTGGACCAGTCTGTATCCTGATGGACAGAATAGGTACTGAATTAGAAGGTAATTTCATACGTGTGGGTCATCATCTGACAAACTTGGGCTTGAGGAGATGCAATGAGGTATAGAAGAAGGAGCTAATATTTAAGTGTCTTGTGTGCACCGGTCTTATGTGGAGATATTATTCCTCCCATTTTATAGATTAGAGAATTAAACTTCAGAAAGTTAAAATCATGTATCCAAAGTAAATATCAGCATTGGCTTTGGTGCTAGGATGCTCATTATCCCCATTATACCATCTGTTCTGCACTATGCTATTGCCTTAGAGCATTGCCCACTGGACTGGCACACAGGAAGCGTGAGTGTGGTGTTGGCTCTACTTCAGGGCAACTCTTTGGTCTTGGGCAGTGGACACTGTCTCCTCGATAAAGCGAGAAAGGGCATGGCTGGCCTACATACTCATCTAGGAGGTAGATTCCTTCCCACTTATAGAGCTATATACGTGCCTGCAAATTTCAGCCCCTTTGCCCAGTTCTTGTTTGGGTCCTGTGAGTTCCTATTGTTAGAGCCCAGTTCCATGTGTTGTTCTGTATTTCTCACATTGTCTTTTCCTCAAATGATATGCCCTATTCTCATTTGGGCCCCTTGGCCTCATGTGCCCTCTTTGGTTGCTTCCTTACATTTCACTGTTCTGTTCTGCTAGTGCTTGAGCTTCTAATAGAGAATACCTGGCAAGCACACATGAAATGTAGCTTCCTGTACTTCCTGCTGGGTGCAGCGGAGGTGGCCACTGGCTCACACGTGAGCCAACCCTTGGGACTCAGCCCTAGAACGGGGCTTGCAAAGAAAAGAGACCCAAAGAGTGTGCTCTCCCCCAGAGGCCCCAGTTTTGATCTTAGACTGTGTTTTTAAAGTTGAAGGGGGCTGGGTATTCTGCAGATGTTATAAGCCAGACACACAGTTCCCAATTAAACACAGCAAAGAAAACCTCAAGCGTTTGAAAGAAAGAAATGCCACCTTGACCTGGAAAACTCGGGCAATTTGATTGTTTGTCAACACTAGCATTTTAAGACACCACAGTACTAAGCAAAGAAAAACGAAGTTTTAAAAAGGTAAAACAGGAAAGTTGAGCAGATTCAGAGAGCCAGACTGCAAGACAATGCATTCTATGTTTAATGAGATTGCTAGGACACTGAAAATGCAGGTCCTTAAATCATACATGTGCAATATCTTTATTATACATGTACAATGTCTTTACCGTCCAAGTTCCTTATGAAATGGATACATTATGTTTGCTTGAAAGTAAGAGAAATTATGTTTCCTGTACCACAAACTTAGTTTTGCACAGAATTTTCTAAGTGAAAGCACAAATTCTTATTTCTTTATAGAGAGGGAGACATTTGCATGTTAAAGAGTGTGTTTCCTTTTAATAAGCAGAGCTTGGAGGCCTCTGCCCCAGCTCCCTCTCTGTGGGCTAGTAAAATGAGTAAAGCCCTATCTGCATGCCTAATTACATGTAGCAGAGCAGGAAACTCAGCCCCATAGTAAAAAACTATCACAACATCTGTCAGCATCTTTTAAAGACTGGCTTCTTTTATGTCACTTAAGGGACTTGTATTGCCAAAGTTCAACACATCAAATTAAGAATGTTTCTTAGAAAAGATAACAAAATACCAACCCTTCACCACTTCGAATGGATTGAATTCCCATTACTTGTTCTCATAAAACATTAGTATCAAGACCTCAACCCCAATAAGAAAGTTCTAGATGTGCATTACACGGTTGGGCATGGGGATGAGACTCTCAAAGGGTATCTTTAAGTACATTTTGAGAATTATTTTTTTTCCTCAAAGTAAATATTCATAAGCAACATCCTGGGTGGCCCAGGGTAGAGGAAATAACTATAAAATAAATAGTTAAGTAATTCCGTGAAAGACTCCCTGATACAAAATAGGTCAAATGCTATTTCTTCAGATGTTACCCATATGCTTAATATTAAGTTGATAAAGCAAAGAATGAGGAATTGATTACAACAGGATTATTTCCCCCCATAAAAATAGAGTGCATCCTATCTATTGCCCATCACCCTCCATCAGTTGATAGGCCTGTCTATATGTCCTGTGCTATCACTGATATTATTTCCCTTTATTCTTTGACTATTCCATAGTTTTATATCACTTCTCAAGCACTTGATTCCTGTCTCCTAATGAGACGATACATTTGTTGATATTTGTGTCACCTCTCGTAGAGAGGTTAGTTAGTAAATACACACTAACAATTTTTTCAGTATCCTATATCCTTTATTTTTTTCTCATTTCTTTCCCATTCTTCTTCCATCCCTTTCTCCTCCTTTTCTCTCTTTTTTCCTCTCTTATGCCCGCCTTTACTCTCTCCCTTTCCTCTTTTCTGTTATCTCTCCTCCTCTTTTTTTTTTTTTCAACTTTTGTGCCTGTGGTTCAAATATCTCTAAACGCTTTATATAGGATTGTCCTTGGAAGAAGCTGGCAAAGGTTTGCAGTGAATAAAAATGCGCTGGACCCATGTTTACAATAGAAAGTAAATCACCTCTCCCTACTTGCCAGAGCATGTAAATAGAAAAAGCATCTTTCTATATTCTGATGCAGTCAACAAACTCGGAGCCCATACCAAGAATGCATCCCCGTCCTAGGCGCTCTCCTCAGATAGAGTAGCTCCCGACATGGGTATCAACCATAGTGAGGACAGATAAGGACAGACAAGTCTCCCAAACTCTGCATGTGGAGGGACTTGTGGGAAAAAGTATTCTAGTTGGTTTATAGCAGTGGTTCTCACATTTTGCTGCACATTAGAATCACCAGGGGGAGCTTTTAAAAATCTGATGCCCAAGCTGAACCCAATAACATATAAATCCAACTCTGGAGTAGAACCCAGGCATCAGCATTTATAAAAACTCCCCCAGGATTCCAACATGCAACCAAATTTTAAAACCAGCACCTTGCTGCTCAAAGTGTGTTCAGGCACTGTGAGCATTGGCATCGGGGAGGAGCAGAACCATCTAGCATTTACATTGGTCTCTCTTCTTTAATTTTGTGATGTAATTCTCAAACTATATTTGAGAATATAGTTTGGCAAAAAGAAGACCCTTCCTCAAGGACAGGGAAGAATGGTGCACACCTACACCTAGGGTAGGGGATGGAAAAGAGATTATTGAGTGTTTTAGGGAAGTGTCATTGGGGATATGACATTCTTATGTTTAATGTGTCTATAGATTGGAATCATATTCAATACTATTATTTCATATGTAGGAAATTTAAAAGCCATAATTATAGAAAGTGAGACTTCTTTTCTGCATGAGATAGGTAGAACACAGAGCAATAATTTTTTAATAAAAGATGGGGTCACTGCACTTTAATGGTTAATCATAATGGGGCTAGCTCTAAATTTCCTTTAAAATCTATGTTTATAGAAATCAGATCATCAGAAAGCTATTCACGTGGCAGTGGCATATCCAAGACAAAGGCACAGCAAAGCAAAGACTAAAACCCAACCCCCAGCCACTACTGCAGGGGCCCCCCATATATGCCAGCAAGATACATGATACAGCTTATGATGTCATTACACAGTACAGTGCTGTATTGTATACCAATACATTCCTTTATTTACACCACACATACACACACACACACACACACACACACACACACACACACACAATCCCCACCATGTGCACAGCTCTGTCCAAAGTGGTAGAAATGCAACCATAATTCTATGCTAATAAATACATAGTGATTTTGATGATGTGGAAAGTCTGAGCTAAACAGGATAAATTTGCAAAGGATAGCAATCTGTTGTGACATTGTGCTCATATTTATGTTTATATTTTGTAATTATGTTTGTCTTTTTTTCCTGTGGATTTTTTTCTTGCAGTTGTTGACAATTAAGACCAAAGAAGGAAGGATCCAAATTTTATCACTGGTGGTGGGAGGTGCGAGTTGCCTTCTTAGTGTCCTTTCTCCCTTTCTTTCTAATCAGAAGAGTCAGCTAAATGTTCTCAGGTAAAGTTACTTTCCCAGGTGCCCTTGATCAGGAAAGGTCATGTGACTCCGCTCTGGCTAATAAAAAGGCAGTGGCAAACAGGGTGGTAGTTTAGAAAACTCTGGATGCAGGTGCTTGCTTGGCACTTCTCTGTTGACCCTTGTATCTCACCCTTCTACCCCTCTCGGGGTACAGCAGCTCTCTTGCAGCCCTGAGAACAATAGCAATTATACCAAAAAGGAAGAGAAGAGAGGAGGAGAGCTTGCGTTCAGCAGCAGCTGCATAAGCCCTGGACTGTCCTACCTGTTATTGACGTGAGTAAAATGAGCTGTTTTCATTAAGTCACTGACCTCCGGCTTCTAGCAGGAGTAGCCAAATATAAAACCTAACTGATGTTCTCGTCATGTGGAATAAAGCGTATGTATCCAGGTCATTGGAGTAAAGTCACATTTCACAAATTGTATTCTATCCCCCACTAGGTCTAGGAGATGTTTGGCTGTTCTCCAGGATTAAAGTATGTTTTGCTAATTCAGTAAACAGTGCATACAAAATTCTGGAATACTTTGCGATGTACTCCCTTCAGAAACAAAGGACTTATTCCCCCAGCTGCTGGCCCTGCTGCTGTCCAGGGCCCTCAGGTGTTATCCTTCTCCAGGAATTGCCGTTGGCCAACGAGGGCCACCTGCCCAAATGCTCACCAGTTCCCAGGGCAGCCTGTATCCGATGACTGGTCGCTGTGGGGCTATGCAGGCCCAGCCCCTCTCCCAGCTTGAGACAGCTCCAAAAACCATCCCAGGGTCAGAGCCCACTTTCTTCCTCTGCCTTATCCTGCCCCCTCCTCTCCCCTCTCCTACATTTTCTTTCTATGGAATTTGTTCTTGCAGTTGTTATGACAATTAGGACCCAAGAAGGAAGGATTTAATTCTATAACTGATGGTAGGAGGTGCTAGTTGCCTACTTAATATCCTTTCTCCTTTTATTCCTAATCAGAAGAGTCAACTAAATGTTTCCCCTCTGTTCCCCTCCCCTCCCCTCCAGTAGGTGTTGATTCCAAGTGCCATCTATTGTATAATAAACTTCCTGCATATTAATCTCTAGGTCAGAGTCTACTGACCAGGGAACTCAATCTGTGACAGCATAGGAGCATGTTCAAATCTTGAAGAATCTCAGAGTATAAAAGAAACTGGTTTAACTGTGTTCGGTGCTTAAACTGATTTGTAAACTGGAGGAATGCTTTTCACATCCCCTAGAGTGGTTTCTCTTAATATGAACGTGGGACCTACTGGAATCAATTTTAGATCGTTGTACATCTATGGAATTTAGATTATTCTATTATGATGAAGGCCCTGTGTCAAATCAAAATGTATGTGCCAGGGCAAAACGATTCAGCCAAATTTTAAGGAAATGCAGCCAAAATTATATTCTATTTGACTACGACCTCATTTGTTTGCTAATAATGTCAAATTGATACTTAATGTAATAAGCCTTGGTCATTATTATTGTAACATATAATACTGTTTCCAGGATCCTTCCACAAGCTCCTGGCCCAGATGAAATTCATCAACCTCATTTCACTGCTGATGGTTGAACTCCATTCAAAGTCCCCAAAGAAATGTCATCTCTGAACTATGGCATTTATCAAAAATCAATATAAGAAATAGCCATATAGAAAAAAGTTTCTACATTATTTTTTTTTTTGTGTAAAATTAATGGAACCAACCAAAGGTTTAAAAACCCAAGGCTCTATAAAGGGTCCAAAAAAAAAATCTTCCTAGACTTTGTTGCAGGGAAAAAATCTGCTTCTATAGAAAAACTGGCATGCTTCTTTTTATTAGCTAATAAGAACTTTATATAACTTGTGTTTTCCCTTTTGTCTTGCCTGCCAGGAAAAGGTCAAAAGTAAAGTTTGCATTCAATCTCAGTAGCAATCCTTAGCTTAGTGTTTTCTAGTCTACCACTTGCACTCAACTCCACCCCCTTCCTTTGTTCTTCTTTATCCTTTTATAATGGTTGTAACACATCTGTGTCTTCTATTATAAGCCACTCCTAGACCTTCTGAAAATAAATAGGCTGAAATAAATACCGGGGGTGCCAAAAAAATGTATACACATGATTTGTATTCATGTTTTGTTATCAGTATATATTGAGTTTTACAATTTTAATATAGTTTTTTCCTTTCTTAAAATGTGTATACATTTTTTGGCACCCTGTGTATAAATGTTCCCATCATTTTTTTCCCACCTTACCTCCCAATCCTGTCCATTTGATTTAACTGATGTTGAAATGCACATCAATTGCATGTGCAAGGCCATATTGATTTTTTTCTTTTTCTATGTTCTTTTTAATTTATTTTTTAATTTAAGTATACTTGGTATACAATCTTATATTGGTTATACGAGGTCTGACAATTAAGTTTGCAAACTTGTTGCAATGATGTTGCTAACCTTTTTTTGATATCAGAAGGATTATTCATTATGAATTTGTATCAACTGAACAAACAGTTGACCAACTTTACTATTTAGAAGTGCTGGAAAGGCTAAGTGAAAAAGTTAGACGACCTGAACTTTTCACCAACAATTCATGGCTCTTGCATCACGGCAATACACCAGCTCACACGGCACTGTCTGTGAGGGAGCTTTTAGCCAGTAAGCAAATAACTGTATTTGAACACCCTCCCTACTCACCTGATCTGGCCCCCAATGACTTCTTTCTTTACCAGAAGATAAAGGAAATATTGAAAAGAAGACATTTTGATGACATTCAGGACACCAAGGGTATTTGACAACAGCTCTGATAGCCATTCCAGAAAAAGAGTTCCAAAATTGCTTTGAAGGGTGGACTAGGCACTGGCATCAGTGCATGGTTTTCCAAGGGGAATATGTTAGAGGTGACCACAGTGATATTCAGCAGTGAAATATGTAGCACTTTTTCTAGGATGAGTTCATGAACTTAATTGTCAGACCTCGTGTTACTTTCACATGTACAATATAGTGATTCAATATTTTTATGCCTTACCGTGTGATCACCCCACTAATTCTAGTAATTGTCTGCCTCCATGTAAACTTATCACAATATTAAAAGGCAGTGCTGATTTAAAGTGTAAGACAACTGTTACCTTCAAGTGCTTGTCTTTTGAAGACATTGGAAATCACATGCACACATGTGTAAAGTGCAACACAAGCAACAATATGTGTGGTGGGGGCGCAGGAAGCACTGTTGTTGAGAGGAGGGAGAAATCATTGTTGGTTTGGCTGAGGCCAGGTAGGGACACTGCAAAGCTTGCATTTAATAGAGGTAGACAAATACAGTACTGAAGATACAGTCATTGCTACCTACGCCCCCATGCAATGTGATTGTCAAAATGAGAATCACAGATCTGAATACAGAACTACATAACTATAGCCAAATGGCCATACAGGTAGCTTGTGAAACTCAGAGAATCTTAAGAAATACTTAGTCATCCCCTAACTTGACAAAGCAGTATGCTCCAAATCACAGACTGGGGGAAGAGATTCCGAAGTGAGTTCTTTATTTTCTTTATTTTATTCACCTTGTCTTCTTGTTCTCACCCTGACCCAGATCCGTAATCCTAGACCCTTAGAACCTTCCTGTGACGCTCCTTTGTCAGCACCATGCATTCCTCCTCGTAGTGGCCTTCAGCTCACCCAGCTGAGCTCTCTTCAGAAACCAGCTGTTAGAAGTGCCCTCAGTTCTGTGTGGCACTCACCCCAAGGCCAGTTTTCTGAGCCAGGTACTGAGCACAGCAGAGGAATTAGAGCCAGGGTATATCTTCCTTCCAGGGGACTCTTCTAAAGGACAACTGTGGCCTGGGACTCCCCTTAACATGGCTAAAGCTTTTTCCACAGTGTGCCGTGGTCTGAGGTTCTTCCTACCCAATGCCTTCTTTCACAGGTGTCAGCCCTTCACCACAGTCTGAGGGCTCTCCCTGCCGACTCCAGCCCCCTCCGCCTCTATCCTTCACAGGCATGTCCCTCAATAAATCTCTTGCACATCTAATCCCATGTTGATGGCTGCTTCTTAGATGGCCTTAACCGACACACTGCTTGACTTTCCTCCTTGTGCCCTCCTCCCCTTACCCTCTCACCCTCTTCAAAGTTCAGCCACCTCTTTAGTTAAGCATTCAGCATGGGCTTTCCTTTTCTCTCTACCTTCTTCTTGCCCCTGCTAGGTAGAATGGTAAGATGGAGGGAGGAAGGTGCTTAAGATCCTATGGATGGTGGTGGGCAGCGGTACAGGTCTCCCCTCCTCTTGATCTTTATCACTAAACGTAGTGCTGGTATTTATTTTGCCTGTAACTTATGCTGAAGGAGTCTTTATTTCCTTGTCCAATTAGAATTGTATCACAAAAAGCCATATTCTGTTCCCTAATTCTCTGTAAGTTCCACACTTAAGGTCCAGATCTTGGCTTAGTGGGAGAAAGGTAGGGTCTGGCCAACCCAGGAGAGATGGTATGTGATTGAGAAAAACTCATCCTACAACACAAAACATGTTATCTGAGTTCAAAGGAAACAGTGATCAATGAGGGGAGGAGAGAGTTTCCATTTTATATTAAGCTCTCCCCTTTCTTTGCATTTGTCATCCTTTACTCAAAAATGTTGCTGTTCACAGGTAACTCACACTTCCACTTCTCACCTTAGATTTCTCCTTCACATCATCCTTTCCCATAGTTATGTTAATATAGCACAAAAAACATGTAAACAAATTACTAAATTTACCTATCATTATTTGTAGCATTAATTTTCCTTACATTCATCGATATTGAAAAGAATGTACTTTTAAAAACAAACATTTAAAATTTCCATAAACTTCCTACAGGTAGTAAATAGTATGTACTAGAGAGTAATATTAAATTAGACTGAGAAGCTACTAGTCATGACATTACTGATGGTCATTGCCTTTTTTGGCCCACGTGCAGGCTTTATTGTCATAGCCAATTTTCAAAGCCTGTGAAGATTTCAAGGAGAAAGGAACCACTCTCTCTGGGGCTTGTCTGAATGAATGCCTGGCATCATGGCTGCAAGTCTCCAGGTTTATCTGGATCTGTACCCACATCTGCTAGAAAAACCCTGTGATGTCACATTCCCAACAATGGCTGGATTGTAATGATAAATCTCTAGCAGGAAGTAATTCATCCTTAAGCTTCAGAGTGATCAGAGAAGAAAGCAAAATCCTTCTTTCTGCCTGTATTTAGGAGAGCAGCATTCCCATGAAGTCCCAGCTATTGTCCCTTCCTAGACTTAGACTCTGACAACTAAGAAAACGCACACCCCTGATTCTAGAACCATTTTGCTAGAATTTATGTTGGCCCGGTGGACCCTTAAAAATAGTTACTTTATTTGAATATCTTCAGTCCCTCCTAAACACGTTTAAAAGGCTGAGCTTCCTCTCTCATGCCCCTTTTGTGTTCCAGAAACACCACAAACCATAAGGAACACGCGGCCTGCGCTATGCAAAATGTTAAGAACAGGGTTTCTTGATTGGCTACCTAATTAAGTAAATCTCCTTGCCTGGAGGAAACTAAGTTAAAATAACATTGAGGTTCGTCCCTAAGCCCGCAAAAGAGAAGAAAATTAAAAAGCAGGGCTGAAAATTTCCTCTGTTGTGCAATGAGTATTGGAGAACGGCTGTCAGATGAAGTTTCAAATACGTATTAACATTTTCCTAAATACAAGTTCAGACCTCCACAGTCTCCTCAATGTTACAGGTTTGGTTGACGTTAGTTCCTGGATAATTACTCTGTTGGAAACTATCAGCGATGAAGTGACTCTAGCAACTCTGCCCGCCATTATATCTTCTTATTGTAAGGTAAGGGTGCCCTTTCTTCTGCTTCTCAGTAATAAGCACATGCAAAAGAAAAACACAGTATGTTGGGCAGAGACCGGAGAGATCAGCTGCCACCCAATACTTCTAGAAGTAAGTAGCACGTGCAGTTCCTTTCAGACAGAGGAAAGCATATGCTTTGTTTATCAAACTTCCAGAAATTGAGAGTCCAACCTCTCTCTCTTTTAGGTTGGTACAACCATTAATGCCAAGCATTTCTGTCTCCAGGCCTACTGTTCCTGTAGTCCTGCCTTCCCAGAAATATTCCTATTCAGACTGACCCAGTTGACCACGACCAGTACTCAATCCAGTACAAATATAGAAAGAGGAGGGAAGACTCAGTTCTGGAAGCAGAGACTAGTAAGAGAGTGATTGGAATTGGCACTTCACTTTTTAACCATAAGAGTCCTAAACCATATCCCCTCAAAAAACCATTTTTTATTGGTGTGTATGTGGTTCAATAAAATGAGAACCACCTTAAAAGCTAATAAATTGCTCATATTCTCCTTGACCCATGGAATAATCATGAAGAACAGACTTCAGGTTACATGTCATCTTGTAATAATTCAATATTTCAGGCATCATACCAGCTGGCACTATCAGACCACTGGTGAAGATACACCTGAATGAATTTAGTAGAATATATCTAAATTCTAGTTTAGGTCCACCTCTCCTCCCTGCAGCCCCCACAAAATTCTATTACATTGGAATTGCCTGGTTTATTTCTATATTAGTGTGTGATATCTAATATGGCTAGTTTACATGGTTTACCCTATTTTCTGAGCATAAGTGTTTATGGGAAAAACTTCAAATTTATACAAGGTTTTGGACATGTGACTGACTCATCTAAACTGGAATCAGAGCATTGTTGCTAAAACCTGGGGCTTGCTTTGAAGCCTCCTCATGCTGTTCTTGGGAAACCATTAAGCACAATGCCCCGAAGGGTAGGAAAAATTGCATTGAGCAATAAAATGTCAACAAACTGCAGAAATTGAACATCAAGCACTTTCATCTAAACATGCCCTTCTTTCACTTGGCAGGGGTTTGGTTTTTAAAAAGTAATAAACTCGAGCACTCTAGTTGACCTGGGATGTGTTTAAGAAATCAACCCCTAGAGCCAGAAGCAGTGTGACCTTTCCTGTGGTCTCCCCACCTCAGAAAAACCATAGAATGAGAAATATAAACAGAACAGGAGAACAGAAATATACATTTCAATTGTCTAGGTCTTCGGGTTTTTTTAAAGAAGGGTGCACAACAAAAGTTTTGTCCAGAAGGAACAACCTTAAATGTGTTTAAACAGGTGTCTGGTACTCACTGTCTCATGGACAGCAAATGAATATATCCTAGCACAATATAAGGCTATAAACAAGGAAAACCAATGCATAAGCCTGTGTAACATTTATACACCTGGAGCAGACACAGTTTGGTCTCAGAGCAGGGTTGCAGTCAAGACATGGCTTCCCACAGCCAAAAGTAATTTCAAAATCACTCAAAACCTTTACTTATGTTTCTTAAAAACCATAAAGGGGATCCAAATTCAAAGACCATAACAACCTTTATTAAAACCCTTTGTGACTTCTGCCCCTCCCCCTCCACTTGCTGCTAACCCAGAGCATTTCAGTTCACAGTTCCTCACACTTCTTTCAGCACAGCATTCTCCTTTCTCCATGTTTCCTCTCACTCTTTCTGTATCACTTGATTATATAGATTGACTTTTCCTTTCTTGTAGCAGAAAAGAATCCCTATTTATAGGAAGAAAATGAATTAGGACATTGACCTGGGAATTAGGGCATTCTCTTTGGCTGGGCTGGGTAGGCAATTAGACAGCAATATCCCACATTAATAATATGGTCCCAGCATAACTGTGTCATGAATTAAAAACTACTATGGGTGAGAGCTTTATCTTCAATATACCTTTAAAACTGAGACCTGAAAAATCAAAGAGACATTCTATAGATATATTATGTTTGCATAGTCCCAGAGATAAGGTTTGCCTAGAAAAACTCATGTTCATTAAAGCATATAGAAGATCTCTGTTCGGTATCTCAAAAGGGTGAAATTTTCTTTTGGAAGTATAAATCTGATAGGTTATCAAGTGGGGGTTTAGAATTTCTTGGAGAAGGAAGCAGAAAGGAGACATAACAAAATACCAGTCATGGACACTGGGAAATTTTAATGCCTTTGTGTAGAGACAGTGGTTTGGAATGGTAAATCAGGGTTTGCCTATGCATGACTACCGTATTTGCCGGCTTATAAGACGACTGGGCGTATAAGACGACCCCCTAACATTTCCACTCAAAATACAG
>NW_017731371.1:712564-735721 GCF_001890085.2 Hipposideros armiger
ATGGGCAGTCTATCTGAAGTGTACCTGGCGTATAAGACGACCCCCCACTTGGAGGCATATTTTTCAGGGCCAAAAAATCGTCTTATATGCCGGCAAATATGGTAATATTAGTTTTCTAATAGGTTCTATCCTATCAAATTGGGGATTGTGATCCCAAATACCTGTAAGAGTCAACCTGTATACTAATCAAGCGATGTTGGCTGAGTGAGCACTATAGCAAAATGGAAAGGGTATGCTCTATGTAAAGTCATTACTCCTTTCTCACTGATTCTTACCATGTAGTAATGCTGACCCAGTGCTACCAGATTCCCGATTTTTCAAGAGCCTGAACATTCATAAGCTATATGTAATATTGCCCCCAATTTTAGATGTTAGCGGTTTAATATTTTCGTCACTATGAATGTCAAATAGCCATGCTGATGAGCTGATGCAGCCCACAGACCACATAAACTCTGGGGAAAAAAAAATTTAACCAAGAAGCAACAAATATAATATGTCGATGTTTGGTTTCTTTAACTGATTCAGTATGAATAGTCAATAAAATTTTCTGCAAAAACCATCTACCAACAAATAAAAGGACTTAGGGGAAATTAAACAAGTGGCAATTTTGCCATATAAATTAATTCAACCATGCAAAAAATGTAAGCTTAGGCCCAAGAAGTCAGCATGAAAATAGGAAACTGCCTTGAAACAGGACACCCTTACCCAAAAATTCCACTTACAGAAAATTATACACATGAAAAAAATCTTAGTTGCACAAAGATTATTACATGATGACATTTATCACAACAATTTCACAACTGTGAAAAACTGGAAGCAACCAAATTATCCAACAATAGGGGATTGTTTTAAATAAATTTTGTGTGACATATCCATAATGTGTAAAACTATGCACTCATTAAAAATGATGCTGCATTCACCGCTAGGCATCAAAAAGCACTGGGGAGCCAAGTGATCTTCCCATCCACAGAATTAGTAAACCTCTGTATTATTAAACAAAAAAATGCTGCAGAAAATTATTTAATGGAAAGATGTTCTTGATATTACTGTTAAGTAAAGATCTATAAAATTGATAAATCCCAGAATAATCAAGAAAAAAAGAAAACATGCAAAACATCAAAATCAGTAATGATTTTTGATGAAATGACTATTTCATTAAGTCATGATCAGTATAAATCCTACTATCATTTCAAAGATAAGAAAATATTATAAACAATTTTTAAGAATAAATAAATTTGACAACTTAGAAGAAAATAAATTCCTTAAAAGATATAAATTATAAAAATTGACACAAGAAGAAATAGAAAAATCTGAATATATATATATATACACACACACACATATACATATATACATATGTATATGTGTGTGTACTCTTCAAATAAATAAGTTAAATTTATGATTTTAAAAAAACTTCAAGAAAAATTTTAGATGAAGATGGATTCACTGGTCTATCAAACATTTTAAAAAGGCAGTAATAGCAATTCTACAGAAACTCAGAAAATAGAGAAGTAAGGAATACTTCTTAACTCATTTTATTACCCTGATATCAAAACCAGATAAATGCCTATTTATTTAAGAAAACCTACAAATAAGCATTCTTTGTGAAAATAGAAGCCAAAAATCTTCAACAAAATTTTGGCAAATTGAAGCTCACAAGACAAAGAAGAATAAATACCTGATGACCCAGTGGGGTTTATTCTAGGAATGAAAGTTTGACTTTCACCATTTTAAAAACATTCAATGTACTACAATTAGACAATAAAAGAGAACTGAGTATGATTGTATTCGTAGATATAGAAAAAGCATTGACAAAACAATGTCCATTCATGAAAAATAACTTTCAGCCAATAAGAAAAAAGCAAACATTTTTAACATGATAAAGGGCATCTTAGGAAAGCCTACAGCTGATATTCTATATAACAATGAAAGATATACTGCCTTCCCTAAGTTTAAGATTAGGAATAAGACAAGGGTGTCCACTCTCATCACTGCAATTCAAATTATAATGGACGTCCTAGCCAGTAGGATAAGGCAAGGAAAAGCTATAAAAAGCCTGCAGATTGGAAAACATGTAGTAAAATTTTCTCACAGGTGACATGATTATGTACATAGGAAATCCTAAGGAATCTACAAAATAAGTTACTAAAAGTAATAAGTGAATTTTGTAAGGTCTCAGGGTACCAGGTTAGTAAACAAAAATAAATTGCATTTCTATATATTAGCAGTGAAATTTTAAAATAGCATCAAGAAACAAAGACTACTTAGGAACAAAACATGTAAGACTTACACTGAAGAAAACTAAAAAACATTGCTGAAAGCAATTGAAGAAGACCTAAAAAACAGAAATAAGCCATTTTGGGGATTGCAAAATTCAATATTATTAAGATGTTAATTGTTCCAAATTCATCTGTAGCTTTAATACAATCCCAATCAAATTCCTGACAGGATTTTATTGTTTTAGGAAATTAGTATGATGATTTTTAAATGCATATAGAAATTCAAAGGACAGAAAAGCCAAAATAATTTTGGGAAAGAAGAAACAAGTTGGAGGATTTACACTTCTTGAGTTAAAAATTTGCTGCAAAACTACAGAAATCAAGGCAGTCCTATCAGTGTAGGGATAAATATATAGATCAATGGAGCAGAATGGAGAGTCCAAAAATAGACCTACACATATATAGCCAATTGATTTTTGACGAAGTTCCCAAGGTAATTCAATGGGAAAAGAGTAGTGTTTTCAACAAGTGGCCCTAGAATAATTGGGTATCTGTGTGGATGTGGTGGTTAATTTTATGTGTCAACTTGACTGGTTAGTGGTGCCCTTGAGATCCAGGATTAAGGATAAAACCCTTTAATGGCAAAGTGAGAATGAGGGTCTCTACTCTAGCTCTATGTCAAGGTGGCTCTCAGGGATTCTTACCACTTATTTTGTTAAATCACAGAGTATGTTTTTCTGTAATCTGTACAACAAAACCATAAAAGTTGTAGTGGTTAGGAAATCCTTTTGTCTGAAAACCATTATTTGCTAGCTTGGTCTGATTAGAAAAATGTCAAAGATTATATCTCCAAACCCATAAATATCAGGAAATATATGAGGCTCTTAGCATGGAGAGGGCCATGATTGCTCACTTAGGATTTCTACCAGAGCAGGGCTTTGTTTACTGCCTTCTAGCATACAGCGTAACTCCACAGTGAAATAGGGAGTGTGTGTGTGTGTGTGTGTGTATGTGTGTGTGTGTGCGCGCGCGTGTGCGCGAGCGTGCGCTCATTTGTAAGACCACAGTCCAAATTCTATGTATTTCAGATCCTAAAAGGTTAGGTAAGACATTAGACCATTTTTTCCAAACTGCAAAATCTTTTTAGGCCTTCTTCACCCTTTAATATAAATGATTTTAATCAATTGGGCTACCATGAGAACTCAGGGGATTGGAACTCTGGCTGGGTGAGAAAGAAGACACATTTCTGTACAACAGTCAGAGGGGGGGTAGATTTAGAAGGCAAATGGCCGCATGAGGAAATTCAATAGCAAGAGCGCAATAAATGGGATAAAAAGTGGACTCAGAAAGAAAGAGGTAGGTTGGAATGCAGAATGCTAGCTTGACCTTTTCTGCAACTTTGCCTGGGGCCCTGGTGACAGCTGTTAACTCTCAAACTTCTCTACGTGTTTGCCAAAAAAGGGCACTTTGAAAAGTATAGAGCACACCTTCCATGATTTAACCCAGTTTCCACTATTGAAACACTAATTCTTTTTTATGTCACCCTGATTCTCTCCAGTGGAAAAGAAAAAAAAGAGAGATAAGCTCATTACTTCCCTAACTTTCCCTCTTGTCAATATATTGACAGAATTCCCCTACTCTAGGCTCTCATAGGAATTCCAAAGGCATCCAATTTTACTAAATTGATGACTCTTCTAGGATTTTAAAGACACATAAAATTTTAGAACTAGAGAGGGCATTGGAAATTGTCTAGTCCCAACTCTTAATTTGAGGCATATAATCATTTATGCAAAAATCCATATTGTAAAGCCCCTACGAGGAGCCAGCAATCAGAAAGAGCCAGAGACTTGCCCTAAAATACCACAACCTCTCTAAACTGGTGGCAGGAATTTTTCTGTGTAGGGTTATATGTTGCTATATTCCTTGTATTAAATGTTTCTATGGTTCCTAAGCTTACCTCTTTGGAACTCTCTGGACACAATACTAGAGATACAGAAGTTTGTTAAAAAAAAAAAAACGGCAATAAAAATTATGCTCCAGGTAAGTGTATATTCTAGTGGAGAAAACAATCAACAAAAATGAATAAATGCATACTATAACATCCGATAGCGATAATAAAGGAGAAAAAGTGGGTAAGGTGATAATGACTGAGAGGCTGGTGACTTGCTTAAGTGGAATGGTTAGGAAAGACCTCTCTGAGGTGGTGATACTGGAGTAGATACGTAAATGAAGTGAGAGAATAAACCAGATAGAAATCCGGAACAGTATTCCAGACAAACAAAAACTCTGAGGTGGAAATAAGCTTTGCATATTTAAGGAACAGCAAGAACCCCACCCACCCACCCTGTAGCTAATATAGAGTGAATGAGGCAGATGATAGGAGGCTGGGTCAGAAATAAAAGGGGACAGATCATGTAGAAGTATAGGGCCTTGAAAGGAATATAGGAACAACTTAAGTGATGTTCCAAGGACAGAGGTATAATTTGTCCTGTTCTCACGACATTCCACACAGGGTTTTTAAGATAAATTAGAATCACCCTAAGTGTCTAAAGACAAAGTCTATCTGTATGACATCATGCAGTCCCAGTTATCATATATTAAAAAGTAGACCATCAGAATAAGACCAGATTGGGATCAGGATGATTAATCCCCAAAAGGAATAGGATGACTAATAAATTTGAAAGGAAAGGCACACCTTGGGAGATATAACTGGAATTGTTTAAACCATAATGGAATTATCTTTATTATTTCCCTAAATATGTTTTTTTACTAAAGGTATAGTGAATTTTTGTTTTTAAAGATCTGTTAAAAGAAGCCTCTGGAAGGCCAGTCACTCATGAGCAAATAGTAACACCTTAAGAAGCAGCCAGAGAGGAACCCAGGGTAACTGACACTTGGACCCACAGAGGCAGAACCTGGCCTGTCATCCAGAATTGCGTTCAGTGGCAGGCCAACTGGGCAGAATAAATTGGAAATATGGCACCTATTAACTTGGGTTGCTAATCACATCACAGATAATACTGGTAAAATATAAATATTGGGCTGTCGGAAAAGTCATGACAAATTTTTTCTGTTTTTCATTGCAAAAATGTGTCATGACTTTTCCAACAACCCAATACAAGGTCTGACAAGTTTGCCAACTTGTTGCAATGTTGTTGCTAACTTTTTTTATATCAGAGGGGCTATTCAATATGAATTTGTGCCAACTGGAAAACAGTTAACCAACTTGACTATTTGGAAGTGCTGAAAAGGCTGTGAAAAAGTTAGACAACTTGAACTTTTCACCAACAATTCATGGCAATGCACCAGTTCACATGACACTGTCTGTGAGGGAGTTTTTAGCCAGTAAACAAATAACTGTATTGGAACACCCTCCCTACTCACCTGATCTGTCCTCCAGTGACTTCTTCCTTACCGGATGATAAAGGAAATGTTCAAAGGAAGATATTTTGATGACATTCAGGATCTCAAAGATAATATGATGACAGTTCTTAATGGCCATTCCAGAAAAAGAGTTCAAAAATTGCTTTGAAGGGTAGACTATATGCTGGCGTCGGTGCATAACTTCCCAAGGGGAGTGCTTTGAAGGTGACCATAGTGATATTCAGCAATGAGGTATGTAGCACTTTTTCTAGGAATTGTCTGACCTTGTAGGCCCTGCTTTCCACAAAGTCGACAACTTTTCACATAGAACTATAAAATCCACTCCTCCCAAAGGGCTGTCTGCCCAGCAAAACTGCACCAGAGTGCAATTTACTGAGAATGAGTTATTAATTTGTTATCTGTAGTTTAGATAATATGCTTTCCAAGAAATTAGTCCAGAAAGGGGAAATTCCAAGACACTTACAAATAAGGAAAAAGTAAAATAATTTCACATACTTTATGTGTAATCGTCTTAATTTGAGCACTAAAAAAGAGGTATACAATGTTATTAATAAAAAAATTATTAGCTCCTCACCCTGCTAAATAAAAGTTAAACAATTATACAAAGAATGTATCAGTTTAAAGGAATTCCAAAGTATTTACCTTGCCCAGGGCCCCCGATTGTTGGCTTGCTGTCATGGTTGCACTTGCTCAAACATGCTGAGATCTAGGAATGTCCTCCTTCCTTTTGCTCTAAATGCAAATGAAGACTTGATCCCAGTTGATCCAAAAAACATATTTGGGCAAGAACCAACAGTGCTGGCCAATAAGTTAATGAAAGACTTGGAATTGGAGATATTTTTCATGTGGGAACTGTAATATTTAGGCATTCAGATATGACTCTGAGAGTCCAAAAGAGGTAAACTTGAGAAAATATAAGGAATTGCACTTACATAGCTGGTAGTGACTTAAAGAACTTACAACCCTACATTGAGAGAAATTCACGGCCACCAGCTTAGAGTGGGTGAATAAGAACATGTCTCCCTCTTTCAGGTTGTCCTTACAAGGACATATGTGCCCCTTTTCTAGGTGTGCCTTGGTCTTTCTCCATCAGACATGGAAATACCCACTACATAAGCAAATCCTATGTTTAGGTTCTAAAAATGCATGGTTTAAGACACTAAGAGGCAATGGTTTTTATTGTCCTCCATTAGCTTGATGTCTCAGGGAGCTCAAAAGAGAATTCGTAGCAATTCAAACAAATTCATATTTAGTAGAATATTGCCTGATGAGTGTTTATCTCTTTGAAATATTTGTTATTAGCTAAAATGAGGCCTCTGTTTTTACTCACTAATTGACATTTCATATGTCTCTCTGTGTTTATCTCAAGGAATTTTCTCTGAATAACCCGTGCCCTGGAATCTTCTCTAAATTCCTAAAGAATTATCTGTGCCCCTCATTTGTCATTTAATGTATACTATTCTATAGGATTCTTCTCTCCTTCCTTCCTCCCTCTCTTTTCTTTCCTTCCTCCCTTTCTCCCCTCCTTCCATCTCCTTCCTTCCATCTCCTTCCTTCCTTCCTTCCTTCCTTCCTTCCTTCCTTCCTTCCTTCGTTCCTTCCTTCCTTTCTACCTTCCTTCCTCCCTTTCTTCCACTTCCCCTTCTCCATCTCCTCTAAAGTTTATTAGCCTCTTACTCTGTGTGAGTACTGTTCTAATCTTTTTTCAGTCAATTTTCTAATTTAAGCCTCACAACAGCTCTATTATCTATTCTCTCCCAATTAGATTCTCTACTTCTTGAGTAAGAGAATTGCCTTATTCCTCTTTGGATCTTAAGTACCTAACACTTGTATTCTTCCAAAGGAGTACAACTTTGACCAAAATCTGTGTACTACTAAAGTATACACCTGTATTTGACATGTGGCTCACTCTGGTATAATTGAACAATTAATTTTGCCATTCTTAATTTAATTAGGACCATGTTTTAGGTTTGTAACTATCATTATGCATGGCAGGTCCTAGAGCAAACAGAAAGGTTTTGATTGATAGATAGCTAGAAGGATAGATCATTTAGATAGATAAAAGGAAAGTAAAAGAAAAATGAAAAGAAAGAGGGTGGGACAGAGAGAGAGAGAAAGAGAGAGAGAGAGAGAGAGAGAGAGAGAGAGAGAGAGAGAGAGAGAGAGAGAGAGAAGAGAAGAGAAGAGAAGAGAAGAGAAGAAAGAGTGACATGCTACTTCATACTTTTGATAAACTGCAAAATATGTCTCCTCTCTCTATGCCTCTCCCTTCCTCTATTCTTATAAATCAGCCAAGAGAAGAACATTAATTTTTGAAGAATGATTTCAAAATAATTTCATTAAAATGTTCATATCCTCAGAATGAAAGAGAGAAGAGTGTACGTAGGGTAATGGACATAGAGGGAGAACATTCCTTAAACCCTGATCAGCGACCCTAAAAGGCCATTTTCTCAGAATTATAACTTACTCCAAGAAATGGGTCCTTCTTTACAAACCATTTAAAAATGTTACTACTGAATCAGTTTGTATCTGTCCTAAGCCTGAGCCCCAAAGGCTGGGGATTCAAACCTCGGCTTCAGAAACCATCAGTGACCTAAACACTAATAATGGGGAATGAAGGAAGTGGCTCAAACCCCAGAGCTGGCAGTTATAAGACCGAAGTCTCTTCATGCTCTTGGAGCTGCTGATCCACTCTACAGGAATGTTGAAGACAGCAGCTTTCCTGGAGAGAGACCCCAAACAATCCTTTTAGGTGATGCAGTCCAAGCCAAGCTTCTTCATGTGGCCAGGGACCGAGCCAAGGAAATGTCTGTCAGTTTCACAATTCTTCTTGAACTCTTAGTCACCAGAAATCAGGAATTACAACAACAACAAAATTATCTGAGAAAACTCACAAATTACTGAAATGGTAACAATGGCTACCCTTTGAAGACATACCACATGCCAGCAATTAACCAACTTTGTACTTTTCTAATTCTTATAGCAACCATAGAAAACATTATTATATGGACAAGGATATCAGAACTCAGAGGGGCGGAATAACCTAATGAATGGCAGAACCAGGATGAGAACCCGGGTCTAGCTCAGTGTTTCTCAATAAAGGGCAATGTTGCCCTCTCGGGTACATTTGATAGTGTCTGAAGACATCTACTGGCATCTAGTGGGTGAGGTTAGAGATGCTGCTAAACATGCTGTAATGCATAGGACAGCCCCACCACACAGAATTATCCAGTCCAAAATGTCAATGGTGCCCAAGCTGAGAACCCCCTGTCTACCTGAATCTAAGGCTGACTTGCTTGCTTTGCAAAGCATCCAGCATCTAGAGAGATAGGGAAACACAGATAAGACGGTGAAGATATAGCTAGGCACAATAGAGGCTGCAGGCAAGGGGTTCGCTTGAGGTGGGGATTTCCATTCATTTGTAATGGAGAAATAGGGAGTGAGCCGGGAAACGAATTCAAGCCAAAAAATGTCCCATCCTTTAAATTAACTGTCCCTTTTGTCAGCTCATGAACACCACCCAACATGTTAGAAAAGACAGAAGACTCTGCCAATGGATCTGGACGAAGCCAAGCATTCCAGTCCAGGGAGCTTTTCACTCTGGCTGCCTTCTGATCGTCTGCCTGCCTTGAGATTGATAGAGGAACCAAGGCAGCCCATTAGGCTCACTTATCTCAGCACCCCGTGGCTGGCTGGGAGTGAGCCCCTCCGATGTCCACTTCATCATGGGCCCGGCCTCTGGCTGTCAGCACCTGGAGCTGGGCCAGTCGGGCCAGGCGGGGCAGCTGGTACCAGACACCCAGGCCTGTTCTTGTCCTCCCCCTACTAATAAATGGCTTTCCCGGCGCTGCCAGTGCATGGATCATGGACTCCCTGTCAGCAGGAGAGCCATTTTTCTATGCCTGATTGGAGCATGAAAAACAGAAGCTTTCTTGGATTGTAGTTTAGTGTAAATGCTTTCTCACACATTTTCTCCTTCATTAACCAGTCATAAATCAATCCTCTAAGCAACCTCTTTACTGTTTGGTGAAGGTTTCCTCAACCCTGTTGAGAATTGGGCTGTGCTGGAAGAATTGCACAAGGAATTCAACAAGAGCCTTCCTGCCCTGCTAGCACACCTTCCCCTCTGCTCCTAGTGTAAGATGGAGTTTTGTCCAGGCCCCCAGTCCCCCTCAAACAGATCGCTGTCCTCCCCCAGCATAGCACTCACCTCTCTGTATCTAGTTGCTCCCCAGCTGGCCCATAAGCTGGTTTGGGGCTCTCTTGCCCACAGTTGCACCTTCAGCACTTAGGACCTGGTACTGATAAGTGGATCAGATTATGTTAGTTAAATAAATGAGAGTGATGTCTATACAGATAACCTTGACAGCCGTTATCTTACTGCTTTGTGGCTTCTAGGAGTCTGGCTCCCTACAGAACAGAAAGCTCCTTGAAGGTGGAGGCCGTGTCTGTGCTCCTTCATGTTCCCAGTGTCTGACACATAAACAAGAGTTGAAATGGTTGAATGAGTGAACAGAATAAATTGCAGCAATTAATGAATCTAGGTTTGAGACTGTCTGTAGGTTTGACTTCCAACGTCCAAACAGGGCCCCAGAGGGCACCCAAACTGTATATGCTTGTCAAAATTCAGAGAACTGTACACAAAGCCAGGTGAGTTTTAGTGTCGATAAATTCATTTTTAAAAATGGAAAAGAATATTCAAAATGCACCAGGAAAAACAAATCCATTTTTCTCTAATATGTAATTTTGGCCATTATAAAATTTAAAATCAATTTTCTCCCTTAAAAATGTTATACAAAAAAAAAGCACATGTTATTACAGAATCAGCACTTCATTGTCATATAAAAAAGAACCGTTTTATAACAATCTTTGGAATGTCAGTGTAATTTTATTTCCTATACGAGCTCTTGATAAAAATGAAGCTTTTCCAGTTCCTTAAGGCAACATTCAGCTGCAGATATGTCTTCAGAGAGCAAATGTTTTCTTAGCAGAATGTTATTCTGTTAGATTTTTTAAATGATATGTGTGAGAATTTTTCATTTTTAAAAAATTGTGTTTTGCCTGAGGGATTTATTTACCTCTATTCCAACATATTATATCATAAAATAGCATGTATGAACAGACAGGAACAGCTTTCTAGGGACATAAAGACTTAATATGGCACTAGATTAACAGAGTACTTTCAAAATTAAAACTATTTCCTAATTTTCAAAAAATTCCAAATTTTAGAATGGTCAAAATACATAATAAACAGAGAACCAAAGATCATATCTTTGGCACAGAGCAACAGAACTGCCGTGGTCCTTCTCGCCGTCTTGTATGAATCTTCCAGCTTGTGCCAAAATCACCCATCTGTAAATTCTACTAGCAGTTTCTGTTTATTTATATCTGTTGACACTGGGATCATCAGCCTAAGGCAGATTTTATCTAGGCCACATGCAGAATGAATATAGTATGAGTGTGTGTGTGTGTGTGTGTGTGTGTGTGCACGCGCGCGTGTGTATGTTATTTTGTTTGACTTGCAGGTTTTAAATTGGTTAACATTTCCAAAATTGGCCAATTTCCTATACAAAACTAGTGTTCCAGTTTCTCTTGAGAAATCAGGTCTGGCAATGCTCAATCCACATGCCTATGTGGCTGGGGCCACTCAGTGGCTGCTTTCTGTACAAGGAGCCTGTGCCCTCAGATTTGTGTGTGTCCACAATCATTTGTGGTACCTCTCTGGCCTTCGTGGACTTTGAATGTGTGACTCCAGGCCCTAAAGAATGGCCAGGTGTATAAAATATTGGTGCAGACCCATTTGACATGGGTCAACAGGCCAAGGTGATCTCTGAGAGCTTCTTGAAAAGTATTGGACCAGATAGCTTGGTTGTGAGTATGGTTTCAGCTACAAAGTGCAGGGAAGGGTCATGGGCTTAGAGAATCAGAACATTTCTATGGAGGTTGCAGATGGCTGTAGGATGGTCTGGCTGACAGTGCACAAGGATTCCCCAAGAGAAGGCAATGGCAATTGTAACTAACAACATGCTAGTATCACCTGGGACTTACAGGTCGTGACCTCTGACAGACTAAGCCGTGGAGAATTCCTCCTACAAAGGGACTAGACCTACATGGAAGCAGGGATCTCACAGGATTCATTGCATCAAGGGCTACTGGCTCTCATCAATGTCACCACCATCTACTGAGGGTGAGGCAGGAGCTCTGGCTTCAGAAACCTTCACAGAGACCTCATTTTGAACACTACTCATATCTTGCATTTGCTTTCAGTGTATGTTGTATTTCTTCAATAAGAGAATTACTTTCTTGTGGACAAGTGAAATGCCTTGTATTTCACTTATTACCTTCTGTGACAAACTACTGTGTGTCAGTCAAAGAGCTCATGCTCATTATTCTAAACTGAATCAGCAGGCTGTCTTCAGTGCGTAAGTAAGATCATAAAAGCAAAATGGCTGAGAACTACACTGGGGCATATAAGTCATGCAGCCCCCGCTTGGCTCTCTGTGAGAGCTAGGACCTGTTTGGCCCTTGCCAGGCTGGAGGGTCCACAAAAAGAAGAGAGCCTTTAAGATGCATATCTGGAATCATTCCAAAGTAACTATATCAGATAGTAATGAGAGTGGTACTAGTTCTCACTTGATTATACCTGAAAACAGGTATTGCATGGCTGCAATATTCTCCATGGGATTTTTTTTTCCTCCGAAGATTTTATTGCGGAATTAGGGAAGGGGAACATTGCGTTTTTCAGGACCCATCAGCTCCAAGTCAAGTTGTTGTCCTTCAATCTTAGTTGTGGAGGGTGCAAGCTCAGCTCCAAGTCCAGTCGCTGCTTTCAATCTAGTTGTGCGGGGGGCGTAGCCCACCATCCCATGCAGGAGTCGAACCGGCAACCTTATTGTTAAGAGCACACACTCTCACCAGCTGAGCCATCTGGCTGCCCTTTGGCAGCTCAGCGGCAGCTCAGCTCGGGTGCAGCTCACTGGCCCATGTGGGAATCAAACCGGTGACCCTGTTGCTCAGAGCTCGCGCTCTAACCAACTGCACCACCCGGCCAGCCCCTCCAAGGGATTTTGAGGCCAAAAGACATCAGAGGGAAAGCCTTCTCTCTGAAGATTGTATAGTTTCAAACAACTCCAACCCAACTATCTAAAGAGATTTGTACCTATAATCAGACAGGATTCTCATAGAAACGAGCTCAAAGGACCATGAGAAGGAAGATTCTTTGGTTGGTGTAAACACTTGGTTTATCAGCCCTGATGCTCATTAGCATACACGCTGCCTTCTAATTATGCCCTAATTTGTACTGCGCAAACATCTAACATTCCTCCACCAAAAGCTTTTCTAATTAGTATGAAAATCAGTGGCAGATGTGAAATTCGTGGGATGCTAAATGTAAACTGTTAATTAATTGTAAAAACTTTGAAGCCTATTCAAAAACCTTTTCTGAGGAAACTTCATATAATGTCCTCATTAACCAGACCCTGAAACAGCCTATTCTTTCATCATGATAGACTTTAAATCTGGTTCTTGTGATTTCTGGACTCTTCTCAAGATGGAAGCTATTTGAGGAATGTATTGACTCTTAAATCATCGCTTAATTCGACCCGAAATTGGTTACTGTAATGCCTTTGACCAAATATCTAACTGTCCTGTCTGACTCTGGTGATCAACAGGGCCCTGCCCCACCCGCCTCAGGGCAGTGTGAGAAAGGCCATAGAGTCTGTAGGTTTGTCACAGCAATGATGAGGGCCTGGGTCTCTCCTGGGCGGAGCTTCATCTTATCTCACATTCCAAAAGCTCCCAAGATCCCTGGAGTTGCTCTTTAGAATTTGTGAATGCCTCTTTGTGCAGCAGAATTGCCCCCCAAAGGTGGCACAATGTGAGCAATCACTCTGCCTCCAGATTTAAGGGAACAGTTGGGGTCCAGCTGGTCAGTGACTCAGGCCCACCTATGTGGAAAAGAGACTACAAGACCTAACCATGGGATAGTCCCTTTTACTCCCCCCCTACAACAAAATTGCTAGAAATGAATTCCTAATTGTAGAACCCAGGGCACCTGGGGCATTCTGGTGGCGTAGAAAGTTCTCCTGGAGGCAAAATCGTAGCAGCTGTGCCTGCATTTTCCCCTGCAGCCTCCCCTGTGTCACATCCTTTTCCTGGCTTGATTTCAGCCATGCACCCTTCCAACACTTCCACTGCTGAAATTGAAAGGATTTCTCCCCAAACCAAAAATCACTCTTAGTCTTTTTTGTATACTCTCTTTTATTGTAATCACTTTTGTTTGGATAAAACTTTCATTTTTAAGACCTAAAAATGTTTCTCTGCACTGGATCAGAAACAATGAAAATATTAACCCTGAATATGTTTCTCAGTGTGTCCTAAACACTTGATATTGATTATTTAAGCATTTCAACAACTGTTAAGTGAGTGCTGTTATCACTGCCATGCTGCAGATGGGAACACTGAGGCATCGAGAGGTTAGGTGGCATGCCAGGGACAGAGTGAGTGGCAAAGCTGGGATTCAGACTCGGTTAAGCTGGCTCCAGAGCACATGCTCCGGATTGGAAAATGAGGCAAGTGACTCTTCAGGGTTGTGTTTGAAAGCTTCCCTTCATCTGACTGAATTGCTGTCCCCAGACTCAGTAGATACATCATCCCTCTCTCCCCTCATGGTGATGTCTTTCTGTGTGCCTGCACCTCCGAGGTTGGAAAGGGAGACCTTGCTTGCTTTCTTCCCCCCAAAACCCCACTTACCAGAGGCTCATCCCTAAAGGCTGGCTGACAGCCACTTCCTGACCCTGTTACTCCCAGATGGACTCTGGGCTCAGACAAGTAGAACGCCAGTGGCTTCCCTCTAAAGTCCTTTGCTACAAATACAGAGGCAGATTCTCCCGGGTGACCCCCACCCCATCCAAGACATCCTTCCTATGTTTTCACAAAAGACCCTTCCCCTTAAAGCTTCCCTTGATGTTGGCTCTTGACTTGGGTCCACACGTGTACAAGTTGGGTATCTCCAAGGGATGGCCCAGGACTTCTGCCCCCTGTGTAAGTGAAGGGGATTTCACAGGTTTACGGCCCATCACAATGTACAAAAATATTTGGTGGGACTTAGACGTCCTTTCCCATTGCTTTTCCGATCCTTGAAAGCCAGTCAAGCTTGTCTGATTTCAAAAATACTCTGTTCTTACATTGCTTTATAGCTTGGACATCTTAGCAGATTTTGCACGAAGGTTCAAAAAACAGAAAAAAAATAGACATGCTAACATCATGCAGGTGTGTAGAAAGGTACTGTTAAGGCAGTGGTTCCCAGGCTGGGCTGCATATTATCACCATGTGGGAGCTTTTATAAGTCTCAATGTTAGGCCACACCCCAGACCAGTTACATTAGAACCTGGGAGGGTGGAGGCCAGGTTTTGACATTTTTTTAAAGTTTTCCAGGCAATTCTAAAATGCATTCTGAAAACCACTTTTTGAAAGGAAAGCAGGCTTCCTTTCTGCTAACCCGATTGCTTCAGAATTTACTGTATGGTTATCTCCCTTGATACGGGTGTCAACCTTCCTCAGAGAGTGAAAAGCTCACTTTGGACTGGAGGTGATAATATGTAATAGTTTGAGGGCTTCCTCTGCGTGGAGTTTACTAGGTGCTTCCTGTGGATGGTCCCATTTACTACATAGTCCCAAGAACATCGTGGGAGTGGAGAGTGATCTTCCTCCCACTTTACAGAGGAGGAGAGGAAGGCTCAGAAAAACCAAATTATTGACACAAGCAGACAGCTGAAAAATGGTGGAGTCAGGATTTGACCCAAAGTATCAGATTTCAGACTCTCCCCAAGACAGGAATATCTAAATTCTTCTAATAACCAGGATCTGGGAAATTTTTTGATTTTGCATGTGATTTGTACCTTCTGGGATCTGGTTTGAAAATCTGAGCTGTGAATCTCACAAGCAATTTCTTTCTTTGCTGACTCCTTTAGAGATGCATTTGGCTTGTCGGAGAAGCCATGCTCCCAAGGACAAAAGTGTCTTCATGGGTCCCATAACCACAGCAGCCTGTGCTCTCTGCCAGGCACACACAGTTCATGCAGCCCGCACGCTCATT
The DNA here is from genome assembly GCF_001890085.2 of Hipposideros armiger. Classification (NCBI taxonomy): domain Eukaryota; kingdom Metazoa; phylum Chordata; class Mammalia; order Chiroptera; family Hipposideridae; genus Hipposideros; species Hipposideros armiger. The sequence continues at coordinate 728,264 of NW_017731371.1, forward strand.
TTACAGATGAGGGAACAGAGAGTTTCAGTAATGTTCCAGCTGCTTCATTGTGGGTGGCAGAGCTGGAATTCAAGCGCAGGCTGGACCCAGGGGCACGCGCCATTCATGGCTGGTGTGACATGGCCACCTCAACTGGGGATCCCATTGGAGTCTTGGAAGGAAAGCATGAGCATGGTTATCAATGGAGGCTTCAGCTTCTCAGAAAAACAGGGACGGGCACAGCCTGCGCAGGAGTCTGGAGAGAGAGGAAGAGTGGTCACCAGGGGGAGACAGAGCTTGAGATATCACAGGCTCTTCTAGTCCAGCAAGGAACTCAGCAAAGTGCAGAGCCTGGAGGAAAACCACCTCCGATGGAACCCTTTGTTTCGGTCTAATTTCTTAAGCTGCTGCTGCTTCTCCTTCCTCTTCTTCTGCAGCCCCTTCCTTTCCTTGCTTGTTTCTAAGTGGCAAGGAGCATCTTTACCAGCACATACAATCCAAGGAGGATGTTATGAGGTCAATCTCCTCCCTCTGCCCAGGCCTGTCTGAGGAAGTCTGAGGAAACACTGCTTTCTGAGTTAAAGGTGCCAATATACAGTTTCCACAACTCTGGTGTCAGATTCTGGGATTCTTGATAGGAACACAAAAGCAACCCTAGATTTGTTTGTTTTTTGTAGAAAAGAAATTGAACGCAGCCAAGGCAAAGGTGAGCTTAACGTGGAATTAGTCTGTAGGGGGTTTTTTGCCACTAAACTTTAAGTTAGATTTTTAAATATCAAACCATTCTATGTAAATAACAGATACATGAAACTATACTCATACCATCAGACATCTTTTGTTGTTGTTGTTTGTTTAAAGAACTGATTATCTAATTTCTGGACTTCAAACTGTCTTAAGGTTTTTCAGTAGAATATGTGCCACGCAATAGGAAAATAAAATATTCTTAAAAATCAATAGAATTAAAATAAAATTTTCTCTTGGTCACAGATCTGATTAAAGAAGATATTTAGCCTATTGACACTGAGCTCCTAGAGAGAAGAGAATTGATTTTATTAATCTAGACATCTCCACTGACTCTCAGAGTGCATTAGCATGAGAAAGGCTCTCTAAATATTTATCAAGTTGATGAATGAATGACAAATTTGTGACCATCAGTTTCCCTTCCCTCAGCACAGAGCCCACACCTAGAAAGAAAGTCCACACCATGAGGTATCCCATCTGAGAAGACAGGTTTGCAAGAGCAAGAGTGAAACAAACGCGCCAATAAGGGACCAAGGCAGTAACGGGTCCACTAGGTCTTCCCCTCACTGTGTTATGCCTACCCACTCGTCCTGATCAGGGGTTACAGTAAAACCTTGGATTGCGAGTGACTTGGTTTGCGAGTGTTCCACAAGATGAGCAAACATTTCTATTAGGTTGGTGCAAAAGTAATGGCGGTTTTTGCCATTACTCGTAATGGCAACTTAATAATACATTTTAACTTGGTAAATGAGTGACGTTTTGCAATACAAGTAGTTTGTTTCCAGAACGAATTATGCTCGCAAACCGAGGTATTACTGTATTTGGTTAAAAATAGCAAAACCCCACTCAACCTAGGCTAAAGTGGAAGGAGGAGATTATAGTGGAAAGATTCAAGGATCCTTCACAGAATTCAAGACAGAAGCATCATCAGCCTTCTGAAAGTTCTGGGAATAAAGACAGCAAATCAGTTAGGAACCAAAAAACTCCAGTCTCCCCCTGCTTTTCACAGTCTTGCTAAGTGGCCTGTCTTATTCTCCCTGTGCATCTGCTTGTCTATTTCCTATAGATTAGATTTATCTGTTTCACTGTATATGTAGAAAAATGGCTGTCCCCCAAAATCCTCCATGTGCCCTGAGCTCAAGGTCCTGACTGTCACTGTGTAAAGATTCATTTCGCCAGAGAATCTGGCCCATGTAAGGTTAAGTGTTAACCTTGGATCTAGGAAACCCTGGCCATAAGAGTGTGATCACTTCCCACACTACTCATTCAGCAGGCACCATCCCACCTTCTCAAGAACAGCCCACCGTGTAAATGAGCCTGTCTTTGGTAGATGCTGCTGGTCGATACACCTAAAAGTTACTAATTCACTCTGATCTAGTCAACTTGATAGGATAGGATTAAAACAGGAAAAGATGTAATAATTGTAAAGGTCTCCAGTTGAAACTCCTGCATTTAAAATAACATGGGTGGCCCAAAAATTTCTTCCTGTAAATAGATTTTTTCTTGATGCTAATTTTGCAATGTGAAACCCCAATTGCATACGAACATGCTTGGCACCATCTTGAGGCATGTGTGCACATTGCTTGTGACTATATATCTTTTGCACATATTTCACTTCTGCAACATCTAGTATGTGTGATCACAAAATTTCAGTTTTATTGGGTTGTCAGAAAAGTCATGACACATTTTTGCAATGAAAAGCAAAAAATACGTCATGACTTTTCCAACAACCCAATAGAATATGTGCATTTCTTCTGAGGGGGAAAGTCTTGAGTGAGAAAGTAACAGTTATAAAATATGTGAAGTTGAAAGCAAATGTGTAGTTCAAGCCAAACAGAATGGATCTTGGGCTGTGGTTCAGTGAGATGTCTTTAGGTCCAAGGTGATAAGCTTCATTAACACTGAAGGGTTTCTACACTTTCAACTTTTTCTACATAGTTTTGCCACAAACATCACAATGAACCCCAAAGAACAAGAGCACATAAGAGTCCTAAGGCATTGTCACCCAATTTGATGAATATAAATAATACACAAAACTCCAAGGATGATGACTTAGATCACTGAAAATTTGACCCAGGTGAACATGGAGGAATAGAATAAAGGCGAGACTTCTGCAGTACACCTTGTAGCGCAGACTTTGTACCAGTGGTATAGTGTCTATGGTTCCATTTCTGTGTGGATGGTCTTTCAAGACAGGCCTTTGCAAGTCTTTCCTCACCAAATTCAAGGATAGGGTGCTGTCACAAGATTAAAATGCCTGCAGCAAAGTGGATCATAATCATCAAAAAGGAGCTATAATTTGCATAAAATCTTATTTGCCGTTTTATTTATCACACAATAAGCCATAATTTTATGAGAAACAACTTTTGAGACTCTTCAATAACGTAATTTTTGTTTTATTTAATAAATATTTATATTTCTAAGCATTTTAAAAACGCTAACTTAATCCTCACAACAGCTTTATTAGATGGGTAGTATTATTATTACCAATTAGCAGATGAGGAAACTGAGGCCCAGAGAGGTTAAATAACATGCCCAAAGTTATAAACTAATGAAGAGTTTAATAAATAATGGGATTAAAACATGTTTTATCAATATCTTTTGAAGGTTCCCCTCTCTAAACAGTCCTCTTTAATTATCATATTACAAATTCTGAAGTCCTTTCCTGTTGTCCTGTTTGATGCTCAGCATTCCATAAGGTTATTATCCTCCTCTCCCCTTTACAGATAAAGAGATGCGACCCCCGGTATTAAAAGACTTCCAATGGCTCTGAGAGCTAGTAAGGGATGTAGTTAGGATTACAACCAAGCCTTCTGATTCCTCCTGGTTCAATGTTCTCGCTACTAATCCACAAATATATGATCTTCCTGGTGTCAGCTTGCTAAAATCACAAGGCCCTCCTTAGCCTGAAGGAAAACTTAGTCCTAGTGTAAATAATGCAGGTCTTGCTACATAGAAAACACTTATTTGGTGTCTTGGGCTAATTCCTGTTGGGGAGAAGGGGCGCTGTCTATCAGAAATTATTGAATTATTTTTCTGGTGGAGACTACGCTTCCCAATAAAACAATAAGTCATTTTCTTTGGTGGTCAGAGATGCCAACTGAGCTCTGACCACCTCCTTTTTTATCACCACTGCCCACCAAGTGGCCCACCAAACCGCAAAGCAGGCGCATCCCGCGGATGAGATCTGTGACTGCCCTAAGCTCTGAGGCACTAAACAAACTGCTCAGCAACGTAACAAGATGAAAGTGGGAGGGGCTGTTTGGTTTTTAAAAGGTTTTTATTAAAATATAGCTAACCTACAATATTATAGTACTTTCAGAGGTACACCAGAGTTTTTCAAACATTTATATACCTAAAGATGTGGCCACCATGATAAGTCCAGCAACCATCTGACACCGTACATAGCTATCACAATATTATTGACTACATTCTCCACGCTGTACACTACATTCCCATGGCTTGTTTTATACCTGGAAACTTGAACCTCTCATTCCCCTTCACCATTCCCCCACTTTATTTAATTATTTATTTATTTTTTATTAGTTTCAGGTGTACAAAACAATGCAATATACTTTTCACCCCTCACAAAGTGACAACACCCCTCCTCCAATCCACTGCACCCCCACCCTTGATATCATACATATCTTTTACAATTCCATTGGCTCCACTCCCCACACTGTACTACACATCCCGTGACCATATATATATAATATATATATATATATATATATTATATATATATATAATATATATATATAAATATGTATATATTTTTTAAATTATACTTAACATATAATATTATTCAACAGCAGCTTCAGATGTGCAGTGCAGTGGTCAGGCCTCTACATTGTCCATGAAGTGGTCTCCTTAACAAGAAGAGTCCATCTGGCCCCCTAAAAAACATTTACAGCATTATTGATTATATTCCCCAGACTGTCTTTTCTATCCCTGTGGCAATATTGTAGTTACCTATTTATGCTGTCTAATCCCTTCCCCTTCTCCCTCATCCCCACCCCCATCCCATCTAGCAATCATCAGTTTTTCCTCTGTGTCTCTGAGACTATTTCTGTTTACATTGCTAGTTTATTCAGTACTTTAGATCCCATATACAAGTGAGATAATATGGTATTTGTCCTTCTCTGGCTGATTTATTTCACTTAGCATAATGTTCTCTAGGTTCACCCATATGGTTGCATATGGTACAATTTATAGCTGAGTAATACTCCATTGTGTAAATGTACCACAGTTTCCTAATTCAGTCATCGACCAATGGGCATTTCGGTTGTTTCCAAGTCTTGGCTGTTGTAAATAGCGCTGCAATGAACATAGCGGTGCATATATTTTTTTCAAATTAGCATCTTGGGTTTCTCTGGATAGATACCCAAAAGCAGAATTGCTGGGTCATACACTAGTTCCATTTCCAGGTTTTTTTTTGTTTTTTTTTTTGTTTTGTTTTTAAAAGATTTTTATTGGGTAATTGGGGGGATGGGAACAGTAGTGGGGAATTAGGGGAAGGGGAACAGACAAGTTGCTGTCGTTTTTTTGTTCTTCAATCTAGTTGTGGAGGATACTGCTTCACTGGCCCAAGTTGGCACCATCATTGCGCTCTTCCCTGGCGAGGCAGATCAGTCGCCGGCTTCTGGACGGCCGCTCACTGCGGCTGCTGGCCGCTCACACTGGCTGCTGGCTACACACGGTAGCCCATGGCAACCCACTGCCACAGGGACTGCAGCCTACGCCGTCGCCAGCGACTCACGGCAGCCCAGCTCCAGGTTGAGCTGTTGTTCAGCATCTTAGCTGTAGAGGGCAGTGTCACTGGCCCTCATATGTGGGATCCGAACCGGGGCCCTCTGGCATCCCAAGCGAGTTCTTAACCATCGCGCCACTCGGCCGGCCCTCCATTTCCAGTTTTTTGAGATACCTCAATACTGATTTCCATAATGGCTGCACCAATCTGCAGTCCCACCATCACTGCACCAGGGTTCCCTTTTCCCCACAACCTTGCCAGCGCTTGTTGTTTGTTGATTTATTGATGATAGCCATTCCAACCAGAGTGAGGTGGTATCTCATTGTGGCTTTTATTTGCATTTCCCTAATGATTAGTGAGGTCGAACATTTTTTCATATGCCTGTTGGTCATCTGTATGTCCTCTTTAGAGAAGTGCCTCTTCATATCCTCTGCCCATTTTTTAATTGGGTTGTTTGTTTTTTTGGTGTTGAGTTGCATGAGTGTTTTACAAATTTTGGATATTAACCCTTTATCAGATGTATTGTTGACAAATATCTTCTCCCATTCAGTAAGCTTCCTTTTTGTTTTATTGATGATTTCCTTTGCTGTGAAAAAACTTTTAAGTTTGATGTAATTCCATATGTTCATTTTTTGCTTTTATTTCCCTTGCCAGTGGGGATATATCAGTAAAAATATTGCTCAGGGTAATGTCTGCAAATTTATGCCCTATATTTTCTTCTAGGAGTTTTATGGTTTCAGGTCTTACATTTAAGTCTTTAATCCATTTTGAATTTGTTCTTGTATATGGCATAAGGAGGTGGTCCAGTTTCATTTTTTTGCATGTGTCAGTCCAATTTTCCCAGCACCATTTATTAAATAGACTATCTTTACCCCAATGCTTCCATTGTCATAGATTAACTGACCATATATGAATGGATTTATTTCTGGGCTCTCTATTAAGTTCCATTGGTGTATGTGCCTGTTTTTATGCCAGTACCATGTGCTAGGGTTGTCGGAAAAGTCATTGCGCATGTTTGCAAAGGATGGCACTAGTTCATTTTTGGAAGTGCTAGAGTCAGTTGCATCTATGTTATTGCTATGTCATGTGACAGCTGGCAGTTCTAGCTTCATTCTAAAAAAAATTGAGTGATCTGGTTGAGTTTTAGAGATTTTACAACAAACTGAAGATGGAAGAACAAACTGTGCATTTTTGCCATATTTTACTGTTTTACTTCCATAAAGGGAAGAACGCGTGTCAAGATTGTGAAAACTTGCATAAAGTTTACGGTGACAGTGCTCTACAAGAACGTCAGTGCTAACAATGGTTCACGAAATTCCGTGCTGGTGATTTTGATCTCAATGACGCTCCTCGGTCAGGGAGGCCCACCAATGACAAAATAAAGGCATTGATTGAGTCAAAGCCACGTTACACGACATGAGAGATTGCAGAAACATTGAACATCCATTATTCAAGCATTCACAACCACCTAAAGAAGCTAGGATACATAAACAAGCTTGATATTTGGGTTCCGCATGAACTCAAAGAACTTCACTTGACGGCAGGTATAAACATCTGCAATATGCTCATTAAATGTGAGGAAAATGATCTTTTTTGAAGCGATCGATAACTGATGATGAGAAGTGGATTGTTTACAACAATGTGCACAAATGGTCTTGGTCCCGACGTGATGATTCGCCTCAAATGACATCGAAAGCAGACATTTATCAGAGGAAGGTTCTCAGTGTGGTGGGATTTTAAAAGTGGTATGTTTTTCAAGTTCCTACCAAGGATCCAAATAATCAATTCAAATGTGTACTGTCGGCAATTGGACAGTTTGAACGAATCCATCATCCAGAAACATCCAGAGCTTGTTAATAGTGAAGGAGTTGTGTTCCATCGCGACAACACGAGACCACACACAAGTTTGATCACCCGTCAAAAATGATTGGAGCTTGGATGGGATGTGTTGCCACACCCACCATACTCGCCTGACTTTCGCTGTCAGA
>NW_017731371.1:736370-738463 GCF_001890085.2 Hipposideros armiger
CTTCTGATAGTTTGTTATTGGTGTATACAAATGCAACTGATTTCTGAATATTGATTTTGTATCCTGCTACTTTAGTGAATTCATTTATCAGTTCCAGGAGTTTTCTGATGGAGTCTTTGGGTTCTCTATGTATAGTATCATGTCATCTGCATATAATGACAATTTTACTTCCTCCTTACCTATTTGTATGCCTTTTATTTCTTTTTCATGTCTGATTGCTGTGGCTAGAACTTCCAGAACTATGTTGAATAAAAGTGGAGAGAGTGGACAGACTTGTCTTGTTTCTGATCTTAAGTGGAATGGTTTTAGCTTTTCCCCATTGAGTATGATGTTAGCTGTGGGTTTATCATATATGGCCTTTATTATGTTGAGATATGACCCCTCTATTCCCACTTTGCTAAGAGTTTTTATCATAAATCGCTGCTGGATTTTGTCACATGCTCTTTCTGCATCTATTGATATGTCCATATTATTTTTTATTTTTCATTTTGTTGATGTGGTGTATCACATTAATTGATTTGTGGATATTGAATCAACCTTGAATATTAGGGATGAATCAAATTCGATCATGGTGTATAATCTTCTTGATATATTGCTGAATTCTGTTTGCTAATATTTTGTTGAGGATTTTTGCATCTATGTTCATCAGGGATATCGGCTTATAGTTTTCTTTTTTTGTACTGTTTTGTCTGGTTTTGGAATCAGGGTGATAGTGGCCTCATAGAAAGAGTTTGGGAGCCTTCCCTCCTTCTGGATTTTTTGGAATAGTTTGAGAAGAATAGGTGATAATTCTTTTTTGAATGTTTGGTAAAATTCACTTGTGAAGCCACCTGGTCCAGGGCTTTTGTTTGTTGGGAGCTTGTTGATTACTGATTCAATTTCCTTGGTAGTAATCATTCTATTCAGATTTTCCATTTCTTCTTGCGTTAGCTTTGGAAGGTTGTATGCTTCTAGAAAATTATCCATTTTTCCAGACTGTAAAATTTGTTGGCATATAGTTGCTCATAGTAATTTCATAAAATTTGTTGTATTTCTGTGGTGTCTGTTGTCACTTCACCTCTTTCATTCCTGATTTTACTAAGTTGTGTCCTCTCTCTTTTTTTCTTTTTTTGATGAGTCTGGCTAGAGTTTTGTCAACTTTGTTTATCTCCTCAAAAAACCAGCTCTTGGTTTCATTAATCTTTTGTATTGTTTTTCTAGTCTCTATTTTGTTTATTTCTGCTCTGATCTTTATTATCTCCTTCCTTGTACTCCCTTTGGGCTTATTTTGCTGTTCTTTTTCCAGTTCCCTGAGATATAAAGATAAACTGTTGATTTGAGGTTTTTCTTGCTTTTTTAGGTACATCTGCACTGCTATGAACTTCCCTCTTAGAACTGCTTTCACTGCATCCCAAAGATTTTAGGTTGTGGTGTTTTCATTTTTGTTTGTTTCGTTTATCTTTTGATTTCTTCCTTGATCTCATATTTGACCCACTCACTATTTAGTAGCATGTTATTCAGCCTCCATGTATTTCTGTGTTTTCCAGTATTTTGCTTGTAGCTGATTTCTAGTTTCATAGCACTGTGGTCAGAGAAGATACTTGATATAATTTCGATTTTCTTAAACTTATTGAGACTTGTTTTGTGGCCTAACATTTGATCTATCTTGGAAAATGTTCCATGTGCAATTGAGAAGAATATATATTCTGTAGCTTTGGGGTGAAATGCTCTGAAAATATAAATTAAATTCAGCTAGTCTAACATGTCATTTAAGGCCACTGTTTCCACATTGATTTTCTGTCTGGAGGATCTGTCCATTGGTGACAACGGGGTGTTGAAGTCCCCTACTATGATAGTGTTACTGTTTATCTCCGTCTTTATGTCTGTCAATATCTGTTTTATATATTTATGAGCTCCTATGTTAGGTGCGTAAATATTTACTAGGGTTATGTCCTCTTGTTGGATCAATCTCTTTATTATTATGAAGTGCCCTTCTTTGTCCTTCATTATATTCTTCAATTTAAAGTCCATTTTATCTGATATAAGTATCGCTACTCCAGCTTTTTTCTCAGTTCCAATTGCATGAAATATTTTACCCCAGCCCTTTACTTTCA
>NW_017731371.1:738473-763872 GCF_001890085.2 Hipposideros armiger
AGCCTGTATGTGTCTTTTGATCTAAGGTGAGTCTTTTGTATATAGCATATGCAAGGGTCTTGCTTTCTTATCCATTCAGCCACCCTATGTCTTTTGATTGGAGCATTTAATCTATTTACATTTAATGTGATTATTGATAGGTGCGTAGTTATTGCCATTTTCTTATTTGTGTTTCTGGTTTTCATTGGTTAGGTTGTTTTTTTCCTTCTTCTGCTTAAAGAAGCCCTTTAAACATTTCCTGCAATGCTGACTTTGTGGTAATGAATTCCTGTAGCTTATTCTTTTCTGAGAAGCTCTTTATCTCTCCTTCGATTTTAAATGATACCCTTGCTGGGTAAAGCAATCTAGGTTGTAGGCCTTTGTTTTTCATCACTTTGAAATCTCCTGCCACTCCTTTCTGGCCTTCAGAGTTTCTGTAGAAAAGTCAGCTGATATTCTTATGGGAGTGCCCTTGTAAGTAATTTGCTTCCTGTCCCTTGCTGCTTTTAGGATTCTGTCTTTGTCTTTAACCTTTGCCATTTTCACTATTATGTGTCTTGGTGTGGGCCTGTTTGGGATCATCTTGGTTGGAATTCTCTGCACTTCCTGGACTTGTATGTCAATTTTCTTTGCCAGGTTAAGGGAGTTTTCAGTCATTATTACTTCAAATATTTTCTTGATCCCTTGCTCCCTCTCTTCTCCTTCTGGTATTCCTATGATGCGCACATTGCTGCACTTGATGTTATCATTCAGCTCATTTAAACTATTTTCAATGTTTTATATTCTTTTTTCTTTTTGTTGTTCCACTTGGGTGATCTCTGCTATCTTGTCTTCTAAGTCGCTGATTCAATCCTCTGCTTCATCCAATCTGCTGGTAATTCCATCAAGTTTTTTAAATTTAATTTAGTAATTGTATTCTTTAGTTCTAGCTGGTTGTTTTTCATGATTTCTCTATCCTTCTTTATATTCTCACTAATTTACTTGAACATTCTAATAATCAGTGTTCTGAACTCTGTCTCCAATAGGTTGGTTACCTCTAGTTCCTCTAATTCCACTGATTCAGGAGGTTTCTCCTGTTCTTTTATTTGGGATGTGTTTCTTTGTTTTCCCATACTGGCTTACTCTTTGTGCTTGCTTAAATGTATTAGGTAGATCCCCTAGGTCTCTCAGTCTTTTCTGGGTGGACTAATGTGGTATGTGTCCTCTATATTTGAATTACTCAGTCTCCATATTCTCCTGTGCGTGTGTACCAGAGGTGTTCCTTGTGTTGTGTGTCTTCTCCTGTTCAAGTTGAGCTTTGATTGCTTTTGGCTTGTCAGTAGATGGGATTGACTCCCAGGCTGTGAGGCTCACACAGTTTATGAGCTGCTGTGTGAGGGTTGAGCCCTCTGATGAGGCTTGGCCCCTACAGGCTCTTGTGCCTGTAGCGATTTCCCTTTGGGTGTGACTCTTGTATGTCAAACCCCAGAATGCTCTGGTTTTATCTAAAGTTGGCCTCTGGGTGTGATGATTCTTGAGCCCCTTTGGCTGAGCCCTGCTGCAGAGCAATTTTAGAGCAAAACAGATTAACAAGCATGAACACAACAGCCACCAAAAGAAACCAGATACTCTCACATGTAAAAAACAACCAATAATCAACATTAAACATGCACTGAAATATCAAACATACAAAACAAACAAACAAAAATTGAAGAAAAATGGAAAGGAGGAAAAGTAGAGCCTTGAAAAGAAAGAAGAAAATAAGGGGGGGGGAGACAAGAAAGAAAGAAAGATAGATAGATGTAAATATGTATGTACGTCTACACACCCATATATATGGACATACATATATGCATATATGTACCTATATAAAAAACTAAAAATGTTAATAATGGAATAGAAAAAACAAAAACAACTAAAATAAGCAAACAAAAAAAACCCACAACACCCAAAACAAACAAACAAACAAACACACACACACACAAAAAAAAATGCCAAAAAAAACCAGTGCCAGTCTTGGCTAAAGCCCACCAAGCTATCTCCAGTTTGTCCTCTGCTGTACTAAAACTCCTGTGGTCTTGTGGGTGCAGAGCCGGCCACCTGGCACTTAGAGTGATCCTGGCAATGCAGATCTTGATGAATGGGGTTATGAGGTGTGACTGGTAGACTAGTAGTTTTTACAAAGTCAATGCCATTTCCGCTGTCGCCTGCCCAGAGGCATGCTGAGTGCTGCGCAGCCAGAAGGCTTGATGTGTGTCTTCAGGCACTCTTTCTGCTGAAGGCTGGCGAGGGGATGGGGGGGGGGGGTGAGATTTCTGAACCACTAAAAGCCACCTGCCAGGGGTTCTGCAAGTGACTCAGCAGCTAAAGTTGCCCTGCCTCCCAAGCCGCACAGGAAAGGTGGGGGCAGGGAAGGCAGACCCACACTCTGCAGCCTCATGGACCCGGCAAGTTCCTCAACCCCCTGGGAGTAAGAGCACCTCTGTAATCTGACACTACTCCTCCATTCAGAGGTTAGCTTAGGACTCTGGAATGGTGGGGGCCAGGGTTTCCAAGGGAGGGTGGAGGTGGGCTCTTGACTATGCAGTTGTTTTTTTATGCAGTTGTATTTTGCTTTCTGTCCAGGAAAAAAAAAAGAGAGAGAGAGAGAAAAAAAAAACCAAAAACCTTCCTGCCACTGTTTTGAGCTGAGGCTTCTGCCTCAGACGCTCCAGCCGTGCTCTTGGTGCGGGACTGCAGGGGCGCAGGGTCTGAGCCCGTCCTGCTGCTGCAACGCTTTGCGATCTGCCTCTTGGGGTCCTGTGTCTCCGCAGCCGCGGGTGCAGACCGGGTGTCCGCATGCACATCACCTCTCTCTTCTTCCCCCACTTGCCTGGCCCAAGGCTTCTTTCTGTCTCAGACTCTGCAAACCATCGCACTCCTGCTGCATTCTCCTGGGACCGCGAGGCGCAGGGCGTGAGCTGGGGATCACACTCGGATCCACTCTCTGAGGCCCAGTGTCTCAGCAGCCACGGGTGTGGGCTGTGCCTCCACATGTCTCGCCTCCCTCTTCCCCACTCATCTGGTCTGCCCACCTTCAAGTAATCGTAGGGCGAGTCTGTTTGCTGTTCTGTGTGATGAGTAGAGTTTCGTTTGATGAGTTACCGCTGTTCAAATTGCCGCGATTTCCAGGGGAGAACTCAGGGAGCCCTCCTCACAGCCACCATTTCTCTAGACCTTCATCCCCCACTTTTTAAATCTATCAATTACAGTTAACATTCAATATTATTTTATATTAATTTAAGTTGTACAGTATAGAGGGTTGATATTTATATAATTTAAGAAGTGATCCCCCCCTGACTAGTCTAGTACCCACCTGACACCATACATAGTTATTACCATATTATTGACTATAATCCTTATGCGATACCCTACATCCCTATGACTACTTTGTAACAACAAATCTGTACTTCTTAACCCCTTCCCCTTTTTCACCCAGCCCCAAACCCCCTCCTATCTGGCAACCCTCAAAATGTTCTCTGTATCTTTGTTTATTTTGTTCTTTCAATTCCACATATAAGTGAAATCACTTTGCATATGTCTTTCTCTGTCTGATATTCTTCATTCAGCACAATACATTTCAGGTCCATCCGTGCCACCACAGATGGCAAGAACCCATTCCTTTCCACGGCCGAGCAATATATCAGGGGTGCCAAAAATATGTATACAAGTGGACACTCCTGCCAACGTTGTTCAAGCAGTAGTTTGTCATAATCAGAAATGTCTGGACGCTGAAGGTAACCACTTTGAACACCACTTGTAATTGCAGAAGTCAAAAATGACTTGTATTTATCTTTCGTTATCAGTATATATTATTACAATTTTAATACAGTTTTTTTTTCTCTCTAAAATGTGTATACATTGTTTTGGCACCCTCTGTATATGTACCACCTCCTCTTTATCCATTCATCCATCAACAGACACCTAGGCTATCTCCACATCTTAGCCCTTGTAAACAATGCTGCAAAGAACAAATGAATGCACATGTCTCCTTGAAGTAGTGATTTGGGTTTCTTCAGGTAAATACCCAGAAGTGGGATTACCAAGCTCTTTTCTCTTGTTTTAGAGACAAAATAGCCTTGTTTTCAAGTCTATTTTGCTGGTATAAGTACTGCTACCCCAGCTTTTTTTTTTTTTTCCAATTTTCATGAAATATCTTTTTACCATCCCTTTATTTTCAGTCAGTGTGTGTCATTTGATCTGAAGTGAGTCTCTTGTAGGGATCATATATAAAGGTCTTGTTTTCTTATCCATTCAGCCCTCCTACCTTTTGATTTGAGCATTTAATCCATTTACATTTAAAGTAATTGTTGATAGATATGTAGTCATTGCCATTTTGTTATTCATGTTTTTTGTCTTTCTTTTTTTCATCTTGAAGAAGTCCTTCTAAGATTCCTTATAATTCTGATTTGGTGTTGATGAACTCGTTTAACTTTTTCTTATCTGGGAAGCTCTTTATCTCTCCTTCAATTCTAAATGATAGCATTGCTGGGCAGAGTAATCTTGGTTGTAGGTCCTTGCTTTGCATCACTTTGAATATTCCTGCCAATCCCCTCTGGCCTATAAAGTTTCTGAGAAATCAGCAGATGGTTTTATGGGCGCTCCCTTATAGGTAACTAACTGTTTTTCCTTTGATGCTTTAAAGATGTTCTCTTTGTCTTTAACCCTTGGCATTTTAATTATGATGTGCCTTGGTGTGGGCCTCTTTGGGTTCATCTTGTTTGGGACTCTCTGTACTTCCTGAGCTTGTATGTCTATTTCCTTCACTAGGTTAGGAAAGTTTTCTGTCTTATTTCTTTGAATAGGTTTTCAATTCTTTGCTCTCTCTCTTCTCCTTCTGGTACCCCTATTATGTATGATGTACATGTCAGTACACTTGATGTTGTCCCAGAGGCCTCTTAAACTCTCCTCATATTTTTGGATTCTTTTTTCTTTTCCTGTTCTGATTAGGTGATTTCTGTCACCTTATCTTCTAAATCACTGATTCAATCCTCTACTTCATTTAATCTACTGTTGATACCCCATAATGTAGTCTTCATTTCAGTTATTGTATTCTTTATTTCTGACTGGTTCTTCTTTATGTTTTGTACCACCATTTTTATGTTTCCTATCTCTTTGTTGAAGTTCTCTGTGACATCATTGTGTACCCTTATAACCAGTGTTTGGAACTCTGCATCTAGTAGATTGCTTTTCTTCATCTGCTTAATTCATTTTTCTGAAGTTTTGTTCTGTTCTTTCGTTTGGGACATGTTTCTTTGTCTCTCCATTTTGGCTGCCTCTCTGTCTTTGGTTCTATGTTTTAGGCACTTTGCTATGTCTCCCAGTCTTAGTAGAGTGAACTGATGTAGTAGGTGTTCTGTGGGGCTTAGTGGCTCAGTCTTCCTGGCCATCTGAGCTGGGCAGTCCAGGTGTGTCCCTTGTGTGGGTTGTGTGTGCCCTCCTGTTATAATTGAGCCTTGGTTGCTGTTTGCCCATCAGTAGGAGGGATTGATTCTTGGGCTGATTAATTGTGAGGACAGGCCATGACTACAGTGAAGGAGTTGTGGTGCAGAAGCAGAATTTGCTTTATCAGGGCTATGGTGCCTACCCACTATGCCCTTTGCATGTGTCATCCCCAAAAGCAGCCGGGTGATGCTTTGGCTGGGTCCAAAGCCAGCCACTGGGCATGCTAGCCCTGGGGCCTCTTAGGAAGGGGCCTGCTGCTGGCTAAATTCAGCCACAGCCTGTGTCCTGCTCAGGGCCATCTGGAATGAACCACAAAACAATCTGCAGATGGCTGCCACTCTTGCTGGGCTTAGAGGTGCCTGGAGAGGCCAAGGCATGAACTGAGGCTGCTTGTCACTAGTGCCAGGCTTAAGGCTGCTCAGCCAGAGGTACAGGAAATGCTAAAGCCAGATGCTGCTTGTTTGGCTTTTGTTAATCTTTGAGAGATTTTAGGAAAGTTCACAGCATGAGCCAAGGCAGGCCATATATATGGAAAAGTCACTGGATGCAGCTTGAGTGGACCTGAAAGTTGTGTGGGGCATGGTTTCAGGGAATCAGGGTGAACAAATTGTGCTAGCCAGATTGATGGTGACTCAGATATAAGGGCTGCTTTTGTCTGCATGCTGGGAGGTGAGAGGGCTCAAGAAAGAAACAATGGCTTCCATCAGCTCCTTCGTCTAGGAGACAGCTGCCCCTGCTGCCCTTGTTCTGAAGCCAGGCAAGTCAGTTCCTCCCTGTATGTCCCTGGTGCCTTTCAAGTTGCTGCCCCAGCACTGGCACACAGAGCGAGTGAGTCCATCAGCGAGTAAGTTTGTGCATGGCTCCTTTAAGAGGAGTACCTGGAACTCCAGTGGCCCTCCGTCTCACTCAGCCACAATCTCTGCTGGTTTTCACAGCCAGAAGTTATGGGGCATTCTTTCCCTGGCACTGGAACCCTGGGCAGGGAAGCCTGGTGTGGAGCTGGGACCCCTGTTCCTCCAGCGGGATCTCTGAAACCGAGACATCCCTCCCAGATTTTAATGTTCACACGCAGGTGTAGGACCAGCTTGTTCTGCATCTCCACCCCTCCTACCAGCCTCCAATTGGCTTCTTCCGTATGTCCTTAGTTGCAGGGCTTCAGTTCAGCTAGACTTTAGACAATTCTCAGTGATGCTTGTTCTGTAGTTTAGTTGTAATTTTGATGTGGTCATAAGAGGGGGTAAGCACAACATTTACCTACTCCGCCATCTTGAGTGGATCTCATCAGGGCTCTTTGGTTTTAGTTTTGTTGTTGTTGTTGTTTTACTCTTTTCTCGTTTGGTATCAGGAAATTGTCTAGCCTCACAGAATGAGGTGAGAAGCTTTCCATTCTTTTGTGCTGCAGTAGTTTTTAAAATACATGTTTAGTAAGATCTCTCATAAAACTACTAAGGCTCTGACTATGTTTTTAACTATTTCAAAATGATTTGTTGATTCATGTGTCTACTTCTTAATTTTAATCTTTCATATATTTTGGATATATCCTCTAAGAGCCTAGAGCTTTGTATAATAAGCTTCATGATAAAAATACTTTTGCAGATCCATAGTTATTAAAACAGAGAAGAGCACATGCCAGGAGTAGGGAATGGTGTATACATATAAGACTATGAACATCGGGCTCTAGACAACAAGGAGTTTGGACAAAAAGTAATGGCTGTCTAACCGTAATTTGGCAAAGAGACTAGGAAAGGACAATTTATAATCAAGAAAGACATTGACATTTTAGCTCTACTTGTCTCTCATAGATGCTTTGTTGTAGGAATATGGAGCTCAATATGGAGGTGAAGAGAAAAGCTGCCCAATACTGTTGAAAACTTTTAGGTTAAATATTTCATATTCAAACTGTACTCTGCCTTCTACTTGCTGCATGATCATGGTCAATTGACAGTCTCACTGTGTTTCAGGACAGTCATCTGAAAATTTTTTCTACCTCACTTGCTAAGATATCTACAGAGCACTCTCTTCATGGCCACAACTAACATTTGCCCTGTATTCTTAGGAATGGCAAGCATATATCTTCTCACATGTCACCAACTGGAGGACCTATACTTAGCTGTATTGAAAAGGGTTCTGGGTCACGCCCAGACCTAACGAAACTGAGCTCCATAATTGATTAACAACTGTTTGCCATGAAGGAGTCATTTATTTGTCATCTTTGTCCCAGGTTAAGAAAATGCATATGGCAGTTCAGTTTCCCATTTTATAAAGTGTTGGATTCCTCCTTCAGAGGTCACTTGAGAATATATGCAGATATGCTTTAAGGCTTTCAATGGAATGGTAGTAAGGTACCTCTACGCATGGCCATGGCATTGTGCTTTGAGCCAAAGTTGTGAAAGTGCCCATGTGTCAATAACTCTATAGAAGTTTATCAGCTATCCTTTTTAAGTGATCCCACAGCAAAGCTTTTCCTCCTCAGTCAGGACATCCTCTTTTTGACAATATCACAAAAGGTCTTTAACAATGAAGCCTTCCTGAACACACTAGGTCAAGTAGGACAATTTAGATGAATGTTTGTTTTTTAAGTTTCTTGGGCTCTGATTATTTCTCAAGTCATGAAAAAATGAAAGTAAAACTGACTCAGGCTAAAGGTTGACCCCTCAGTGATGAATAGATGGGAAGCCTCTACCTCTGTTCTATCTGCTCACCCTATCATGGTTATGTTATGCTGGGAAACCTTATCCCAGCATAGAAGTAGTAGATAGAAGAAGTGAGTAAAGGAGGGAAAGTTGAAACAGCAATCCAAGAGTCAAGGTGATAGTAACAGCTGAAGAGTAGAGTTCCCATCCATGGTGGGAATCCCCTTCAATTCACATTGTGGATGATGGTTATTTGGAGGGAAGTGAAGGTCCAGTGAGATGATCCTCTCTTAAAGGATTATGATATTGAGCCTTCACACAAGTTCTCCTTCAGCTCCTTCACTTTATCATTTATTTGTATATTGTGATCATTTATGTGCCAGGAATTGGGCTAATTGGGGATTTAAAAAATGAATTAGACCCCTGTCAAGGGGTTCATAGTTTAGAGATGAAGGACACAGGTAGAGCAGTAAATGCTATGGCAAAGTGATGGTGGTCTCTTAAGGAGCAAATCCTCAGAGTGCTGAGACTGCACATAAGGTGTGAGTACGTGTATCACAGAGTAGGAGCTGAAACTAGAGATAAACAAATATTTATTATGAGCTTTGGTTTTCCATAGTTATTAGATCATTGGATTTCCAAACAATTTTTATGACTCTGAAAGCAAGTTTTAAAGGTACTCTAGCCAGCATATCTGGTTTAATTTCAGTCTCATTTTCTTTCTGACTCTTTAGATAAGCCTTAGCAAAATTGCATTCACATTTAGCTAAGTGAATATAATTTGCAGAAGTCCAGGTTGCTTTATGTGAGAAGTGCTCATGATTATGTCAGTGCTTCTTGTTTTGGGTTTATTTATATGTTTACCTGAGGCCCTTTTCCCTCCATAAACAGAGCCGTTTGCTTTGCTGCCATTTCAATGTTTCTGGGGATATTTCTTGTTTTACTTCCAGCTGTTTATCAGTAGGCAAGTGCCTACACTGGAGTAAACCATTCTCTATAGTCCCATATAACTACTTAGCCCTAAAATCTTAAACAACATTTATAACTCCTTTGCACCTGGTGGAATTTTTCAGGTAAATGGAAGAGATGATATTCCATTCTTATTTTGCTTCAGGTCCACATTTTAGACCCAATTCATGGTTTTTCATTCTGCTTATCTGATTTTTTATACGAGCCAATGCCAATAACCAGACTTGATAAAGTTATAATTCAAACTGTAGAAACCTTCTTAGGGGGAATCAGGCATTTTCTTCAGGCCTATTAAATGTCAATATTAACACTATGGAGATATCTGGTGTGACAACTGTGAACTTGACTAAAAGCTATTGGAGGCAGGGCCATGTGCACCCTCTATACCTTGCCCTCAATGGGCACGTGATAAAAATGCCAATGTGTGTGAATGTCCTCTTTAATTATATTTTGATATACTTCAGAGCAGTGAATAATAGTGGAAAGAATTTTAATTTTATTTCATACACATATATGCAATGTGTGTGTGTGTATATATATATGCACATATACAGAGAGTGCCAAACAATACATACACATTTTAAGAAATAACTGTATTTAAACCGTAATACTCAATATATACTGATAACAAAAGATGAATACAAGTCATGTGTATACATTTTTTTGGCACCCTCAGTATAGTGTGTGTGTACATAAACATATATATGCTTACACAACACATACACACACACACACACATACACACACACACACACTCCACATAGAGGTTAAATGTATTTATTTTCATTTTTATTCTTTTTTTTATTTTCTATTTTTTAATTATATTTTATTTTTTTATTAGTTTCAAGTGTACAAAACAATGTAATAGTTAGACATTTACACCCCTAATAAAATGATAACTCCCCCTCCTCCAGTCTACTGCCCTCTGTGTAGAGCTGTTACAATTCCATTGACTCTATTCCCTGTGCTGTACTAGAGGTTAAATTTAAATACCCTCCAAAATGAGATTCTGCCTCTGGTAAGAGAAGATTTCTGTAGCTTCACCAGTCTGTTTCATGTCATCAAACACATTCTTGATAGACAGGCTTGCATTTTCAGGAAGACTTTCTGCTTTGTGATATTTCTCAAGTTTGAAAATAAAATATTTATTTCTGTGTACTGAAGAAAACAGGCAATAGATAACTTGAGTTTTTATTCCTGGGGAAGGTAAATGTGGCCTTCATATTTGTTGGATAAGTAAGCAGTCTGGTTTAATTTGCTCAAAGGCTAATCAAATGGGTATTTCAAATGTATAATTACAAAACTTTCCTGGGCAGTAAATAAAATAAGCTATTCTGAGGAAGCACTTAATATTAACAACAATAATATTAATAACAGCACTGAATAGAGAAGGCAGAATGAATGCTGGGATGGAATTTATTCAAATACCTTCTCTAAAGCAGATTTCCCGAGTTCCAATTCTCATGAGTGTTTAAGCTCTCTAGAATCGAGGAGAGATCAAATGATGGTCAAGAAATGGAATGATTGGGCCGGCCCAGTGGCTCAGTTGGTTAAGAGCTGGCTCAAGAGTGTGAGCTCTGAGCAACAGGGTCACCGGTTCGATCCCCAGCCCAAGTGAAGCTGCCACTGAGCTGCCAACAGATGGCAGGATGGCTCAGCTAAAAAAGAAAAGAAAAGGGATGATTTTCAAGGTTGCTACTAGATACAGATGCCTGCCAATGACTATGCCGGGTGCATAGAAGGACGGATGAGGAACCAAGAAAGAAAAAAACTATAGTGGCCTTGTCTGGCTCTGTGGCCTGCACACCTTCGCCACTTGTCATCCACTGGTCCTTCCCACAGCCTTACAGGTCCTGCCATGCACAAGCTGGCTCTCAGCCATCTCTCTGACTGTCTGCCTTGCCCCCTCGCTCTAGCCACACTTGCCCACTGCTGCTCCAAAATCCAAGTGCATGCCTGCTTGAGAACCTGGTGTTTACTGATCTTTCTGGTTGGAACACTCTTCCTGTGATTATCCCCAGGTTCTTACCATATGCCATTTCTCAGAGAAGCCTTCCCTGCAGAGAGAGAGAGAGAGAGAGAGAGAGAGAGAGAGAGAGAGAGAGAGAGAGAGAGACTTCTGTCAAAAACAGTGCCCATCACTGTCCAGCTCTTGCTGTGCTTTATTTTTCTTCACAGCACATCATTCCAAATATATTATGTCTACAAGTTTACCATTTGTCTCCTCCAACTAGATGGTGGGCCCTCTGAGAGAGGGGAGTTTGCTGTTTCATTCACTGCTAAATCCCCAGAATATGGATCAGGGCCTGGCACATAGCAGCTAATTGTTTTTTGTTGAATGAATGAGTGTGTTGAATGTTTACACTCACATTTTCCATACATTATTTTCTATAGCCCTCACAAGAGTGGCCAGGCAAGATTCCGTGATCATTATCCCCATTTTAGAGTTGAAGAACTCGGGAAAGTTAGCACATTACCCAAGCCTGCCTAGTGAGTGGGTGGCTGATGTGGCTCTGAACCCAGGGCTGTCTTATCTGTGCTCTTAACCAACTGACCTCTTTAACTGAAACGATTATGTAAATACAGTCAACCTTGAGGTCATCACAGAAACTCCTGTTGAACTGTATACATCACTAGGACTTTCCCCGGTCACCACTGTTAAAAATGCCACCTAAATAAGACAGAAAACCACATCCGGGCCTCTATTGGCAGATTCTGTCAGTGCTGTAATTGAGTTCCTTTCCTCCCAGGAGCCCCATCTCCTCTCCTTTTCAGGAAGAGAGCTATCAAAGAAAAGTTTGGGCTTATTTTCTCTCGTTTGAAAATTAAGGGCAGAAACGCAAACTCTCTTGGTAACTGCAGGAGGATTGAAAGGAAGGATATTTAAAATAACAAGTGTGTTTCTGGTGCCAGGAGAAGGCTGTTGAGTGCCAGCATTGCTGAGGGCAGGTGATTGGCTCTGGGGATGGAATGCCTGGCAATCGGATTCTCATTCCACCAGCCTGCCAATGCCTCCTAATCTCTAGGAGGAATTTAGATTAGAGAGTCTGTGCAGGTCTTGGGAATGTAATGCCTTGTTTTGTTTCTTGTTCTAGCAATTCTTTATTACTTGCTTTTTGAGCGGCAGGCACCATCCAATGCCCATTGTGTGCAGTGTCTCCTTCAACCCTCAGTGAGAGGGAATTTGGGTATCAGCATGGTCATCATTTGGAAATGTTGACGGTTGCTCAAATACGAGTAACTGAATATATAGTGGTCACTGAACACTGTCTATTTGACCTCTAGAGTTAGATGCCAAGAGATTCTGGGTTCTTCCCTACAGAATGTATTTCCTAACCATTCTGTTACTGTGGTGTATGTAGAAGCATAAAGCGTAAGCCGGAGTCAAATGTGGTGTGCCTAGATCGGCTCTCCCACCTGACTTCAGCAGCTTTAGAATGATAAGAACTTCACCATAAAGATGTCTCTTTGTATGCTCGCGCTCCTTTCTCTGTCTCTTTCACTAGCACACCCAAAGTTTATAGCATGGATTACAGTACTTATCCAGGTAGTGGTTCTCAGGAAGAGAGTAAGGATAAGGGGCACTTGCTAGAATTTTAGAGGGCCACTCCTGGAAAATCAGAGAAATCCTCTAAGACTGGGTCCACCCCGCTCTGGGCAGGCACACAAGGTTTTCAAAGATCAAGGATGACTTTCTAGTAAAATATAAATGAAAGACACAGGGTGCCCATTTAAAAATAAAAGAAAGAAAAACAAAAGGAGGTGGGTGGTGGTGGTAATCAAAGGCTGCTGAGGTAGAAAATTTAACAGCAAGGAAACCTTTAGCAATGAGTGAACTGCCAGATGGCTTCTTTCAGTTCTCTTAGAAGCCAGCAGAGAGCGCTGTTGTCATGCACATGTGCTCGTTTGTGGCCAGACTAGCTAAGCTTCCACAGTCTATCTAGTAAGGGATTTGATACTGGAGGACAGTTTAGGTTAAGGTAAAAAGCACTAGACTCAGCACCAGGAGATTCAAGTTTCAACCCCAGCCCTGCTCCTTGGCAGGTCACCCTCTGTGAACCAGTTTGGGGCCTATCAAATGAGGGGACAGGCTGCACAAGTGAAAAATAACATTTTCCATTAACTGAGCGTTTCCTGTATGCCAGAACCTGTGCTGGGCCCTTCATTCAGCAGAGATACAAATCTTGCCTCTGCAGCACTTTTAGTATTTGTGTGACTTGGGGCAAGTTATTTACTTAATCTCTTTCAACCTCAGTTTCCTTATCTATAAATTGTGGATAACAAATCCTCATGGGATTATGCCGAGGATGAAGTTAAATACATGTAAGTAAAGCACTTAGCACAGCACCTGGCACAAACGTGTCAGTAAATAGTTCTCATTATTTGCTAATTTCATTTCATCTTCACAGCAGTCCTACGAAGTCGAAGTCGTTAGTGCATTTTTGTGTATTGTATAAGTGAGGAAATGGAGACTCAGAGAGGTTCAGGAGGTAGCTATAGTAGCCCAGCTCAAGAGCAGCATCACCTGGACCTAAGTCTAGCTGTGACCTTTCCAGTACACTATGCTAAACAGTCTTAGACATTACACACTGCGTGTTGAGTGTTCCATCTTTTGGTCTGTAACTTAGCGATGGAAATAACCCAAGTGGAAGCGGAGACAGACTGGCATTCACAAGCTGTTTGAAGCTAAGCGAGCCTCCCCTGGGTTCAGAACAAGCTTACAGTGTAAGGATGGGTGGAGTCAGGTCTGAGACCTGCAGTTTGGTACCAGCTGCTGTAAACTAAGCTCTTAGCAGCGTTTTCTTGTTTGGACCCACTTTCTTTCACCCTTCAAAGTATGTGTTGAAAGTAACTCTCTAAGAGGATATAAGCCACCTTTTATCTAAAGACCTCTAAAAGAGTAGTGTTAAATCAAGGACGATTGAATAAAACCTGACAAAATGCCATTCAGGAAATTTCTGCTCTACCAATGCATCTGCCTAGGTTGGTAGATGGAAATTCCCATATGGGCAGGGACCTTCTTACTGTGGGATTGAGTCACGTCTCACTCCCCACCTTAGGTAAGAATAAGAAAAGCCGCCATGTATCTGCCTCTGTGTCCCAATCTCTGTGTTCAACACCCAACATATCTTGTTTTTAATTCTTCTGACAACCCTGCAATGTTTGTATTTCATCCCAATTGGGCAGTGGAGGAAACAGAAGCCTGGAAGAGTGGTGAGCCCCATGAGTAAGGGACTGAACTGGAGATGTGAGCTCAAGATGGTTGGACTCCAAAATCCACTGCCCTTTCATCCTTTCTGGCTTGACTTTAGACTCTATTCAGCACCTCAGATTACCCCGATTCTTTGTGCAGTCATTGGGTTGTATTTTGGTTCATTTTGGTTTTTGTAACCAGCATTCATTCTTACTCCCCTTTTATACTTTCTACTAGGAGAAGCCTGCCGTACATTTCTTTATATTCCCTTGCTCCAAGGTTTTAGACAAAATTTGCATTCTGGATGCAGGGAGATGTATTGGATTCTCCCACTCCCCCGACTCCATCCCCAGGAGTAGCAGAGGCATGGGCTTCACAGAAGAGGGTTTCTGCAGCAGCCTCCATGTCCCCCTACTGATCACCACCCCAATGCTGAGGTGAGTCTGTGAAGCTGCAAACAGTTTTCTATAGATCCGTGTCCTCTGGGGGGGTGGCAGCAGCTCTCTGACTCTGTACCACTGCTATGGCAATGAACCCGGAAGCTAGTAGCAGATGCCTAGCCTTTTCAATAATTTTGTAAGCACCTAAATCTCTGCTCGAGATCCTTCAAGTTATTTCCAGTTTTTTGTCTGATCCCTGGCCAGTATTATTCTTAGCTTCTTCTGCATGCTTCTTTTCTTCTTAATGCTCCTTAATTATATGTATTTGTACTCTTAGATCTTGGAACCACCCTTCTTGTCTTCTTGCTTAAGACACTTCCTAGGATAGCACCTATATCTATGGCTTCAGTTATAATCTAAACGCCAATGACACCCAGTCAACATTTCCAGTCCAGGCCTCTACTTTGAGCTCCAGCACACACAGCCAAATCTGCAGTGGGCACAATCATGTGACTATCTCACGTGTTTCCTGTTCCAGGTACCATTGCTCTATAGCAAACCACCCTAAAACGTAGTGGTATAAAACAACCTTTTTATGATGCTCACAGATTTTTGGGGTCAAGAACACACAGTAGGGATGGCTGATCTGTAATATACTGTTAGGGATCTCACCTAGGAAGATTCAAGGTTGGGTCAACTTGTTAGTTTAGACATGGAATCTTCTGGATATACCTCTTCACTTACATATCTGATGGTTGATGTTCCTGTTGGCTGGGACCTCTGCTGGGCTGGTGGATGGATTATCTGCATAGGGCCTCTCCATGTAGCCTGTCCCTATGGTGCCAGTTTGGACTTCCTCACAGCGTGGCAGCTGTCTTCTCAAACTAAGCATCCCAAAAGAGGAAGGTAGAAGTGAATGGAATTTTTATGATATAGCCTTAAATGTCACATAGCATAAATTCCATCGCATTCTATTGGTCACATAGTCACAACGGTCCACCCAGGTTCAGGGGGAAAACACAGAACCCCATCTCGCAGGGGAGGACATCTTATAGTGAAGTCACATTGTAATGACAGCAAGTGGTATGCGAGATAAGGTTAGGACATTCTCTGACAAATGTGATCTACCACACATCTGAACCTCAACATGTTCAAAACAAAACTCATCAACTTTCCTGCTCTCCAAATAGGCTTTCTCTGTATTCTTTACCTTAGTGAATAACATTATTTCTTAGTTACCTGAGCCAGAAACTTGGGGGTCAATCTACCCTACCCCATCACATAACTCCCCCTCTAAGCCCACTTCATTTGTTATCCAAGTCTTCCGAGTTTGCTTTGTAAAAATATCTGGAACCTCTCTCCTCCTTTTATCCCCATGGCCTCAATTCAGGCCATCAAATTAGACCTCTCTCTCTCCTTGCTCTGGCTTTTCCCTCTCCACCAACCCTCAGCCTCCAACTTATCCCCTGAGCTGCTGTCAGAGTCATTTTTTAAGATTCAAATCTGATCAAGCTACTCCTTTGCTGAAACCCTTCACTGGCTCCCCAAATTGCCTAATTTGCTGCGCCAACCCATCTACATCAGATCCTTTCCCACTTCCACTCTCAGATTGATCACCCTGGCAGACCCATCTTCACTATGTGGAGCCATGTCCAGTTCCCCAAGCTCACCAAGGACACTGCTGCAGGGCCCTTATGCTCACCTTTGTCCACTTCCTCTTCGTCCTATGAGACTCAGCTAAGTAACTCCTTTCCCTGTCACCTTCCCAGTGTCTCTCCCCCCAGGCTGAGTAGGTGGTTTTCTCTTTGTTTTGTGTTCATTTTTTCTTCATATTCGGCTTAAACCATTAGCTTTCTTTGATTTTAGCTACCTTTCAATTCATACTGCTCTGAGGAAATTACATTATATAGAACTTGAAAACGAGGAGGGACCGCAGCAATCATATAATCTGACTCTCTGATGCACCTCCAACACGAGCATCTCACTGTGTATATCTTTGGCACATCAGTGCCTGGTATATAGTAGGTATGCAGAATTGAATTCATGTCCAAACTTTTACAGCCAAACTTGGATGTTATGGTTTTGGAAACCATAATAATTGTCAAGCTGATGTGAGTACCGAAGCAGAAGTAGACAGGTTGAGAACTTTCTTTTTGGACCCCTAGGAAGACGTACCCTTTTCTGCCAGAGATAAAAGAGAGCAAAAGGTTTTTTGACTTTTAAAAGATCTTCAGTTTTCTTTTCTTGATTTCTCCAATGAGAACATCATTCATGAATAACTCAGGGATTTTCTGCATCCCTTTAACGTTTTTCTTTTAAATTTTGTCATATTTTATGTCTTCTGCCTAAAATGAGAAAAAAGAAATCACAGGACTCATGGTATCGAATAAGTAACTTCAAACATCCAAACCAAATAAGATCTTATTTTCTCTCTTCTCTTCTCAAGAGTATTTAGTCCCTTCTTATAATGTTGCTCAAGGCAGTAGTTTATATGGTCCAAGAAAACCACAGCCTATCTTCAAGGTAAATGTAGACTTTTTATATTTTATGAACTAGCCGTCCACATCCCTGATCAATAAAACTTTTATAAGCCTTAAAATTCCACATCTAGCTTTTTAATCTGAAAGCTTTCTAGACAGAGGCAAAGTGTTTTACTAGTAAAGTGATGTTTTTGCTTCCCAGAATGAACAAGAGATTAAATGTTAAAAACAGAAGGAAGATGGTAGTAACAAGGAAGCTGATGTTTCCTCATTCTTCTGTTGGGGAGAGGAATGAAGGAGCACAGATCATTTCTATTGTGACCACAAGCATTTATCAGCTTTACCTGCTGTCACTACAATGATATATAGGGCTCCAAAAAGGAGAATCCCAGGAAACTGCTTAAATCACTTTCTCCAGTAGAATGAAGTAAGGGGTGACATCTTTTCCTATAGTGAGTTCCCACTATGCTTTGAATATAATGTGTAGAAAAACATTTAATTCTTATGAGAAGGAAAGGCCAAGAAGCGCAACAGTTGCTTCTAAAAAATTATAAATACTTAGACTTTGTAAATCAAAAACTACACTAATTCATTGTAGAAAATCTAGAAAACAGTAATAACAAAGGGAGTAAAAATCTCCCACAATCTCACCACTCAGAAGTAACTATTGTTAATATTTTAGTGCATCCTATCAGTTTCTCTCTCTCTGCCTCTCTCCATCCCAATGTGTGTTTGTATGTGTGTATGTGCATATATGTGTGTATAATCATGGACTCAAATACATGTGTTAACAAAACAAGATAATACCGCATATACTATTTGGTAACATGAGCTTTAGCTCATTTTTAATAAACATTCCTTTACATATTATAGTTAATGAAAGCATAGTATATCAGTATGGAAATGTAAAAAATTTAACCAATTCTCTGTGGTTGGGTGGCAATGGCTTTTTAATGATAGAATTTTTGACAATGATGACTGGCCAAGAAGGAAGCTTCTTTGGGTGGGGGTTGGGAGGAGACTGAAAAAGTTGGTGGTATAAAAGCCCAGCCATTGCTACCCAAGGTGGACTCCTCCAGCGAGCACTCTTTGTTCAGAGCCCCTGGCTGTGCTGGCAGAGATTTTGTCAACATCACCTGTTGGCTCCCTTGTCCAATCCAGCTTCCTCCCTTTTCCTTTTACAGGTCTTACTATAAATAAACCTTTTGCCCTCCTAGCTCTGCCTCAGCATCTGCTTCCTTGAGAACCCATTGACACATTCATTCCCTTTCTTGAATCCCAAGAGAGTTCTTATTTTCAATTGGTTTATGAGTAGGATTGCCAAATAAAATACAGGACACGCAGTTAAACTTGAATTTCAGATCAGCAAGAAATGATTTTTAAATAAACGTTTCATGCAACATTTGGGACATACTAAAGAAAATCATCCATTGTTTATCTGAAATTCATATTTAACTGAAAATCCTGTATATTTATTTGCTAAATCTGGGAATCTACCACTGGAGTCATCATTGTTCCTGTGTAGCTTCCCTCATCAACTAGATCATAAGGTCCTTGAGAATTCAAGCCCCAAATCTTAGAATTTTTTGTTTCCCCAAAGGCTCTTCAGGGAGCAGTGCTCTCTAACTGAGGGGTCCTTTAGCAGTTTCCATGGGTCCAGAAACCTCCCAGAAAGTAAAGGCAATGTTTTGCATAATATGGAAAATTCACATGTGTACAATTGTTTACAACTAATCTACTATTCCTTGGTCCTCACAAAACCCTGAGAAATAAGCACCCCCTGCTCCAAAGAAAAATTTTTATTCCCACTTTCCAGGTTAAAATTAGAAGATATGCACAAGGTCATACATAGGCGAACCAAGTATTTAAGCCATGTTCTTAGGCATTGAAATCCTGCAGTCCTTCCTTTCTACAGAAATATAAAAATAGGTTTATATATAATTTATATAATTATAAATATAAAAAATAAAATTTTTCTCAACTGAAAGATGCCCTCAAGTTAGCTTTTGTTTAGACACATCCCTGTTGTTGAAATGAACTGACAGACAATAGTTTTCCTTCGTGTGGGACACCCCATGGGCACTTCTAAACTGAATGGAGGGAAGTGTTGAGTGCTAGGGACTGAATATCTGTGTCTCCCCCCAAAATTCGTATGTTGAAGCCCTAATCCCCAACATGATAGGATTAGGGGATGGGGCCTTTGGGAAGCAATTAGGTTTAAATGAGTCATGAGGGTGGGGCCCCATGATGGGATTAGTGTCCTTATAAGATGAGGAAGAGACACCAGAGCTCTCTCTCTTCTCCATGTGAAGGTACAATGAGAAGAAGGCTATCTGTAAGCCAGGAAATGGGCCCTCAGCAAGAACCAAATCTGCCAGCACTTGGACCTGGGACTTCCAGGTTCCAGAACTGTGAGAAAAAAATATATCTTTCTGTGATTTAAGCCACCCAGTGTGTGGTCTTTTGTTCTAGCAGCCTGGGCTAAGACAGTGAGTTTCTGATTGTCTCTGAGCCTTAACCATTACTGCATTGTATCAGGGGACCTTTGTGGGAAATAAAATAACGACTAAATAACTGACTTCAGGGTAAGTTTTCTTTAAGTCTAGACATGTGCCGATTGGACTATTTTCCACAAGTCCACTTGTAAGCCAGCTCTGTCCCAGCATCGCTCGGTTTTCTAGCATTTATACCACATTCTCCAGATGATGAAAAGAAGTCAGGAGAAGCAGCTCTGCTGGCCACCCCTGCTGGCGTTTCTGTCCTGCACCCTCGGACTTGGCCTCCTCTAGTCTGGGCAGATTGTCTAACTCTGTTGTCAGCATTATTATAGAAAAAGATAGTTTCCTCCTTCTTTATAAATACAAATTACCCTATTAAAAATAAATCCAATAGACCAAAGCATAAACTCATAAAACATGAAATGGGAGATGACAATTCCCATTACAAAAGGATTCTTTGTTCAATCACTCCCTTCTGAAAAACCTTCCAAACGCCCCTTGCTCTTGATACAAAACTCCTTCATATGGAACAGGGCCTTTACAGTCAGGATTTTCTCCAGCCTCTCCCGTCTTCCAGTGCCCAGTAATCAGTGTTCAAACTGCAGCCAGTTACTAGCTTTTTCTTTAGAAATGCCACAAGCTTTTGTGCCTTTGCTCATGTTGTTTTCTATGCCTTGGATGCCCGTTTCTCTCTTTCCTTTGTTCCGGTGAGAACAATCCCATTCATGCTTTAAACCCAGCTTGATTTGTCTGTAGTGAAGAATTGAGCCTTACCCAAAAAGAAGGTCTGGGCTTTGCCATTGGTTTCTGGGAGGCAATCTCTGGGCACTTGGAAGTCTATGCCGGGTAGGAGTGTCTTCCTTTGTCTGGGAGCCTTAGGGCATGCCAGGTAGTCTAAGATTGTGATTTAGGGTGGGGCATGGCCACACCGGATAGTATATAGAGTGGGGACTGACCAGAAAGACCAGTAATGTAAGGTAGAGTAGAGGCTTTGAATAACACAGTATCAATTGACTTAGAAACAGATTAACCGTGTGAGCAATCAATCAATCATCCCGCATAACAGAGCCCCAATAAAACTCGGCCAACGTTTGGATATGCGTTTTCCTGCTTGGCAATACTCCATGCCACATATCAGTACTGTAGCACATCAGTGCTGGAAAATGAAACTGCCCACGACTCAGCAGGGAGAGAACAGTGGGGTCTCTGCCTTTGGTCCTTCCCCCAGCGTCTGCCCTCTGTGCTTCTTCCCGTGGCTGATTTTAATCTGTATTCTTTCCCCTTAGTAAACCGCGACCGAGTTCTGCGAGTCCTTCGCAGCGGTTCTCAACCTGTGGGTCGCGACCCCTTTGGGGGTCGACCAACCCTTTCACAGGGGTCACCTAAGACCATCAGAAAACAAAAAGATATTTACATTACGATTCATAACAGTAGCAAAATTAAAGTTATAGAGTAGCAACGATAATAATTTTATGGTTGGGGGTCACCACAACATGAGGAACTGTATTAAGGGGTCGCAGCATTAGGAAAGTTGAGGACCGCCGAGAGAATTACCAAAACTGAGGTGCTCTGGGGAACTAATGAACTTAGAGTTGTTGGAAGCGAGGGTGGTCTTGTATGGATGCTGCATCCTCTAACTTCACTGTTGCCTGGGTCGCACAAAGTGGCCTCCTTGGGAGAGACTCAGCGGACTCCTCCAGAACCTTCCTGTGGAGTCCTAGATTTTTCCATACCGTATAATAACACAGCACATTATATCAAGAGTCATGCTTGTGTTAGTTTCCTATTACAGCTGTACCACAAATTTAGTAGCTTAAAGCAACACACATTTATTATCTTCCACTTCTGGAGGTCAGAATTCCAGAATGGGTTTCACTGGGCTATAATCAAGGTGTCAGCAGGGCTGTTTTTCTTTGGGAACCTATAGAGGAGAATCTGTTTCTTTGCCTTATCCAGCTTCTAGAAATTACCTGCATTCCCTAGTTTGTAGCACCTTCTTCCATCTTCAAGATGAGCAGCATTGCATCTCCGAGTCTCTCTCCTATTCTCACAGACCTGCCACCATCTTATAAGGACTCTTGTGATTTTGGGGGGCCTGTCCAGTTAATCCAAGACAAGCTTTCTAACGCAAGATCCTTAACTTAATCACATCTGCAAAGTCTCTTTTGCCATGCAAGAGTCACAGTTTGGGGGCATTAGGACTTGGATGTCTTGGAGCCAGGGGGTGCTAGAGGGCTGGGGGGAAGCATTATTCTGCCTACCACAGTGGTTTATTTGTTTTATCCAAAATTCATCTCAGAGGTTTTTTTTAAATATCTTAAGACTCCTAATTGCATTAAAGTAACTAGCAAGAATTATAATGATTTAGTTAGGAATTATTGATGGGCTCCCTTAATCTATTGCTAATGGCAGATACATTTATTGGCGGTAATAATTACAGGGTCACTGAAGCTCAATGGAGACAATTCACGTAAATCACTCAGCGATGGCGGGTGCATGAACACTACACACATCATATTATTGTTATTGCTATTATTCTGTTATTAATGTTATATACGCTATGTAAGAATGAGGCAAAGTACCTACGATAAAGGTCAAAATGTCTTCCTGAAAGAGAAAAAAAATCAAATGTTACAGATTTTAAGAGGATACGAGAAGCAATAAAGGACTATGAGAAGACAATGACAATAAGTTGGAAGCATTTTATTCAGCTAAGAATCTCACCTTTTGAAATATTTATCCATATCCAATGTGTCTGGGTTATTCGGGGAGGTTTGAAACCAACACTGAAGGAACCAGGGGGTAGAGGGTAGAGAACAACTTTCTCTGGCTGTAGTGGGTCTCGGGCTGAAGAAAGAAGGAGCACAGCCCCTATGTGAGGTGGTAACAGACACAGTTCCCCACAGGGTTTCTTCAGAAGCTCACCCAGGACCACCAGTGACCATCTACCTCACTAGCTGTTCAAAGTCTGGGGCAAAGTGAATACAGATAATGATGTGAAAGTAAATACAACATGCTGGTAATTACTTCTAGGTTCTGCCCTTTTATAAAATCTAATAAAATTGGACTTTAAATGTCTATCTTCATAATGCAGCTGTGATATGTTTGCTCTGGTATTACTTTTTTGTCTGTCTTGAATTTTTAAAAAAGGTACATTTCATTGGAAAACAGTACATTTTTTATTTTAAGTGGAACAGAAAAAAATTGATTTTTTTTCCTAAGGCGTAATTGCAAACATGTCAAATAACATGTCACATTTAAAGGCTGTCATGGGAGCCGAACAGTGTAATTGTATATGGACGGTGCTATCTAATTTAGCTGGGTTAGTATGATTTACTAGGATATTTTGCTATTGGTTGCATTATTTAGATCTCTGATAATCTTATTTTCCCTAGTAATCTAAATCTGGAAATTTTTCACTTCTTTTGCCTCAGGAGGTCATTTTTGTCAATCAAATTACCAGGATGCAACAGGAATTAACCCCCTTTCCTGCCACTCCCCCTAAAAAAAAAAAAAAAAAAAGGTGCTGAAAGTATAGTCTCAGCAGGTTAACAGTTAGAAAGCAGGGACTGGTATTACCGTGCAGGATCAATGGGCTAGTCAGGGCTCTCCGAGGTTTGTCTGCATGTGTTTTGTGGAACTCTGTAATTGTTGGAAGAAGTCATGGTCACAATTATTTTTCCTCACAAAGCCCTTTTATGTCCTAATATTTCTTAATATAATATAAATTCAAGTCAAAGCCATAATTGGCCAAAATTAGTTTGGGTTGTAGCATTTCCAACACAATTTGCTTTCAATAAGAATTGAGAGGAAGTTATTTCCGAGTCACTTCTCTGTCACTTGATACATTTTAAAATCTTTGAACTTGATTGCTGTGATGGGACACTGTGTTTTATGGGTCCACTGTCCTGTTAGGAGGCCTCTAAGCTTATAAAATAAAAGTACCCATTGCCATAGTTGAGGTGCTCATAAAATGCAATAATACTGATGATGGCTGTGGCTTGGGACTTTTCACATGAGGCCACCCACGTCTCCTTTTATCAATCCCAGTCTTCAGGCCACAGACAGGATAGGTATGAATCTCCACATCAACACTGAGGGGAAAGGAGCAGCTTAGTCAAAGGCAGCTGGTGCTTTATGAAAAGCTCTGGAAAAACAGCTCATAAATAATTAAATGATGATATACACTGTGCTATTAAGACCTTTTCTTTCTTCTTAATTTATAGTGGATTTTCTATCTGGAAATTGTCATATCAACAAATGTCTTTTCATGCGTGATTCATAAACTGGAAACTAGCTCTTAAGGTAGCTATGTTTGTCATCACCTGCATCAACCTAAAAAGGGCCCCCACCCCTTTTTTTTCCTGAGAGAGAGGAAAAATGGTTTCTGAAAGGACATGCTTTAGAAAATTAAGTAATGTGGCTCCGGACGTTGTGTTGCTACCATACTCCTTGCTGAGACACATTCTTCAGAAAATAGAGAGTTTAGTTCTAAACCACCAATGAGGCTATCAGTGGGCATCATTTGATAATAAAAAGCTCTTGAAAAGGAAGAAAAATAGAATAGTTGGGCCTACAACTAATTGAGTCAGAAACACTTGCACATACCTTCCTTAATTATATTTTTAACTTAAGACCTATAAATGTGACTTCATTTTCCAATCTTTTCACTTAATAACATTTATTTATATTGAATGGGATTGTACTAATTGTAATTCTTTGTTGATTTCATCTCTCAAACTGGAATGCATCAGCTGTGATTTGTGTTTTTTTATTTTTTTTAAATACAGTGAGAACTTTAAGAATTTGTGATGCTATCTTAGTGTGAGATCCACCTAAATTTTCCGGAGTTATTGTGAGCATTTTATAATTATCTTGCCCATCCTATATTTGAGGGCAATTAAAAAAAAAAACAACTTTGTGTGCAAGACTGTGGCTGCTCTTTTATTGAAATCATTACACAGGGTTGTTTATGCAGCAACTTTGGGAGATGAAGTAACATCTCTCTGAACAAAGAGTGGGCTTGTTTACTGCTTGCTATAAAAGAGGTAGATGCCCCAAATCCAATGTTCCTCAGCTGAAATGCAAACTGACTGCATGTGTAGCATCCATCTGGGCCTATCCCATTGGAAATTCCACTTGGAAGAAAGGGGACCCAGTGCAAATATGCTAATGCTCATACGGCTTGCTTTGCCATGAGTAATAAGGTCCTTTGTCTCTGGCCCAAGAGTCTTGTGTTTCCTGCCAGCATCCATGAAATAATAAAATGTTATTATTAGTTTGTAAGTAGGGTAAAAATTAAATCTCAGACCCAACAACCCTCAGTAAGCATACAGCTCAACTGGTAGTTATGGAAATGCGCAAAAATATTGGAAAATAACCTGTTAACTACATGTATTCAATGTTCAATGAGCTTCAATCAGAATGTTGGTTTTTCAGTGGAAAGAAGTACATGGTTATTCTGGTTAAGTTGGTTATGTACATTTCAGTTAAAACAGAACATACTGTGTGAACAAAGGGCAATATTCAACTAGATTTAATAAAAGTAAATGAGTTAAAGCTGATGAGAGAATATAAATAATGACCATAATGAAAAGGGTTAATAACCACATACTTGATACCTAAAATAAAAGTTAGTGAATAGAAAAGGGGGTATGCTCTTCTATCCTTAGACTAGTCACTTAATAGTAGATGAATCTTTATTTTCCAGGGTAATTAGGCAGCCCTTCAATATTATTTTTAGGATTGTTAAATCCTAAACTCTGCCATGCCATGGTCATTTGCTTGGTTAAGCCTCAATTTG
>NW_017731371.1:763932-806296 GCF_001890085.2 Hipposideros armiger
TCAACCAATAACAGTCCCTTCACTTTAAATCACCCATTTTCCACTGAATACAATCAAATTAAACTGTGATGAATATAAAAAGGGTTTCTTTTCTTCTTCCCACTACTTATAACATTTTATGAGCATAAAGATATTTTCTCCTATTAAAAGTATCCATCTCTTTTGGATGTCATCAGCACTCTACACCATCAAACTATACACATTTAATTTGATTTTTATATCAAAATTATAAATTTTTATGTAGTAATTGCAAATGTTATCTGTATGTGTATTGTAGAAAAAGGAAGACTATCCGGAGCAATTTAAGGAAGGAAATTAGAATTATCAATGATTGCCACCAAGTAGAATAGTCACTGCAAATTTATTAGGTATTTGGGTTATTTGCAATTTTTTGCTATCATAAAAACAATGTTGTATATTAAGTTAACACTATAGCAGATAAGTCCTTGAGATCTCAGCAGATTTTATACAGTAGATGTTATTTATTGTTCATGTACAGCCCAAACCAATACTCCTGATCATCTGTTAGCTTTCCTTCAAATAATGACTCGGGAATACAAGATCCTTCCATATTATGGGTCTACCATCTTTAACATGGATCTTCTAAGGTCACCGTGAAAAGACAAAGAACATAAACAATTACCAGTGAGACTGGAAGTGACACACATCACACATCACTTCTGCTCACTTTCCATTTGCTATGACTTAATCAGATGGCCACTTTTAAATATAAGTGAGGCTGGGAAATATGTGTTAGCTGTGTCCCCTAGAAGATGAGGAAATGGGTTTTGTGGTTTGTTAATAGCATCTACTACATGTTAATTGTACATAATTCTTAAGTGGGTAAATCTTCTCACATTCATAATTATTTCTTCAAGAGAAATTTCCAGAAGTGGAGAATAATTTTATTATTACAGAAGTATTTTGAACATGTCAGACTTCTAATTTTTCATCACAGCCCTAAGAGATAGATCGAATATGTTAGTGTTCTTATAAAGAGCCCTAATTTACTTGAACTTGTTGGGAAAAAATCATGAATGCACAGATTACCTGCCCTGTGATCATTTCTCTAATGATATGTCATTCATGAAAAGCTAGACTGCTTTAGATAAATGTGTGTGTGCACATACATATGTATGTATATGCCAGAGCATAGCTAACTAAAATGTGCAAATATGTTTCTGTTATTTTTAGAGACATATTCATGTTTCTATACCACAAAAGGACAATTTACAACATTTTAGATTTAAAGAATCATTGCTTTAAATAAAACTTCCTTTTGAAAATCATCTGAATTTCTAATCTGTCTAGGATTAAAATCTCAAGTAATATACTTTTTAATTGTATAGTTTCTTTATATAAACCAAAAATTATTTTCCATTTACTACTTACTTCTCTACCACTCATGATTATCAAAAAAATAACCAGCTTATAAGGAAAATTATAGCAAGAGCGAATATAATTCCCTGGAATCTAAAATACAAATTGATGTTAACAGCGCTTAATATGTATTTGCCGGCTTGTTTCCTCTACTATACCATGGAATCAATTCACTCCCATGGAATTCTCCATTTACCACTTCCTAAAGATAATCTGCATTGGTTCCCCTGTACCTTCTCAGTTGTTCACAGATTTGATTACTGGATTTGCTTCTTTTTGACAGTTTTGTTTTTTCTGGCTTCTCTTTGGATGATCATGTGTTTACTTATTTATAAAATGGATACTTTTCACACATTTTACTGCATCTTTTTCTTATTTATACTCACTACTATGGCATTAACTTCCCTTCTGTATTTCCTCTTTACAGTGATGGTTAACAGTTAACAATAATCCTGTCTTGAAATAGAAAATATGGTTTAGAAACTTGAACCAAATGAAATATCGATTCAGGCTGGAGAATATTTTGATGTTTTAGTTTTGTTATAGTTTGGTTGTTTTAGAAAATATGTAGCTTTGGATTTAGTTCAGACTGGTTCACTGGGTTTTTTTGTATTCAGTAGATTTGATTTATAGTTCTGTAAAAAGTTTAATATTGGCTTTAAGTCAGAGAGGACACATTCAGCAAAATAGTTGTTTGTTTCCAATTTTTGTTCATGGTTCATTACAAGGCCTTGGTGTTGCAGCTCGTTCCAAAGCCACAGAATGAAATTTGTACCTCACTGTGGAGTCTTCCTCCAAGAGAACAATAGATGCCATTCACTCTCAGAAGAATCGTGACCACTCATAGTAGACCTGACACTATGGCATACAACCTATGTGAAATACGGTGATATCAGGAAGTTGCATGTCGGGATCATTTGATGTTTAAACTGTGACAGGATTTGCTTTTTATTTTTCTAGATATGGATAGTAGGTTTCCTATCATTTCAAATTTTAAACCTTTACAGCCTAATTTTAAAATTGATTTCTTCTTTTAGATTGATTTAACCATGTTATTTAGTAGGCTTTCAGAATTATTGCGAATATTCAGAAAATTCAACTGAAAGACTGGTGCTCTAATCCATTCCATCTTTTCACTTTTATTTTAATGGCAAAATGTGGTGAAGGATTATCAAGTTCTTCACTATAGTTGTAGTCATATTTTTCAAGCCTAGGAATGTTTTATACAAAGCTACACGGAAAATATTGGTGGGATTGTCATTGGGTATAACAATACTTAAGGTGAAGAAAGGGAGCAAAATCCTCTCACTAGAAAAACTCTTTCAAGTCTGGATAAATAGTAAGGAGTGTGTTTAATACAACTAATTTATAGATAAATGTGGTGCCAAGCTAGAATACATTAACTAAGGCTTCAGGGTCTGTAGGTAAGATAATATATTGCTTTCATTAAAAAGCAATCTGCATGGACGATATCCACCACCACTGGAAACTCGGCAGCTGTCACCTTTATCAGGGGAACAAGAGCAAGCCACTACATTTTAATCACTGGAGTTTGTCAGGAACGAAAAACAGCCAGCTTCCCACAAATCAACAGACATGTATCCTGATAAGGGAAGTGCACGGGGAAAGGACAGCTACAGACCACATGACAGCACCTATTCTAGGATGATCAAAGCACAGTAATTGTTGAAGATAAATCTACTGAATTGGACTTTAGGATGAAACAGTTGTCTTTGAGAGAAGCAGACACATACTTATACGAATTATCCAAGACTTAGAACATGTTTAGATCAGAGTATATTTTGCAACGTGGGAAGAAATGGACAATTGAACGACAAAGCATGAGGTATAGGCATACTCACACTACAGTTGTTCTGATAACTTGTTTCTGGCTATGTTATGCTTTGATTAAATT
This sequence comes from Hipposideros armiger, assembly GCF_001890085.2. Classification (NCBI taxonomy): domain Eukaryota; kingdom Metazoa; phylum Chordata; class Mammalia; order Chiroptera; family Hipposideridae; genus Hipposideros; species Hipposideros armiger. The sequence continues at coordinate 767,228 of NW_017731371.1, forward strand.
GAAGAGCCATCAGGAAAAAAAAATTGGAATAAGAATTGGCCAGGACAAGTATATCTGAGTAGAAACAAAAAACCTAGACAAATGAGACAGAAATGGGGAATATTTCGCTCACAGCTATCATACTTACACTTAGGGAAACAGAGAGACACTAGCCCAGGCCCAACAGCTGCCATTCCAACCATGTTCCAGTTCAACTAAACATAGGGTCCTCATAATAGATATGCTTGCTCAAGATGTCTTCAGAGAATGTCTATGCTTTCAACATAAGAGCTTCACTTAAAAAAACAAAAAGCTTCTAAAAAGGTCACAAATAAAAACAAACAATAAAATGGATATGTATAAATACTACAATTTTCTTTTTTTTTTAAGATTGAGGCATCTAATGAAAAAACTGACAAGAAACGTAAAATCAACTAAACAGGGGTTAGAATTTACAAATAAGAGGGACTAAACATCAATGACATCTTAAAGATCACTGAAGTGTAGAAAGATGAGACATAGGAGAATAAAACATGATAGCAAAAAGGAGACCATTTACTCATGATGGGGGAGTGGGGGGAATTAGGGGAAACTGAACTCCAGCTTTGGAAGTCATCGAGGGTCACACCAAGGGGATTGTGATCTATTTTCAAAATCCAAACAGGATTACGGTCTCTGGTTTAAATTACAGCTACTGAATGCTGACTCTGCAAATATTAGTAGAACAGCTTGTTACTAGTACAAAACAGTTTATTTCTTATTGAGGTAAGAGAGAATAGAAACTACATAGATTTAAAAAAAATTGTTTTAATTTGGGGAAAAATTCACATTATATAAACTCAACCATTTTAAAGTGTACAACCTAGTAGTATTTAGTAAATTCACTATGTTGTGCAACATCGTCTATCTAGTTCCAAAGCATTTTCATCACCCCCAAGGGAAATCCCATAACTATTAAGTAGTCACTCCCCATTCCCTTATCTCTACCCCAAATCCCTGGCAAACAATAATCTGCTTTCTGTGTCTATGGATTCACTTATTCTGGATATTTCATGTAAATTTAACCATATAATATTATATATATATATATATATATATATATATATGGCTTTTTGTGTCTGACTTTTTGCACTTAGCATGATGTTTTTGAGATTTATTCACATTGTAACATATATCAGTACTTTAATCATTTTTATGGCCGCATAGTATTTCATTGTGTGGATATACTACACTTTGTCTATCCAGTCTTGCATTGATGGGCATTTGGGGTTTTGTTGTTTCATCCATTCGCTATTGTAAATATCACAGACATGAAGGAAGGGCAAGGTCTGATTTATTGGAGTGTTGAAATCTGGTCTCAAGTATGGTCTTTCAAAGTCAGGACTTGAGTAGGACTGGATAAGGACCATTATGGTTTAGGATTGGTAGAAATGGCAAGCATTTGAGGCAAAAGCACAAAGAGTCTTGGAATGTGAACTGTGAGTAGACGCTTTCAATTTAAGAGTTGAATGGGTCTTTCAGGAAATTTCTATACTAAACAATCTAGTTATTTACTTGGATAAGAGACTCTTGAAATAGTGGGTATGCTGTTGATAACATTAGAAGAGACTCTTGAAATAGTAGGTATGCTATTGATAACATTAGAATGGTATTGATAACATTAGAAGTTGTGTTAATAAAGATAGTAAGCCATGTGATGTGGTTCTCATACCCCAAGTGATGGAGACACATAAAAAGGGTACATTTTATGGCAATACCAGGGGGCAGAACTGCTTCTGAATCATTTCAATCATTAAATTCCCTAAAGTAAGTTAACCAAGATCTATCCATATAATGCCTTTAGTAAATGGTAAGGTCCTCTGGAGCAAGAACCATATCTGAAGGCCCTTTTTGTCACAGCAGCTGCCTAGTAAATGATCTAGCACACAGTAGCAGCTTTCTACAAACTCTGAGAGTAGGAATAATACAATATTCCTGCAGTGGTGATTAAGTAAACATTAATCTCAAGATACATATATTTTGCCAATTAAAATGAGCGCCACTTTAAATAAATTAATTGCTTCATATCATCTATGCTCATCAGAAGCTATCTTGTCATTTAATAATGATCCTTTGCAGTATGTCCATTACCCAATTTATAACAGAATATGGGAGGAGTTGGAATGTCCTTGCAAGGTAGGAGCTGTAAAGACTAAAATAAACTTTGCTGCCAGAGTAAGTATCCAGTAGCTGATGCTGACTGATAACACAGAGCATATTTATAAGAGAGTTTCCTGTAATTAAAGAAAAACTAACTGTAAAGGAGTAGAAAGGGAAGAAAAATGTATTCCTGCTGCCTTTGGATCAATCTGAAAGAGTATTGCAAAAATAAAGACTCGGATATTTATTTTCAAATAAACAAAGCAAATATCGTACTGTATGAGGGAAAGAATATTTTGGCTCCATAGAGTGTATACCTCTGAAATCCTTGATAACTTTTCTGAGCTAGAAAGAGTTCATTAGTTTATCTGCCACTAAACACTGCCCATGGGTATAAAAAGTGAAATTTCCCCAGACCACTTGTTTTTAAAAAACAATTGCTTGTTTGGGAAACAAATAGAATAACCTTTGCTGAAAATAGTGAATATTTCTTCAGAAAGATTTTTTTAAGTGGATACTGATGTATAAGGGTCATTTACATTTTTGCATTTCATTAATTTCCCCCAGTACTCTTTTTTAAAAATTGTGGTAAAATGTGCATAACTATTTATCATGGTAACCATTTTTAAGTGTACAGTTCTGTGGCATTAGTACTTGTACATTCATATTGTTGTGCAACCATCACCGCTAGCTATCTCCAGAACTTTTTCATCTTTCCCAGCTGAAACTGTACCCATTAAACAACAATTCTCCATTTTCCTCTCCCCCAGCCTCTGGCAATTCTATGGCCTGTCTCTGAATTTGACTACTCTAAGTGCCTCATATAAATGGAATCATGCAGTATTTGAATTTTTGTCACTGGCTTATTTCATTTAGCAAAATGTCTTCAAGGTTCACCCATATTGTAGCATGTGTCCTCCGACTTTCCTTCTTTTTTAAGCCTGAATAATGTTGTATTGTATGTATATATAGCAATTGTTTTATCTATTCATCCATCAGTGGACACTGAGTTGCCTCCAGGTTTTGACTATTGTGAATAATGCTACTATCAAAATAGGTATACAAATATGCATTCAAGTCCCTGTTTTCTCTTCTTTTGCGTGTACACCCGGAAGTGGAATAGCAGGATTGTACCATATGTCTATGTTTACTTTTTCAAAGAATCACCATATAGTTTTCCATAGGTGCTACACCATTCTATATTCCCAACAGTACACAAGGGTTCTGATTTTTTCATATCCTCACCAGCACTTGTTATTTCCTGGTGTATTTTTAAAAAAATATATAATAGCCATCCTAATGAATGTGAAGTGGTAACCCACTACTCTTAAGTTAAATATCTCACTCACTTCTGTCCTCCTCTTTCCCCATTTCACCTCTTTTCTTATTTGGTTTCTCAACACTCCTTTCCCATTTCTCCTGCTTTCTTTAGTCGAATAAGAAGATAAGCTTTTCAAATGCAATGGATACCTTTTGCTTTACAGGAGGAAAAAGTACATGGAGTTTAATAACACTCTTAGTCTCTGCTAAGGGGAATGACAATGACTAATATCGACTGTTCAGAATACTTACATGTATAATTAGGGGAATAATTTTAAGTTTGAACTTGATCTTTCTGGGTAAGGTTAAGTTTGTGTTACCTTAAGAGGGGAGGAAAATGAATACTCCCGTCTCTAAAAAGGCTCACAAAGTAGGTCGTAGGGTTGGGGTTATCCAGCTTACTCCAAAATCCTAGCTTATAAACATATGTTTTAATAATACAATATTCTTTCTTGTTTACCCTGATTTTGATATTATAAGCAGAGTAATCAGGGAGCATCACTGCTTTTTATTAGGAATCTGGTCACTGGAATTCTATCTTAATTTTGCCACAAACTTTCTCAGTGGTGTTGGGCAAGTACTTTCAAATCTTCAATGTCTAGATTTGTAAATGAGGGTAGCAGAGTGTATCACATCTGGGGTCACTTCCAGTTCTGGGATCCTCTTTAGTATGCAATAATCCTCAGTAGTTATCTATAGGGATAACATTTTACAAGTAGAGTTGGGCAGCAAGCTTGTAAGTAAAGCAATGTAGAAAGTAAAACTGGATGAGTCCATTCATTAAAAAGAAAAAGCATTTTCTATTTTATATAGCTTTCTGGGGATTGAAAGAGAGATTACATGGAACATACATCAGCCTATAGCCCATGGCTTGCTCTGATATAAAACCACAGAGCTGTTTCATGACAATATTGACAGTCATGGAAAAATCTGATTTTTATCATCTCTAATCTAGCTCTCTGTCATCCAAAACCCTATTTGTCTGCAGAGGTTATGGGCTTGAATGATTGCTGGGTTATCTAGAATTCTTGGTTAATGAACATACTAGGCACCCTGGATAATTACGGGACAGTTATGGGAATTTAAAGGCAGGTATGCATTTCATTCCCTCAAGTATCCAGGCCTTGATTCTTCTTTGACTGTGAACACAAGACTGCTAACAGGTAGAGCCCCTTGAATAAGAATTATTATCTTCTGATATGATTAAAATCTGTGGTTGAAATAGTTCAGAAATATCTAAATCACCAATTAATAGAAGAATTTCCCACTAATTTTCATTTTAATTCATTAAATCATGAAATCCAATGCCCTTTTGTTTGTGTTATTTTCATGATGTAGAACATATTGTTTACAAACTAGGATTTTGGAGTGAGTGAGTTGGATAACCCCAACCCTACTACCTATTTTGTGCCCTTGGGCAAGCCATTTAACCTTTCTAAACTTGGCTCTGTATCTGGACTAAAATAGACAATGAATATTTATGGAATGAATGCATATTTTGTCGCTATTAGACAATTGATACTCTCCTCCATGGTCATCACTGATAAATGGTTATGGGCAGTATTTGGTCTCCACTTGGCCATTTTTGTTTTGCAGGATGTTATATAAAAGCTATGTAGCCTCTTTCTAGGCTTCTCTGTTTTCCATTCAGAAGACCCTTCTAAATAGTACATAAAAATCTGTGCTTACTAGCACCCGGCTAGATACACTCACTATCTTAGGCTGCAGACTTATTTTTTAAACCACTCAACCAAATTGTGACTGAAGTTTTTATGGTTAAAGGAAAGAGAAGCTGCATCCAAACCCCATGCTAATCAAGGGTTTATTTCCCAAGACCATGCCCACTAAAAACATATGTGAGCTCTTGTGTGGTCCTATTTGCTCAGTTTCAATCCTTTCATTGATATTACAAACTCGGAATATTTTCTAGGCTATGAAGAAACACTTTGCTAAAGTCTAGGAAAGTCAATGTAGGGAAATTGTGTATGACAAACCCATATTTAAGGGTAGTGTTATACTCTGATAGCCTGAATAGAACAAGAATTAAGTGGTTTTCTTTGACTATCATTTTCTCTTGGAATAAAAATCTCTGTAATCCATCATCCAGAAAACCACTTAAATAACGTCACCAGTCATCTGTTGGGCCAGGAAAGAAGCCACATTGTCTTTTCTTTTTTCTTGTACTTTTCAAGAGAGAATCTGAGTATTTCATGTTGATTGCTTGATTGGCTGCAGAGGGACTCTTTAAAAATACTAAAAAAAATTCAGGAATCCAGTACAAATCAAACATAAACTACTATCAATCATGTGCTCAGGGCATTATGTGAGGTTTTTACTCAGAAAGATGTCATTAAAAGTTGCAGAAATTAATTGGCGCCATTGAATGTAATGGCCTTTCCTGCCATAGTTTCTCAAATGTAAAGAAAAATTATGGATAACGTAAATTCCTCATGGGATTCTTATAGATGTCTGCTTTGTTCTGTTATTGTTTATTGCAAATGTTATTACCGTGATCTATGGGCCTATCATGCTTTGTCTGTACTGTGCCGCTATTCTGCAGCCCACAACAACGGAGGGCTTTACTCATAAGCTAAGGCCATGTTTATTTGGAAATTCTTTGCTTTTATGTATTCCAAAAGTGTCTCAAGGTGTTCATTTTGTGTGTTTAAATTTTTATACAAAAACAGATTTGTTCTGATTGATTAAATATTGACTTACACCATTTTTAGAACAACTCTGAACCTTATTTAAGTTCAGGGTTTGTGTTCTGCTTTCCCAGAAGGTTTGAATTCAGTGTAATAATGGCTATTACTTTGTGTGAATCGATGGATGGAGATCCGCAATCTTTCTCAATAACAACATTGGCTTAATTAGTAGTGGTTTCAAAATTTGACTCTTAATTAAGGAGCAATTTTATATCTCTGAAACAAAGTTTAAGGAAAGGAATTTCTTTTTGCATATTAACTGCTGTCTTATACTGTGTAACCTGTAACTGCATATCTAAGTTATATTAAATTTTCATCTAACACCACTACAGGTTAACCTTTTGCTTCCAGATATTTTGAAGGCATTTGAGGATTCCTCATTATTCCTGTCTGGTTCTGTGGTAGAAGATACTAGAAATTCATGAAAAAGGACAGGGTGCCCCTAGGAAAATGTAGTGAATTAACTTACCATTCTAGTTTCCTCATCTTTTTGTGTGTCTTGTGAAATTTTAGAGTATTCCTCAACTAAACTGTTTTAAGACATATCTTTAGAATTTTAATTAGTAGAGATCATGTCAAATGTTAAAAAGTCTGCAACAGAAAGTTAAATTCAAAGTCAGTATGGCTCCTTAGGTTCATTCTCTTGGCCCTTACATACAGAAATAGTAAGGGAAAGAATTAACAGTTTACTATAAAAATTAAAATAATATGTATGATATTGTAGGGGGAAGTGGGGCAGCGGATTGGGGGAGGAGGGCTGTCACTTCGAGGGGTAAAAGGTATAACTATTGCACTGAATTGTACAGCTGAAACTAATTCTAAAAAATGTGTATTTCATAATAAAAAATAATTTTTGAAAAAAGAGAAAAAAAAAAGAAAAAAGAAAGAAGTCACCCTTCTGATAGTCTTCCCCTTGAGTCATCAACTCCCTTTTAATTTGGGCTGGACATATGATCTGCTTTAACCAAAAGAATGTCACAAAAGTGACAATGTGCCAATTACAGGCCTGACCTTAAAAATGCCTGGCAGCCTCTACTTTTATACTCTTGGGGATCTGGGTTCTCCAAGTGTGAAGCCCTTTTACCTTGCTAGAGAGACCAGCTCATACAAGAAAAGCTTCACGAGAACAAGGAGAAGAGGAAAAGTCCAGCTGCCACAGCATCTTAGCTGAGTCCAGCCCCCAGCTAATCCATTAACTGAATGTATCCATATGAGTGAGGACTGGCTAGAACAACAGAACTGCCCAGCTAAGCTCTACCTGTCAAATCATGTGCAAATAAAATAATTGTTTGGGAAAAAAAATTTTAAACAAATTTTAGCATATATAAAAATAATAAAACTAAAGTTCTGGAAAAAAAACAACAATATTTTCTTTGGGGCTATTTAGTGGTATTTAAAACCTAAGAAGTTCTGTGGCATGTTTGGAAAGAGGCTAGAAATACTGAATAACTTTACGTTTTGTTACTAAAGATATAAATATAAATATATATATATATATATATATATATATGTATATATATATATATATATATATATATAAAATAGTAGTGACCACTAAAAGAATGTGGGTATATTGTATAGGTTTTAAACCAGCAAGGGAAAACAGAGAAATTTTTTAATGTTTTAATAATCCAATAAAATGCAGAAAATGGGAAGAAGAAAGCAAATTTTAAAAATGTAGATAGAAAACACAATATTAGATGGTGTAGATAGGTACAAATATATGACTAGTCACAAAAATACAAATAGGTTATTGACTCTATTAAAAGGCAATTTATTAAAGTATATATTTTTAAATGCAACTATATCTTGCTTAAAAGAAACAAGTTGAAACTAATTTGTTTTTCAAAAGTTTTGTGGGCTAAGACATGTTTATGGAAAATGAGGCCAAGGCTACATGGTCCAAGAGAAAGTTAGTCAATTGGGTGACTCTCTCAGGCAAAGTTAAAACAGAGAAGCAGAACCAGTAGACGATATATATTAAGAGATTTATTGCAATAAGTTGGTTTACATAATTGTCAGGGGTGGCTAGGCAAGGCCAAAATCCATAGGGCAGGCCATGTAGGCCATCAGGAAGACAATTCTTGGGACATGGGGTATTTCTTCTACTTCAGGAAAGCCTCTGCTCTGTTTTTGAGATCTTTTAATTTTTTGAGACCAGATTAACTAGGGTAAACTTTTTTACTGATTATGGACTTTAATTACATCTACAAAATACTTTCAAAGCAATACCTATGAGTACATTAGTGTTTGATTAAATAACTGGGGTCTATAGTCTACCCAACAGGATACATTTAAAAGACCATCAAAGTAACCAAGACCTGAGACTATCGGAGGTCAAAGCATGTGTCTCCTTGGCTATATGCTGGAGACCATTTCTCTTACTTTATCCCCTAAATTGGATCTTATCCTCATACTAGCATTATAATCAGATTCTACTAAAATCTCCTTGGATGACAAGACAACTACAAGTTATAAGAGCACAAAGATTTGGTTTACCAGCATCTCCCTATTCTTGTACATTATTAATAATAATTTGTACATTATTGCTGGTCGTGGCTAACTACTAGGCAACTCTTCACTATTTGTGAACAGTTTGTGTTTGTCATCTCTCTTGAGACTACCACATCATTGCTGAGTGATCACTCTTTCTGCAACCATGGTGATGAGAGGAGATTTAATACCCCTATTTGAACAAAAAAAAATGGACAAAAATATTTGAACAGCCAGTTCACCAAATAAGATATACAGATAGTAAATAGGGTTATGAAAAATTGCTCACCATGAATTATTATTACAAAAACACAAATTATTGGGTTGTTGGAAAAGTCATGATGCATTTTTGCAATGAAAAACATAGAAAAAAATATGCCATGACTTTTCCGACAACCCAATAGAGCCACAAAGCAGTATCACTACACACTTGTTAGAACGGTAAATGTTAAAAAAAGAAAGAGAAGGAGAGAAAGAAAGAAAAAGAAAGAAAGAAAGAAAGAAAGAAAGAAAGATTCTTATCATATGCCAGACACTACCCTAAGTATTTTGCAGATATTATCTTATTTAATAAAAAAACAAACAAACAAACAAAAAACCATGAGCTGGGCACTATAATTTTTCCCATTTTATGGTGGAGCTGGGATTAGAATCAGGCAGCCTGGTTTCTGATTTTCATGCTTTTAACTATTCTGTCACACTACCTACGACTCTGCCTTTTAGACTTCCCTCTCACACTACAGGTCTTCTTTCCGGAATGTCATACAAATGCCCATACAAAAGCTACTACTACAGTGTGTATTGGTGATATAGTGGTAAGCATAGCTGCCTTCCAAAAAATATTATAAAACCCGGGCGAGTTTTCCAATTTTTGTAGAAAGTTTAAGATTGATAATTATAGGCAAATTTTTAATGGTTTGCTTTTTCTTTCTAAAAATGGATTATTTTTCCTTTAAATTTTCTTAGGATCAATCAATCTCCATATCATGAAAAATGATCTTTGTATTTCAGAGTTCAAAGAAATGTTCTGTGTTAATTTGGGAATAGACTACATTCACAGTTCTAAAAGCCTTATCTTTCTAGAGAATGGTTCCCTTAAATGGCAGCACAGGATAAAAAAAAACTCTCTCAGTTTTAGACTGATAAGAAATAAATATCCTCAACTATTTCCCCATTAAATAGGCACAGAATAAATTATCTTTATTTTTCTACTAACTTGAGACTACTAAGAAGGTACAAACTTTAGGAGAGTAGCTGTTGGGGATACACTAAGATATGAACCTCACTGACAATTAGAAACATTTTGCCTGGATATCACATCTTGATAGGGTAGAAAGAATCATGTTAAAGCTGGAAACCAAGATTGGAGTTTGAAATGATAACGCTTAAATTATACACAGAATAAGCTAATTGGTTGTCTATATTTCAGCTTAGTTTTACTTGCAAAGCAGCTAACATTGACGATACTGAACTTTTAAATATCTTTTCAACTAAATGCATGTTATTTCATAGTAGTTTGCAGTCATCTTAGAGTATCTTTCTCTTAGGCATGGCCCTCACAGTGGACACCTAAGTGTCCTTAAGAATATAGGCCAAACATGTAAAATAATGTCATATACCCCTCCATAAAGAAAAGCCTTGTAGAACACACTAAACACACTTTGACCCTTCTGGCTGGGACTAAAGTGAAGGGATTACAAGTTAGCCAACTGTGAAATCAGCCCTTTTTGTAAGCACCGAATTTCTGCAAGAACTAAAGGCAAACCTCATATGATCCCTTAGGCTCTCCTCCAACATTGCCCTTTAGCTACTGGGTTTGCAAAAGTAAATGTCTCCTGGGTGTGGCTGTGTCGGGTTTTGTACATCTGAGTCACTAGGCTTGGTGTGTGTCCCAGGGCAAACTAGAAACTCAAACCTCATGTTTAGTAGAGGCATCTCTACTGCCAGAATAAGCACCCTATCTATGCTTTCCTCTTCTCCAGGTCAGGAGCCCTCTATGCCTGGCTGCTGCTGCTCAGGCTTCTGATACCCAGCTCTTCCCATCTTGGGAGAGAATGAGCAGACCTACAGTGTGGGCTCTATACACTTGCATTTCCCTTTGGGTTTCTTCTTCACTGCCTCATTTCTCTAGCTATATGCAGTAACATTTCCTTTCTAAAATAATACCAGCCAGTCTTCAGAATCAGTAACATGACACATTTTATCTCTCTACTGCAGACAATGTGGAAGTTCATGTCTCCCCCAAACCCTTGAAGGGATGCTTGTCTTGGGCATCTTCTCAGTGTTCTCCTGTAAAGCATGCAGATAATATGATCAACTACACCTTCGTAGATGAAGTAGCTTCCAATTGCCTCCCTGCTCTTACATTTTATCATTTTAAGTTACACTGTTTTTAGAGTTTTATAAATCTTAAAGATAAATTTTAGAAGACTTTTAAAAACATGTAACCCATGTTACCTAAAACTAAGATTTACAGCTCAGTCCTGCATCAGGTAAAGAGTCATACATCTTAATAGTGCTTTTTCTGGATATTCCTAATTTAACAGAAACTTTTGTGAAAATTTCAGATCTTTAGATCTCCTTGGAAATCTGGAAAATCTGTAACACCAAACATGCATTCCATCCTAATTGTCCAATGGAGCAGAGCCAAGACGGCCTGCCCCCAGCATAATCTCTGTAGTTCCTCATAGTTTCCCAAGAAAAAGTGAGTTTTTGCTTCCTTTTATCATCTTATGGCTTGACCGTCTGTAAGCTGCCTGCCACCTAGGCATCGGAGTCTGCAGCCCTTAACTGTAATTATTCGTATCCAGATAGAGCAAAACCTCATTCATTAGGTTAGTTCAGTAAGGGGGCTCTTATCTGGCTCTGCGCACACTCAGAGTCAGACCATTGGTGCCCATAACCAGGCAGCATCTGCCCTTCTTCACATAGCGATGTGGAAAAACTTAGAAGAGTCTTTGCATTCAAGGCTATGAAAATTAATAAAAGATGTGTTGAGAATGACTTATTGTGTTATGGCTAACCCAGCTTGCATAACAGCACTGTAGTTACCTATGTATACAATAAGTACTAAGACTTTTTTTGGCTTCAGGGCACATTTGAGAATTGTTTCTTCAGGGAAAAAAATGCACATTTATACAATAACAGCACAAATTTTTCAAACACTTTTAAAGGTTCTTGGTTGCCCTGAGTCCATTCAAGAAATCTCGAGGTCCACAGATCTCAGATGTGGACCCCAGGCTCTAAAACAGATACAGAGGTGCTGATGTCAGATTTATTTTCCTTCCCACTAAAGAAGTTACAAATGAACCTAGTAGTGTGACTAGTAGATAAGTTCTGGATTAGACTGATTCAATCCGGATCCTCCTTTGTGTCCACGGCTTGGTCTCTGCCTGCCTTTTCTTTCATTCTATTCACATTGCTCATGTACTTAGTCAAGACATAGTCTCAGGTCTTCCAGAGGCTATCCACAGAAGGCTAGCTGTGCTGTGCTGCTGCCAACCCCGAGCACTGCCATCTACAAGGCTGCCCCCCACTACCTCTCACTGCAGGAAAGGAGTTCTTCCACAGTGAAGAGAGATTCTATCCTCTCTGCTTGGAGCCAAAGCTAGGGATAGCTTTGTGGATCACTGCACATCCTGAGTGATGCTGTGGAACATTCCCTTAGTAGCAACAGCTCAAGTGTGGCTTCTGGGTCACTCGCCACTTAGTGTGCATCTGGATTATACAAAGGTAGCCTTAGATAAGTGCTCCCTGCAACGAAGCCTGAGAAGCACAGCTCCTGAACCCATCAGTTTCTGTGAAATGCACTGACACTAGGACTGGTCTGTGGCTTTGACATTTTATTATGATGTATCTAATGGTGCCGTGTTGAATCCTACATCCCCGCCTTTCCTACCGACCAATGCCCCAGTCCCTTCTTAACAGGTGTCTGAATTTTAGCACTATAGATAGGCAGGTAGGCTGTGAGATCCTGGGGGGAAAAAATGATACAAATAAATAATTCTTTAAAATTTTGACAACACATTTTTCCCTTAAGCTTTTTCCTTCAGAAAACTGCTGCCAAGCAATTCTGTATAAAGTGAATTGCAGGAAACAATCAGAAAAGAGCTCAGAAAGAAAAAAAAGGATATTTATCTGTCTCTCCTCTCTCTCTCTCTCTCTCTCTCTCTCTCTCTCTCTCTCTCTCTCTCTCTTTCAGCCAGCCTCTCCTGTTTTCCCCATAACATCAAGTCTTTAATCTGTAGCATTATAACCTCTTGTCACGTGAGAGAGCTGACATAGCTTCTGTTTGATGATGATGCCTTTTGAGGGGTCATGCCTGATATCGTGGTTTCTTCAAGGGCTTGAGATTGCTTGTGCTTTTTGATGTTTTACTTCTTGCAGGCCTGATAAGCAGATAGATGACCATGATAAATGGGTATCATGGGAACATGATAAGAAATCAGCGGTTTGGCATGAGTTATGTCCTCACTCATACAGAAGTGAAGATTCTCTTATCTTTCCTCTTTAATTTCTTAATTACAAAAAAAAACTTCCTATCTAAACAGAGAAAGTTCACAACACATTTTGTGACTGTTGTCTGATACCAAATACTTTGCTGCAAGATCCTTTTCTTGTTCGAGTTTTTCTTTTTTCTTTTCTTTTCTTTTTTTTTTGTTTATTTGGTTCATGTTGTTATTGATAGGAGTTTTAAGAAAAGATAACATTCCTATTAAATATTGAAGTTGTTTTCCTTTAATAGAAACACTTTGTTACTGCAGTAGAAACAAACAAACATTGCCATTGAACGTGGGCATCAAGAACACATTGCAAATGTGAAGATCGCAGGCTTCTCCCTGTCTTTCTCCCTCTAACCCAGCCAATTGCATGGTATGTTCATCGCCCCACTGCCGAAGTCCTCAGCTTGCACACAAATGTGGATTCTAACTCAAACCTCTCCCCTCATGCTTCCTTCCTGCTCGAGCTTGCAGAAGGAAAGGGTTCACATCCACCTTTCTTCTCAGGCAGCAAATGTTCCTCTGGCACAGAGGTCTTAGCAGAGAAAGACTGAAGGCAGGAGCGTGGTACGTCACGCACAGTATCTATGCCTCTTTGCTGCTTCATCTTTTCTTTCTTCTGGCCTCTAATCACCAAAATCAAACTCCCTGCTATTCCCTCTTTTCTGAAAGGTCTTCCCTTCTCTTTGGTTGAAATTATTCGTAGGCTTCTCTCTTCTCCAAAGCATCGTGCTTTAGCAGTGGGATGACGGAGAGCATGGATATCGGCGTCTTCAGATCTGGTTAAAATTTTGTCTCTGCCATTTATTAACTGTGTGATCTTGGTCACATGACTTAGTCTCTCTAAAATCCAATTTTCTCATCTGTAAAATGGAGATGGTAACAATTATTTATGGAACTGCTGTGATGAGTTTATGAGATAAAATATGTCAAAGTGCTCGTGACAATGCCCGGCACATAGTAGTACTTGATCAATGTTAGTTCCTGCCTAGACATGGCATTGTTAGGGACAAGCATCTTCCTGCAACATGTCCCACAAAGGAGAAACATGATAACACAACTACAGTGCATTAAATGGCCCACTTAAATTGTAAAATATAAGAAATGGGTCTGTTTGTTTCTTTTGAAAAGTAGAGAAAGGTAAGCACGTGTAGAACTTAACTGATTGTCACTTGAACTGCCTCACCCTCAACCTGGATATGTTATTCACCAATATATAAGCCATTCATTTCTTTTCCTGCACAGTTTAGATCCACAAATGAAAATAAACTTTGTACCCAAGTAATCTATTCTCTCACCATGGTTATCCCCTTGATTTCTTTGTCTTTGCACCATAGCTTGTCATTTGCATGTCCATCTCACCTACTAGTATGTAAGCTTCCTGAGGTCATGTTGTGATTTTCTTTGTTTTCCCCAAAGCTCCCACCACAGTGGTTAATTAATTGTTCTATCATTCATGGAAAAGAGAAGACTCAAAGCAAGCATGTTACTTGTCCAAGTTCAAGTATGCTAGCACTGAAGTGACTGCTCTAACCAGGATAGAGCCAAGTTTGCTTTAACATTTCAAGTGTTTATTCTTAACTGTGCTTCTCTGCTTTGCTTTATTTTTATTCTACCCCAGGGGTGGGTCTGGAGTGTCTAGAGTCAGTCTTCCTCATTTTGTAGAACCTAAGTTCCTGTCCCAGCTCTACTTTATTTCTCATTTGACCTTAAGAAAGTTCCTTACCTTTTCTAAACCACCATGTCTCCATGATATCTAAGTGTGTCATTTTAGAAGTGGTTTTTAAGATCTCTTAGTTCTAACACTTCATGACAAGCATGGAAACTCATCTTAGGGGTTTGAAGGATGCTACCAAGTTTGGCCTGACAAGGGCCCCTCACCTGAAGCTCCTAGGGAATCACATCAGGCACTTCTGGGATGGGCAGTGAGTGCTGGGACTCCCACAGGCCACCGAGGGCTTTAGAGACTTTCTCCTTATGCAAGCAAGAGTGACTGGGGCTGGGGCAGTCTACTAATTTCTACCCCAATGTTGTTGACAAGGCCACCCAGCTTGTCTTTGGCATCACTAAAACAGCTCAGACTTAGTCTTCCCTGATGGAACCAGAGAGAAGTCAGAGAAGTCAAGCCTATTCTGTATAAAGAGGAAAAAAATATCAAAAGACTTTCATCATAATCACCATGGTTTGATATGTTTTCTAACATGGAGATGATATTCTCTTAGTCCATAAAATCACAAAGAGACACAATACAAGCCACTTTCCCTGGATTACCTAATCCCTCTAAAGAAAAAGTAATGTAGCCAGAACCTAGCCCAGTTTTTGTCACATACTAAGCCCTTTATACAGTTTTGCTATTGAAATAAAGAATACACACTCTTAACCCTGTTCTCATCACCTAAAAGCTTATATGCTTCGAAGCCTTCTTCATGTTGCTGGAGTTTTTATCTCCCTTTTAAACTGGAATCTTTATTATCCCTATAAAAGTCACTTCTCAACCTACCCCAAATGTAGACTACTGCTGAATTTTCCCTTTAAAAAGCTTATGCCTTTTACTTTTATGTTGAACAGGTCCTTAACTGTGCTTAAAAATATTGCATGCAATTCTTGGTTCTAATTTGGAAATAGAACACATTTTCAAAGAAGTACAAATCAGGGAAAGAAGCACAGAGGTAGGGATGGAGAGATGAGCAACCTATATATAAATGGTGACTTCAGAAATGCAAAAAGAGAGCACTTTGCACCATAATTATTCCGATTTCTTTAGTCTGCTTTCAAACCAAGATTTGTTTACTAGAGGCGTTACAATTTAGTGAGACAAATTAGACTAAACTTTTTTATCTCGGGTGGTTTGCACATGCACTGATTGAACTAGTATTTCTTCCAAAGATTGCCTGGGAAGATAAATGAACAGAAGGAGCAATTAGGGTAAGGAAAAACTAAAGATTGGCTGACATGATTTAAGTTTACCACTAAGGCAGTTTGTCATTTTGTCTCTATAATCTCTATCAGAATTGACTAAAACAGTAAACATAAATCATTATACTAATTTATTTCACTATACTGTGGTCTGGGAAAAGAAGATTTCATCTTTTTCTGAGAGACTGGAGATTCAGGCAACCACTTTGAACTTATTTTCATTTATATATTGGGGGGAAAGGAGAGAATCAAAGATGAGTGCCTCAGGTTCCTGAAAATGGTACTTTTAGTGGCAAGCCAAGTTATTTTTACTCCACTATGCCAAAATAACTATGCGTTGTGCATTAAAAGCAGCTCAACATTGATTGTATTGTTTTTTTAAAAAGCAAAACTTAATTCTTAAGGTAGAAATATAATCAAATGTACTACCAAAGTGATTTTTCAAATAGTAATTAATAAGCCTTTAAGTTTTTTTTCTGTGAAGAAGCCTCTGTGACCAAAAAAATCAGAATACCATAAACTTGGATTTTTATGAAACATCAACACTCTTGATAATTAGGACTGTAGCTATGTCTTATGAATACAGAATACAGAATTGCTGACTCATAAAACAAAAGCATCATTAACAAGCCCTTGGACATATGGTCCAATTGGCTACTTGAACAAAAATGGAGCCAATGACTAACCTATGGAGGGTATTGTTTCTAGGTTTTTAAATTTTTTTTAGGTTAAAATTTTTCTTTACAAGATAAGTCTAATTGTGAACCTATTACAGGTAAATAATCACTTCTGAAATTTTTATATAGTTTCTCATATTTTTCAGATATTTTCATGTGTCTATATATACTTATATGTACTCATATATGTATGTATATTTAAATACATATGTATATGTACATATAGGTATATTTCTAGCTATAGTAAATATGAAATTAAGATTGCTATTAGAAGTATGATGATCACAATTTTCTTTAGGGTTTCAAGGAATTTCAAAGCTATAAGCAATATATACAAACTTACTATGCAAATATTTTATTGAGCATCCTCTCCATCAAACCCATTGTATGAGGAGAATAGTCAAATGAGTCTTAAAATTTAAAACTTCTTGTCCTCAGGGACATTACAATCTAGGATAGAAAATAAAATGTAAACTTAACAACTATAATAAAGGCGGACTCTCAAGCACCATTGGGCTGGATCTAAACAGGCTGCTGGAGGCAGAGGTGGAGATCCCACCTGACTGCATTAATTGGGGGAAATCCTACCAACAAGGTATCAGCTGAGGTGGGTCTTACAGGGTGGGTATGATTTCAGCAGCTCTTTCAGGGGAAAAAACAAAAGTAGGAGTATTGGCACAGGGGATGGATGAAAAGTTTGAGACACTTCTGGGGAGTGAAGGAAACACTGGCTATGCCAGGACTCAAAGGATTTGTCACTCCTTGGAGTTACCAAGAGCATGAGGGTCAGACTGGCTGAGATTGGGTGAGAATTCCTACCTAGTGTAGCCACTTCATAGTGGGGAAAGATTTAGCTTGGAAAAAGTGGGACCACCATTGCTTAAGTATAAACCGCGTGTGCGCGCGCGCACTCACAAACACACACACACACACACACACACACACACACAAATAAGTTCGGAGAATATTAACTCTGAAAACAATGTTGGGCCACACTTGTCAAGAGCCTTGAATGCCAACCTAAAAAGGAGTCCTGAACTTTATTTAGGAGAGGATAAGGAGCAACTGGAGATTTTTACATAAGAAAGTAAGAGTTGCAAACTATGCTTTAGAAAAATTAATCCAGCAACAGGCCTTGAAATTAAAGTAGATAGGAATCTATTTGCAGTAGCCTTGAAAAGGGACTATAAACTTCTAAACTAGGATGGTGATTGTAGGAAATAAAATAGTAAATGGATGCAAGACACGTTGTGGGTATAGAATCAGGATTGAGTTACACAATGGGGCCAAGACAAATCACATATGAGAAGAAGGTGCCATAGTTACTAGAAACAAAAGTTCAGGTAGGGACAAAGATTTGAGGAGGATAATTAATTCACTTTGGAATATTGAATTGAGCCACTGATACAGCACTTAGAGACATCTAGCAGAAAATAAAAACTACTAGAGAGATAGGATGTATATGAGACTGGTCACTTCTGTGCTTATTGAATTTAGTTAAGATCTGCCTCTTTCTATAAGGAAGAAAAGAAAAAGGAACTAATATTGTGAGCTCTGATTCAGTGCCTACCTATATCATGCTGAACACTTTACATGTTTCCTCCTTTCATTGTGACAACAACCCACCAACATGTATTATTAGCCACATTTTAAGGTGAGAACATTATTCAGTGGCAGGGGTAGGTTCTGTCTGGCTCCAAAACTCATTCTAAGACAACTAACTACCTCTGAAAAGATATGAAGCAGGTACTTACAAAGAAAAATTTTAGATCATCTGCTAAAAAGTTGAAAATGGCAGCAAACAAAGATGCCAAGGGAAAAAGTATAGATAGGGAATGACTAAGGGTTAAGTAAAACTTGGGGGGAAAACGTACAAAACTAGGGATGAGTTATAAGCAAGAAGGGATGGCCAACACTTTGGTAGAGTACAGAGAGTTTACGAAAGATGAAAACTAAGAAATGACCATTGTATTTGGCCTGTAAGGATTTATTAATGACTTTTGGGAGGGAAGTTTGCTTATAATAGTAAGAACAGAAGCCAGATTGTAAGCAGCATAATGAGATGGGAGGAAGAAGTTAGACTTAGCTACTATGTAATAATGTTTAAGACTAAAAAAATAAAGCGACATCATCTTTCAAGGGAGTACCACGTTAAGCAAAGGAATATTTGTCGTTTGTTTTCTCTTATCAAAAGGAGGCCTTAGCATGTTTTCATTCAGAAAGGGCAGCAGCAGAGAGAGCTGAAAGATCAGAGGGTAACTGATCGAGCAAGACCCCAGAGCAGCAGAAAGAACTAGATTTAGAAATAATAGTAGCAAGTCAGCCTTTCAGAGTTAAGAGCACGTCTCTTTCTGAAAACAAAAAACAAGAACCTCTGATGACGTAATAAGCAGGAAAGCCATCAAGGTATAGAGGAGCAATCTCTGATCAAGAGAAGCAGAGGGGAAGGTCATACCTTAATGTAACCTCTTTGAAATACCATAAAGTAGATAGTGTAAAAACCAAAAACTACAAGCCCTGAATATTTTGATTTAGCTTGGATTAAAATTGTATGTAAAACAGTATTCCCCAAGCCACCACAGTATTTAATCATCAACTTTGGGATACTTAAATATGTTAAAAATGCAAAGCACTGGGCTAGTCATTAACGTATTTTGTAAATATCAGACCGCAGGCAGATGACTACTTATAAATCAGTTACCATAAAATCATAAAGGTTAAAGATTACTCACCAGGTGGGAAGAAGTCCCCGTTTAAGCTAGATTTAAACATATTCTACATTTTCTCACCAAAGGGACCTCAAATCCAGTCTTCAGTTCGTCTGTTTGCTGAGAAGGATGACAAGTTTTCTTTTGTTTTCTGCGTTTTGTAAATATAAAGAATTAATTTTACTATGGAAAGTAACCTTAAATTTGGACCTTATGGGTTCGGCCAAGTGGCGCGTTGGTTAAGAACTGGCTTGGGATGCCAGAGGGCCCCAGTTCGGATCCCACATATGAGGGCCAGTGACACTGCCCTCTACAGCTAAGCTGCTGAACAATAGCTCAACCTGGAGCTGGGCTGCTGTGAGTCACCCTCCACGGCGTAGGCTGCAGCCCCTGTGGCAGTGGGTTGCCATGGGCTACCGTGTGTAGCCAGCAGCCAGCGTGAGCAGCCAGCAGCTGCCGTGAGCGGCCATCCAGAAGTTGGCGACTGATCTGCCTCGCCCGGGAAGAGCGCAATGATGGTGCCAACTTGGGCCAGTGAAGCAACGTTCTCCACAACTAGACTGAAGAACAAAATGACAGCAACTTGTCTGTTCCCCTTCCCCCAATTCCCCAGCGCTGTTCCCATCCCCCAATTCCCCAATAAAAATCTTAAAAAAAAAAAAAATTTGGACCTTATGTTATCCCTGGAGGCATGAAATTATATTAATGCACTATAATTAATACTAGTTTTAATAGAAAATTGTATTGGTTTTAACGTGCTTCTATGAGGAAATTCAGTTTAGTTATCTAAGCTTTAATAGACTCTTCAGCACCATGATGATTTCACTACATCCTCATTGATTTTATTCTATAAATCTACCAACATAGAAGTGTCTAAACACTCACCATGTCTTTAGTTTTTCATCTCAGACCCTTTAAAAAAATCACATAAAATTTTGTGACTCAAAACACAAAGCCTGTTTCTTTAACAATAGTCAACACCTTCTTTATTCATGCAAAAATAATACTGTGGGCCTACAGGGTGCTATGAGATGAAAAGCAGGATATCTCTCTCCTGAGGCAAGAGTGACCCCAGGTAGAAGCAAAGTAAAAGTGGTTTGTTTAAAATTTTGGAGATAAAACATTGAATTTGTTCATTGCTCTGCATCTGCAGCTCTTGAATATGCTTATTAAAAATATATCAGATATTATACTGAGTTTGATAAAGCACACATTTGCCTAAATATCATTTTTTCAACCTTACCTTTATGGTAAATAATAGACAAAAAATCCTTCAGAAATGCTACAATTAAAATTATAAAGTGAAGAAGTTCTTCAAAAAAATTAAAAGTTGACTCCAATATTAATTGAAAATATTCATTTAAAAAGTTATATACTCAGATATTGTACTTATTCTTATTTTCATAGTCTTACAATTCACACGGGTTATATACACACATACAGATATATACAGGTGCTATTTTGCCCTCTTCTTTAAGTCACATTATCCGTGGCAGTTCTCAGCTTTGTCTTATTTTCCAATGGCTACTTTTCACTCCCTAAAGAGGGAAGCCCTGCGGCAGAAGGGAGGTGAAACACATCAGATTCCTATGAGCTAGAAGCAGAATGCCATACAAATTGCAGTGTGGAGGGTTGGCCCCATAACATCAGCCCTCAGATGACCACTTCATGCTGCCTTTTATTGCTGTGAACAGTAACACATCAGTGTCTTTGGAATCCCTTGTATCTATGAGCAGGAACATGGCGACTATGAGGCTGAGTAACCAGTACAAGAACCAAGACATGGAATTCTCCTTTCAATTCTGTCCCTGCCTCATCATGTAATTAGATCTCCTGTACTTATTGCCCAAATCACACTTAGCTTTTACCTATTTAATCCTATCTATTTAATCCACCAAGTTCCTATTGCTTACTTCATCAGCAAGACTAACCGCTGCACATGCAGAACAGTATAAAATGGTGACTCTTCACTTATGGAAATGGTTCTAAAATCGTTGGTCCTTGTATGTGGTACATAAATTATAGAACAATAAATATTTTCAGTTTTTGAGTTCCAAATGATTTCAAATGAGACTGAAACAGGTAATAATTTAACAGGTTTCTGAGGTCCTGATTTTCCTAATATCTACCCAGATGCCAAGAAGAGTGCATTACAAGAGTAATGCTAAACATTGTCATAAACTGAAACTTTCCAAACTACGAGAAACCCTGGTATGTCATAGTAATCAAATAATCCTTACAATTCTTTACTCTGAATCTTGGAATTCTGCAACTAATTCTCACTCATTAGTTTCTTGTTTTGGCTTAAAGAAATTGTTACCAAAGACTTCCTGTTAAGTTTTATTTTCTAAGTCTGTGCTGAGCTTTTGCTTTTACACAATAAACATCTTCCTCTATTACTAGTCAGCTGAACCTCTGAGTTTTAATTATATTTGTCCTAATCTTATCCTATCAACCCTGTGGCTATATACAAATTTCTAAATTGGCCAATAAAAGAGCAAACAAAACCCTGTGAGAATCTAACAAAAGCCAAAGACCCTGGTTCTAGGAAAACAGCTCTCTCTCCCTGTCTCTCCTGTATTTATTATAGCCATATAACAGAATAGTTCACAGCACAGGCTTTGGAGTTTGAATTTCAAGTTTCATCCCTGACAAGCTGTAATATCATCAATTTGCTCAATCAGGATATTAAACTTGTAAAAAAAAAATATATATATATATATATATATATATATGGCCATGAGTTGGTTATATTTTTTTATAAATAAGATCTTTTGGATTACATTTTCCCAGTAAGACTACATTTTAGAGTAAAAAAATCTTTATAAATAAGACCTACTTCTGGAGTGAGGAAGGGGGAAAGAGGTATTTTATGTGTATGCTGGTTATGAATATTTTACTGAATAATTTTTTGTGATTTTTCCATAGTTCCAGTATAATTTTCTATATAATTCTAGCCAAAATTTTAGAAGTATCTATCAATCTAATATCTAGACACTGAGTATCTCTAATGAGGGATGGAATTATTGGTCGCCTAATTGAATGCAACCCCTGAACATTATGAAGATTGTTATCTATTCTTGGCTAGGGAAGTTAGCAATATGTCACCTTCTAAACAACATATTATTATGTTGTAAAATATGTTTATGCCATAGAATTCTCTTTATTTTTCTGCTAGACTTGTGTTCTTTCTATGTATATGTACATATATAGTTATAACACTCAGTGTCTTAAAGTTTGGACAAATGTGAGTTTTTGGTAATTCTCTTTTCAAACATAGTCTAGACCACAATCAAATAAATATGGCTGTAACAACAAACTCACTAAAACAAAAACACTGTCAAATCCCAGCTAATGGCCAACCTAAGGTGATTTCATTATTTAAAATTTCAGTCTTTACCCAAATAAGTGTTCTCCGTGGCAGTGATTTTCAACTTTGTGTTTGCAAACAAACACACCTAAGGAATATGACATGTGCCCAAATCACAGCAGTAAATCTCATCTGGCTGGAAGACGCTGGGGGACAGAGGAGGTACCACAGTTGAAAATCACTACTCTGCAGTACAACTACATTTTTTTGTGGGCTATATCATGTTTTAAGAAGGAATTTAAGGCATTGGCTAGTCAAGGAAGGAATTTCACTCTATCACTATGCCAAAAATAGAAATGAGTCAGGGTATCGCTTCAATTAGAGTAGGCCATAATATATATATATATATATATGTGTGTGTGTGTGTGTGGTGTGTGTGTGTGTGTGTGTGTGTGGTAGGGGGATAAAAGTGTTTATTTCAAGAAAAGAAAAAAATCTGTGGATTACGTGTCAAAAAGCTTCGTTGATCGTTCTTAACTGAAGATTGCCTCATTCTTTATAATTATTATTAAGTGATTTATGGAGTCTGTACACAGGGCTCCATGTCCAAGCAGGACTCACCTTACAGAGTTTGGAAATAAGCATAAAAAACAAACACTCTCTGAACAGAAGTAAGGATTAAAAGTCATCCAGACGTAGAAGTACCTTCTCTGAGAAATGACATGTAAATTTGTACCTGGAAAAACTAGGTAGCCTTCCAATCCAATCCAATCTCTGAAACCAGGATATAACTTAATCACTCAGTTATTTAGAAATATGTCAGTCATGAGGAGATGATAAATGAGAACTGGAGAGGAAGAATTGATCAGTTTTTTTTCCTCCATCTTGGCTACTGGAAACCTCTGGTTCAAATTTATAACCCACCTCTGTCAAGCATACAGGATTTCACAGACCTGTATTTTTTATGCAAACACCATTCCTCCCTCCCCCCATCTTTTCCTTCTTGAATCCCATTTTCTTATTTAAAGTTTAAAAATCTTGTCATAATTTGGTATGCGTATTATTACAAACAATTTAGAATTACATGTTAAAATTATAAGCATTTGTGCTCTCCAGCTCTGTACAGGAAGGAGAGTTCTCTAAAGAGCAGATGTGAGTATTTCTGTAAGGTGACCCTCCAAGTACCTGACACTATTTACATCTCTGGAGAACCTGAGAACTCCAGACTCTCAAAGCTTGATTCTGATGACATCATGCAACTACCTACCTGGCATCTATTCCTACACAGCCTTTTGTCACTAATTCACATTTTCCCATAAGACAAACTGTGCTGCCCAGTAGACATGAGTATTCTGGTATGCTTGCCCTAATTTTTTTGTTATCTTTTAAAGTTGACATTTCAGTCTATTAATTGGTCTTTTCCGAGTTTGATTCACATAAGTCAGTCCTCTAAAACCTTACCAATTTAGTGATCTGGCAAAATTTTGCTGCTGATTATATGCTGGTGATGACTAAAGACTTTGTTATGTACCCAGAGCCCTGCCCTCTGTGGGGCTCCCAGAGCTGCCAGAGAACCACCCTTTGGCCATTCCACTTGAAGAGAAAAATAACTTCATTACACCTTTACATTCACTATTAATACATTTCAAAATGCCATTAAACTTGAATGTTTCTCAGCACAAAATCTATTACTATGCCATTGGTGAGGAAAGTGGTGGGACTTACCGCAGACACCAAAAATACAAAGCAGCTCTCTTTAGGTCTGAAATCAGCCAAAGTAGCCCAATGTCTGGCATTTTCTTTCCTTTGGGGGGGGATTATTTTGAGTTCTTCTTGAATAATCTATCAGATGCCTTCTTGTAGTAAGTTTGTTTATTTATTCCTTCATCTACCAAGCTTTTATTGAGCACCTATGTGTTAAATGTTGTGCTAGGTGTTACATAATGCTTTATGGAACAAAAAGTTTAGTAAGGAAAAGAGATATTTTTAAAGTATATAAATAAATGTGTTCTTTACATTGTGGTAAGAGACATGAGAAAAAATAATTGGATACTGAAGTAGAAAATAGCAAGGAGGAGTGCTAATGTTAGATTGTAAACCAGGACACACACACCAAGAGATACCTTTTTACTGGGTGAGCACATGTGCCTGTTTGATTGGGATAGTCCCAATTAATGCCAGTTGTCCCAGTGTAATTATTAATAGGACCTCCTTTCCCACTGAAAGTCTCCTGGTTAAGATTATAAATTATGGTCAACTAATTTTAAACAAAGTGGAAACTTAGTAAACTGCTAGATCGTATAAGGGATAATGACTCCTAAGTACTTTGGAAAACATCCTGAGGTGAAGATCAGCATTAGTAGTCTAATGGGCTGAGATTAACTTCGTTCCTGGCTTGAATTCAGGGAACAATCACAGCTTCAAACATAATGTATTTAAGGGCATGAAATCAATGTTGAGTGAAGAGAAATGAAGAAGGGACTCGTCAGTAAATAAAACTTGAACCCTTTTCAACACTGTGAAGACAGAATTGGCAGAAGAGATCAACCCTAGGCCCTCAGTATAAAGAAAACCTAGAAACTTTTTATATGAAAGCAGATAACAGAATGTAGTCATAAAACATGTAAACTGAAGGAACCTTGGAAATAAGCTCATACAGATCCCTCATCTTGGAGAAAAATGATGCCAGGGGACACAAATGTGACGGCATACTTGGAGGCTGAGAATCACTGCATTGTATAAAGCAGAAAACAAAGGCTGTGGACACAGGCCACACGTGTTACAGTCACAGTTCCTTAGGCACATCACTTATTTTTTTCTGCACCTTGGTTCCTTCAAATAGAATCCCAGAATCCAAATACACCCCTACTATCTCCCAAGGTTGTTGTGAACATTATACAAAGCCATATAAGCTATAAAGGGCTTTGCAAATTTAGTTGTTGTTAGTAACATATTCATTAGTCTAGTGCTGTAGTCCATATTGTAAGCAAAAAGTTCTAATGTTGCTATGAAGTTGTGGCAAGACATTTCCATATCCTTTCAAGTGGAGTAAAGGTAATCCTGATTTGGGTTTGGTAGCTCATATTCCTGCCCTTTCTGATCCCTCAAAATTCACCAAACAAATACAAATAAAAGATGATAATTAGGCAACTGACAAAAATGAAGGTTTTACACACACTCTGGTTTGGGTTGAGTAGACCATGTCTATAAAAGATAATATACACCATGGATAGACAAATGTCTTCCCTTTTAGGTTTAGATTACTACAAACCTAAACAGGTTTAGCAACATTATTCAGAAACATCTAAACACATTGGAAATGAGGAATATAAAGCTGAGAGTGAAATCTGAGCTTGTAAAATGAGCATGGTTAATAGGCCAGTATGAGACTGTAAATGGCAGCACTAAAATGGCAAGAACTGGAGTCTTGAAAAGTTCTCCTACACAGACGGGCCATGTTTTCTTTTCAAGCTAGACAAAATATTCTTTTTTTTTTAATTATTAGTTTCAGGTGCACAAAACAATGCAATAGTTATCCTTTTCACCCCTCGCAAAGTGATAAACCCCCTCCCCCATCCACTGCCCTCCCACCCCCTATATCATACATATCTATAACAATTCCATTGACTCCATTCTTTATAGCTGAATAATAATACTCCATTGTGTAAATGTACCACAGTTTCTTAATCCAGTCCTCTACCGATGGGCATTTCTATCATTTCCAAGTCTTGGCTATGTAAATAGTGCTGCAATGAACATAGGGATGCATATATTTTTTCGAATTAATTAGACAAAATATTCTTGAATAAATACAAGAAATCTGTTAAAGCCTTTGTAAGGAGTTATGTTAATCTGGTGAACAACTAAATGAGTTCAGGAAAGCTAGGCCACAAAGACAAAAATGTATAAGGACAAATATAGAAGTTCATCTCTTGCTCATGGAAGAATCCAAGTAGGTGCTCCTGGTAGGAGGGGGTCTGTCTGCATACAGTAGCTCAAAGACTTCTTTCTGAGGCTCTGCCTTCCCCTAGGGCCTCACCACCCTACCCAGGTTGGGTGCATCCAGCCTACCCAGCCAGTGAGAAGGGAAAAGACTGGAGGAAACAAGATTCTTTAAAAACCATGATCCAGCCACAGCAGGGCATGTGTTTTAATTTGACTGTCTATAACTCAAGCTCATAGTCACACTCAACTCAAAAAGGGTCTGGGGAAAGATTTCTGGTTGGGAAGAAGAGAAGAGCATGAATTTTGAATTTTGATAAACAGCTAGCATTCTCTGCTACAGATAAGATTTCTAGTTACGTAAATGTTATTCTAAAACCAACAGTAAAGTGGACGTAAGACTCAGAAGGGAAATAGGCTATGAAATGACCCATCTTCCATTTTCAGCTTTCCCTTCCCTGTCTTGCACTCAACAGAGTCTGCAATTTCTTACAAAGCTGACAAAGCATAAACGAGGAGCAGACAGTTACTCCTCTGTGGCAAAGTCTTTATGTCTAATGCTTTGCTAACAGTAAAAGGAATTAGTTTAAGGCATTCTGGCCTTGTGATAGCTTTAGAGAAAAGTCTTTGGCCAGAGTATGGGCAGATCTGTTCCGCGTAACCCATACGGTACCCTGGAATCCACAGGCTTCCTAGAACTTTTCATTTGAAAACTTTTATACACCTTGGCAATGATTTGCAACGAGCACAATTTTCAACCACAGAAAGTTTTAGGAACTCTAGACATTGAGACCTTTGGGCCCCAAACCAATTTAAGTTGTGCTCCTACTTCTCTCATCATTCTGGAAGGTGATCCCTGACTTAGCCACAAACTACTTTGAAAGTAGAGAAGCCATGGGGAAAGAAGAAAGTAAGGCTTGGCTGCAGGGTTGGTGTTTAACTGAAAGGCAATACCTCAGGAAATTGTGAAACCACCCACTGTTAAGTAGATGGTGTGAAGATGGAGAATATTATCTAAAAATACAAGACTCTGGCAGGAAAAGTTACTGTTCAGCTACCATTTGTGTCTCTGATTGTCTGTCTGCCTATTTTTCTCTTTCTCAAAGGGGGAGAAATTGGATTCCTAGATTTAATCTTTCCTTAGCTGGGTAACAACAGATTTATCATTTTGATCAAATTCCATTTTTAATGCAAGAGACAGGGTATTTTCAAGAGAATTAATATAATGATGTACCATGTACTTTAAGTAGAACAAGAAGGGAAGGAAAGTCTGAGGGGGTTTTGGGGTAGAACATGGAAGGAAATGAGGGGATGCCCATGGGCTGGCCATTTTTGTTGGAGTCGGTGCGATTCCCATCTTAACCTTTCCCGTATAGGGAGAACGAGACCCAGAAATAGACCTCAAATATCAGAATAATTTCTGATAAAGCTGGATTGGGAAACACAGCTTGGATCTGCAGCCAGAGTGAGGTTGCTTGAGACTACACACACTCTGATTCTGACTGACTTGCCCATCCACTTGTAAGGTGGCTGACCTGAGAGGGCATTCCCAAGAGCGATCTGGAAGGGTTTGGAAGGGAGACAAGGAGCGGGATGTGGATATATGGAGAGGAAGGGCAGACATGTGAGCAGTTGAGAGTTTGGGAAATGACAGATGACCTGAGAAACCTGCAATCAACTGTGGAAACAGAAATCAGAGGCGGAATGGATTTGGTCCTGATTTTGACAAAAATTAGGGCTTTCCACACAGGCTTGAGTGGGTCCAGCTGAGATGAGGCAGGAGGCACATTAGCCCTGGCTGGTTTTGAGTCCTACATTGAGGAGAGTACGTAATCATCAACAGCAGGGAGCAATTAACCAGGAGCATGTGATTTTCACTGGGGGCCATGGGATTGGCAGCAGCAGCTGGCAGGCCTGCGTTGACCTTCTTCATGGTGAGCAGGGTTAAAGAAAAATTATTCATGACACTGGTTAAAGAACGGGAAGACAGTCTTTATTCAGAAGAACTATCATGATAAGTGTAGGGACAACTACACTGGGGTGTTGCAGCAGGACACAGATTGGGCTCAACTCTGAATACAAGGAGAAGTGGGAATTTATAGTCCAAGAGCAGGATGGGAGTCGGTGGATGATGTAATACTTTCCTGTGGTGATTAATTCAGTGACATAGACTTTTTTTTTAACCCTGAAATAAGAACTCAAACTCTACCTGCCTCACTCTTAAATAAAATGCAGAGAATAGAGGCTTTTAGGTAAGAATTTCCTCACACTCCCACCCAGACACTATTCATTTGTCTAGCTGAATTCAGATAGATGATCTAGATGTCTTTGAGTATACTGCTGAAGAATCAACTTGGAAGCATTCATTCTGATTATATTATATAGAGCCACAATACAAATGCACAGCAGCTCCCAGATATATGAGGTCAGACAATTACGTTCGCGAACTTTCCACTGTGTAAGTGCACAGTGGAAAGTTCCCAAACTTAATTGTCCAACCTTCATATAATTGTTAGGATCTTATACTAGAGACTGACATCACCCACCCATTCTCCATACTGCCACCAGGATGACCTTACTAAAATACAAATCTCAACATGACATTTTTGTGATTTAAAGGTGTCAAGCACCTCAGCTTTGTTCAGGAATCCCATTGCTGCAGAATCCCACTGCTCCCTACTTCCCCAGGGTTAGTTACCCCTACATGCAGCCTTTCCTTTGCCATGCTCAATTACTTTGCTCCCTGGAATGCATCGTGCATGTCATGTGTCTGTGTTTTCTACATGCTGATTCTTCAGCCTGTGAGCTTTCTTCCTCTCAAGACATTACTTGGTTTAAGTTTTCTCTCTAAGAAACATTTGAATAAGATGAGCCTTTTCAATAATTCCATATCTTCTTACACATGCCTCTTTCCTTGCTTTTACCCCACTATATATTTAGTCTTCATTTACTAACCTATCTCACAGGGCATTATACAGTGTTAGGTGGACACAATGCATTTTGAGTAGGAACTACATGAAATAACATGTGCTTAAAATATAAGTTAAGAATGAATAGTTGTCTACAAGTTTACAACTTAGCTTCATAGATCCTAAAATTTTTAAATATATCTAATTTTGCATAGTTAAACTTTATAATACTGAGAAAGTTCACAATTTAAATTAATCTTTTGCTGATTATTTTTGTGCATTGAAGCAATCCTTTTAAATAGCTTTGATAATAGCTAACAATTATGAGTACCTATTTTGAGTCAGGCACCATGCTAAGTACTACATATATACCTCACTTAATCCTTAAAACCACTCTTAGAATTCTTTTAAAGGTGAAAAAAAAAACAGAGTAGTTTTCCTTCCATTTACTTGGTGAATACATGTGGATTTTACATACCCTGTTTGTTTTAAATAGTTTCCACTCAAATTCCAACTGAAGAACTAAAATGTAATATCTGAAACACATCACATCTTCAGGTAAAACTATAAATAGCTTGATCTAGTAATTCAACTTCTGTTAACTTCTTCTATTTCCACTTATTTACTTCTATTTCTATTTGCTTCAGTAGCATCTGGAGACATTTCTCCTAATTCACCAGTCCATCTTTGGATCTTCCTTTTCCTTCAGTTTTATTAAGTCTCAAAGCTTAGACTTACTGAACAGCAATTGGACCTACAGCTCTATCCAGATCACTCAAAAGGTATATCCCTGCCTGGTGGGTTTTCGATTGAAATAAAATAAGATGACATGAAAGTAGAGAGAAGATGAATGGCTTGAGCTGATGGGCAGCATTTGGAATTGGGTTTTGTTTTCTTCAAGAACTGCAGTGTCATTTTTCTTCTTCTTCTCCTGTCTCTGCTGATTCTGTCTAGGGGATGTCTTTTAATGTGAAAAATTGAGTAATAGCTTCATAAGAAGAAGTCCTAAGAAAATGCCTCCTGGATCCCGACTTAGCCTCAATTCACAGAACCTGCTCCCACAGAGTAATGGGCTTTTTTTTTAAATTCAATTAGGCCTCAATTATGACCCGGAAATCGATCTCCGGGCTAAAGGGGAGTAAGTGCAGGCAAGAAACACCTAAGACACATCATGCTTTGGCCTTGGATGTCTTTGAAACCATTGTTTTCTTCTTTAAAGAGCTCTGGTAAGGTAAGTCCCAAGTTTTTGTCACGTTCACTTAAGCTGTAAATCAGAAATTGTTCATGTCTTTTTGCTAATACTCGAAATTGGTCACAAATAAGGTTATATCATGCACACATGTCAACAAAATGCTAAAAGAAACTAAAACAGGCAATACTGATTCTTAAAACCCATAAAATCCAAGTGCTACCATAATTATTTTTCAGACATTAGATGGTAGTGTGCATAAAGTAACATTACAAGATAAACACTGAAACACTAAGCTTCTCTTCGCTCTTTCACCCCCACCCTTCTTTCCCAGCAGAGTGACCAAGGATCAGCTCCAGCTGCCTCCTCTCAGGTAGGGCTTAGCTTGTGCAACCGGCTGATAATCAAAGTTGTATGTGGATCTATATAAATATGTATATTCACCCCCACATATCTGATTCCTGATCTAGGAGGATCTATATTTTTTAAAAGCTCCGTATATGGTACAACTTACTGGCAAAAAACAAACAAACAAACAAAAAAACACAACAGAACCTGCAGAAAGTTCTCTCTTCCACTAACCCCTACTTTTGACACTAAAGAGAAACTTCCAGGACCCTGAGCAAGTCTAGAGCTGGCAGGAATCTGTTTTAAAGAGGATTCTTAGCCCTTTCTGGTGCTTTCTGATACTCAGTTTGCCTTGTGAATTAAGGCAAATTGAGTAAATCAGATTCCCCCAGCCTGAAGCATGGGTTCTATCTTGCTCCTCAAAGGAGCATTTGCATCACCTACATTACCAGTATCTTGTTAGAAATACAGAATCTCGAGCCCCAACTACTGATTCAGGATCTGTATTTTAACAACATCCCCATAGTATTTGTATGCACATTAAAGTTTCAGCAGCATTGTTCTCTCTCTCCATCTTTGATAGCCACCAAGCTGATTTTTATAAGTCAATCCTAGCCATGTTCCTCTGGGCTAGCATCTTTACCTGAAAATCTTTATAACTCTGAATTCCTCCAGCATCAGGTTGCCCTATTCTTCTACTATAGAAAGAATGAAAGCTTAACCTTCAAGCTGAGCTATTGCTTTGGGCCCTGCTGCCTGCCTGCAGAAATCCATAACACCAACATGGACCTCGTCCAAATGGTCTCCAAAAGGGTCATTTAGAGCTGGGTTTCATTGGCCTTGCAGCAGGAAGATGCTTTAAATTTGCAGAACATTTCTGATGACAGCCATTTGTCTAAAGTTCTATCTGTAAACTGCAATCTCTTTTATAAAGTGAAGACTTAATTTCATGTCATTGAAGAAAGGCATGAAAATTGCTAACAGCTTTGTCATTAGGCTTTGCTGTTCAGAGTCTAATGCTAACCAATACTCAGTATATCCATATTCATAAGATACAGAGAGCTATATGATCAAAAATTATTAATGTTGGCACTATACCAAAATTCCAAATGAATAACGTACTTGATTAACTAGCAGTCCTATAAGAATTACTAAAATAGTACCATTTAATCTATGGAGGAGTAAAGTACAGGTCCTTGAAATCATGGCAATACTGATAGAGGGTAAATACTAAAACACTGAAATTTGAGACCTGGCCAAGATGGCGGAGTAGGTAAACACTATGTTACCTCCTCTCATGACCACATCAAAATTACAACTAAATTATAAGACAACCATCATTGAGAATCACTTAAAGTCTACCTGAACCACAGTACTACAACTAAAGACACACAAACGAGGCCACCTTGAGACTGGTAGGAAGAGCAGAGATGTGGAACAGGCTGGTCCCACACCAATGTGTAACCGTTAAAAATTGGAGGGATATCTCAGCTTCAGAGGTACCCCCAGAGGTGTGAGGGGTCCCAGCCCCACACCAAGCTCCGCAGGCTAGGGTTCTAGCGCCAGGGAGAGAAGTTCCTATACTTCTGCTGGAAAAACTAGCAGAAATTGTGGCTGAGTGAAACAAGAGCAACTACAGTACCAGGAACTCCTCTTAAAGGGCCCACACATGGACTTACTCACTAATGAACTCACTTGCTCTGAACTCCAGCTCTGAGGCAGTATCTTGAAAGGAACCAGGGACTTACGGGGAGGAACTGAGTTGTCTGGCTTCAGAGTAGGACTAGAGGGAAAGCTTTCTCTGGATGGAAAAGCTGCCAAAAGCCATTGTTTCTTTGTTGAGCCCTCCCCACTTCCAGTATGCACACACAGGTGGCTGCCATATCTGAGTCTCCATCAACCTGGCTAATACCGTTTGTTCACCCTGATTCCCTGAGACCCCGCTCCACCCAACTTTTGGGCACACCCAAGCCACTTTCAGTGGCTTTTCCATACAAACAGCCTATCTTGGCTCATGCTGTGGATTTTTGTAAAATCTCTCAAAGGTTCACAAAACCCAAACAAACGGATTCTGGCTTCCATATGTTCCAAACCTCTAAGCCCAGCACTGGCAACAGCCAGCCTTGGTTTGTGGCATGGCCTCTCAAGGTACCTCAAAACCAGTGCAAGTGGTGGCCATCTGCAGATTGCTTTCTGGCTCAAGCCCGGTGGCCCCGGACAGGGCATAGACTGTGGTCAAACTTGGCATGCAGTGGAGATCCTCCCAGGAGGACCCAGGGCTGGCATGCCTAGTGGCCAGCTTTGGACCAACCCAAAGCATCACCTGGCCATCCCTGGGGATGACAAACTCAGAGGGCACAATGGGCATGCACCAGAGCCATGCAAAAGCAAATTCTGCTTCATTGGGTCAAGCCCTACACAACAGCTCTTCCACTGTAGT
The DNA here is from genome assembly GCF_001890085.2 of Hipposideros armiger. Taxonomy (NCBI): domain Eukaryota; kingdom Metazoa; phylum Chordata; class Mammalia; order Chiroptera; family Hipposideridae; genus Hipposideros; species Hipposideros armiger. Next base: position 800,802 of record NW_017731371.1, read on the forward strand.
CACAGCCAGTCCTCACAATCAATTAGCCTGAGGGTCAATACCTCCCATTGGTGTGTGAACGGCAATCAAGGCTTCACTACAACAGGAGGGCACACACAACCCACACAAGGGACACACCTGAAGCACCAAGCTCAGGTGACTAGTAAGACTGTGCCACTGGCCCCACAGGACACTTACTTATTACATAAGACCACTCTACTAAGACTGGGAGGCACAGCAGCCCTACCTAATACATAGAAACAAACACAGGGAGGCATCCAAAACAAGGAGACAAAGAGACATGTCCCAAATAGAAGAACAAAAATAAGCTCCAGAAAAAGAACTAAAAATGGAGAAAAGCAACCTACCAGATGCAGAGTTCCAAATGCTGGTTATAAGGGTGCTCAATGATCTCAGGGAGAACTTCAACAAAGAGATAGGAAACATAAACATGGAGGTAGAAAACATTAAAAAGAACTAGTCAGAAATAAAGATGACAATAACTGAAATGAAGTCTACATTAGAGAGAATCAACAGTAGGTTAGATAAAGCAGAGGATCAAATCAGCAATTTAGAAGAAAAGGTAGCAGAAAACACCTAATCAGAACAGCAAAAAGAAAAAAAGAATTTAAAAAAATGAGGATAGTTTAAGAGACCTCTGGGACAACATCAAGCATAACAACATTCACATCATAGGGGTTTCAGAAGGAGAAGAAATTGAAAATGAATTGAATTGAAAATGTATTTGAAGAAATAATGATGGAAAACTTTCCTAACCTGGTGAAGGAAATAGACATACAAGTCCAGGAAGCACCAAGAGTCCCAAACAAGATGAACCCAAAAAAATCCACACTGAGACACATCATAATTAAAATGCCAAAGGTTAAAGACAAAGAGAGAAGCTTAAAAGCAGCCAAAAAAAAAAAAAAGCAGTTAGTTACCTAAAAGGGAGCTCCCAAAGCTATCAGGTGATATCGCAACAGAAACTTCACAGGCCAAAAGGGATTGGCAGTAAATATTCAAATTGATGAAAAGCAAGGACCTACAATCAAGATTACTCTACCCAGCAAGGTTATCATTTAGAATCAAAGACGAGATGGAATGCTTCACAGACAAGAAAAAGCTAAAGGAGTTCATCAACACCAAACCAGAATTACAAGGAATATTAGAGGGACTTCTTTAGAATGAGTGAATGAAAGAGAGAGGGGCGGGGGGATGGAGAAAGAGAGAGGGAGAGAAAGGAAGAAAAGGAAGGAAGAAAGAAGAAAAAAAGAGAGAAAGAAAGGAAAAATGGTAATGACTACATATCTATCAATAATTACTTTCAGTGTAAATGGATTAAATACTCCAATCAAAAGATAGGAGGATAAGAATGGATAAGAAAACAAGACCCTTACATATGCTGCCTACAAAAAACTTACTTCTGATCGAAAGACAAACAGACTGAAAGTAAAAAGATATTTCATGAAAATGGAAAAAAAAATAAAGCTGAGATAGCAATACTTACACCAGATAAAATAGACTTTAAAACAGAGGTTATACAAGAGACAAAGAAAGATCCAGTAATCCTACTTCTGGGTACTTAGCCAAGGAAACTCAAAACAGTATTGTGAGGAGATGTGTACATCCATATGTTCATTGCAGCATTGTTTACAATGGCCAAGATGTAGAGGCAGTCTTGGTGTCTATCAATGGATGAATGGATAAAGAGGAAATGGCACATCTATACAATGGAATATTGCTTGACCATGGTTGGGAATGGGTTCTTTCCATCTGCTGCAGCATGGATAGACCTGGAGGGTGCTGTACTGAGTGAAGTATGTCAGACAGAGAAAGATAGATGCAATGTGATTTTGCTTTTATGTGGAATCTAAAGAACAAAATAAACAAACAAGGAAAACAGAAACAAACTCATAGATACAGGGTTGGAGGGCAGGGTGAAAAATGTAAAGGCATTGAGCAGTACAAATTGATAGTTACAAAATGGTCATGGGGATGTAGGGTATATCATAAGGAATATAGTCAATAATATTGTAATAACTGTGTATGGTGTCATATGGGTACTAGATTTATAGGGGTGATAGATGGGAGGAGGTTTGGGGGACAAGGTGAAAAAGGTGAAGGCATTAAGAAGTACAAATTGGTAGTTACAAGCAATCATGGGATGTAAAGTAAAGTGTAAGAAATATAGTCAATAATATGGTAGTAACTATGTATAGTTCCAGGTGGGTACTAGACAAGCCAGAGGATCATTTCTTAAATTATATAAATGTCTAACCACTGTGCTGTACACCTGAGATTAATATAAAATAATATTGAATGTCAACTGTAATGGAAATATTTTAAAAGGGAGGGAAAGGTGGAGGGGAATAAAAAGTTCAAATTTCTAGATATAAAATAAGTAAGCCATGGGGATGTAATGTACAGCATGGGGAATATAGTCAATAATGTTGTGACAGCATGGTACAGTGTCAGATGGTTTCTGGGCTTATCATGGTGATCACTTCTTAAGGTATATAAATGTTGAATAACTATAGTGTATGCCTGAAACTAATATAATATTGTAGGTTAGTTATATTTTAATAAAAACCTTTTAGAAAATCATGCTCAGTGAAAGAAGCCAGTCACAAAAGGCCACATATTTTATAATTCCATTTATATTGTGTCCCAGGAAAAGCAAATCTATAGAGACAGAAAGTAGGTTTGGATTCCCTAAAGTGAGTCTGGGGCAACAGATGGGGAGCGACTGCTAATGAGCTAATAAGTGAGTGCAAATGATCAAAATGGTATAAAACTAGATTACGATGATGGTTAAACAACTCCATAAATGAATTAAAAATCATGAATTGTTCACTTTATTTTATTTTTTTAAATTGGGGAATTGGGGGAGGGGAACCAGCAAAATGGTATAAAACTAGATTACAATGATGGTTAAACAACTCCATAAATGAATTAAAAATCATGAATTGTTCACTTTATTTTATTTTTTTAAATTGGGGAATTGGGGGAGGGGAACCAGCCAAGTTGTTCTTCAATCTTAGTTGTGGAGGGCGCAGGTCGCCATCTGGCTTCCTGTCGGCAGCTCGTGGCCTCTAAGCTCAAGGTGCTGTGTTACAATCTTAGTTGCGGGTGGGCTTAGCCACCATCCCATACAGGAGTCGATCCAGCAGCATTGTTGTTAAGAGCGCACGTTCTATCCACTGAGCCACCTGGGCAGCAGCTCAGCTCAAGGTGCTGAGTTCAGTCTTAGTTGCAGGCAGGCATAGCCCACCATCTCGAACAGGCAACCTTGTTGTTAGGAGCATGTGCTCTCACCAGCTGAGCCATCCTGCCACCTGCTGACAGCTCAGCGGCAGTTCAGCTCAGGTGGAGCGTCACTGGCCCATGTGGGAATCGAACCAGCAATGTTGCTCAGTGCTCACACTCTTTAGCTAACTTTAACCAACTGAGCTACTCAGCCCACCCCTAATTTTTCACTTTAAATGGGTGGGTTTTACGATGTGTAAATTATATCTCAATCAAGTTGATATATATGAATCAAAACACATTGAAATTTGATGTGTTAAAAGTTGACTATGTCTCTATGATTATGATTGCAGAGTCAGCTCAGTTCCAAGCTTAATAAAAAAGGATCATCTGCCTGTCAATCAAATATTAACTGAGAACTTACTATGTTCTCATTGCCATAGGTTATGGGGAATGACCATTTTTTTATTCAACATTTATTAAAAACTGTGTGCTAGATACAGTGTACTCAAGATATAAAGATGAGTAAGACATTGTTCCTGCCCTCAAAGAGTTTACAACCTATAAGAGCAAAGCATGTAAATAAAAAGGTGATAAAAGTTCTATGGAGCATTCATAGAACTTTTACAGGATTTCTCTCAAGGCGAGAGATCGATTCTTTCTTTGGGAGCCTGCAATTTGCTAGAAGCAGCACTTAAAGGATTTTCCAGGCACAGGGAGCAGAACCGGCAAGGAATGAAAGCATGACACAGCATGTCACATTCATAGACCTGCAGGAAGTTAACATGCTTGGAGCTTAACTTTGTGAGGAGAATCAGGCCCGTGGCGCTGGAGTGATAGGAGAGGCTAGACCGTGCACTAATTTTTTTTACTTTTTTTTCTGTGGATGTATGAAATACTTTTGAGCAGGGAAAAGGATCAGTTCCTTGGTTAAGCCCATTACAAAAATAAATTCACTTGATTCTCAAAACAACTCTATGGGATAAGTATTATCCCACTTTTCAGGTGAGGAAACAGGTTCGATGTTTTAACAGCTAACAAGTGGCAGAGTATGGATTCAACACAGATCTGTTTGGCTACATAGTCTGTGCTTTATATAAAAGAATACAACAGAATCCCTGGTGCTATACGGAGAATGGACAGTGGTATGCTAGAGCCGGCCTCACAGGCTTCAAGAGTCAACTGTTAAGTTTCCAGGAAGTTTGCAAGCCCTGGGTTTCATGTGGTCTTTCTTGAAGTTGGCCATGGCAAAAGTATTTATACCATGAAAACTGACAGATGCTACCATTCAAGGTTTTCCTTCCCCCGTTAAACATTTACCAGCATGCTACTGAAAACAGAGAATAGGCAAGCAAAAGAACCTAGGAGACCAGTCAAGAGGCATTTGCAGTTTTCTAGGAAAGAGATGACAGTAGCTTGAGCCAGGGAGTTAGCCGTGGAAACATAGAACATGTGCTGATAGGGCTGCGTTCTTGAGATAGTGATATCAGGGGAGGTCAGGATCGAATGTGGGGATGAAGGAGAGCCTTCAGAGATGGCATAGAGGGCATGTTACTTACCAAGAAGTGGAAGAGTGAATGAGGAGCAGGGTATTTTCTTGGTGATGGTGGTGGGGAGATGCCTGGAGCAGGGGTTCATGTTTACTTTGGAATACTTATTAAATATGCAAGCAGATAATTGTAATAAAAGAAAAGTAGTGGTTATTTTGTAGAGGAGGCAGGAGGATGTGATTGCAAAAGGAAACACAGAAAGCTTCTGGGGTGCTGGCAAGGCTCAGTCAGAGTAACCTGCGTATGGTTACATGGGATGCTTACTTCATGATAATTCATTAAACTGCACATTTGTGCTTTTAAAAAAAATAATTATCTCTGATATCAATAAATTAACAAGATAACTGGAGATTCGAGGCTACCATAGATAAAACAAATAGAAAGTAACCAAGCCCATTACTCTATGATGTTGACTATAAGAGCAAGGGGAGTTGGACGCGGTGAGTAATGCTGGAATCTCTACAGCCTGAAGCAACCAGAGATGTCTACATGGAAGGTATGGGGCTGAGGCTAGAAAGTGAGGACAGCTTCAAAAAACTAAACTTCAAGACAACTAACTCCCTCCATCTGCCCCTGCTGCCCTAGCTAGTTTAATTTGTATATCTGCCCACCCCCCTCCCCTCCCTGTCCCTCTTACACTCTCTTATCTCATGCTAACTTCCCCTCTCCTGGCCAAAGAATGGGGCAAGGAAACTCAGCTTCCTCTCTTTTCAAATTTTC
>NW_017731371.1:806452-854727 GCF_001890085.2 Hipposideros armiger
GAGAGAGAGAGAGAAACTGTTCCTTTTCCTGTCTTCTATGCACACTACCACAGAGGTAGGAACCTTCCCTATAATACCACCAGGGAACTCTGTGAACAGAGTCCACCTTGTTTTTGATACACTCAAGGAGAAATAAAGGAATCTAAAATACCCTCCCAATTCTGGTTTATATGATTATTCTTCCTGCTGTAAAATTCCATTGTGCATGTCAGGAGCTGGCATCCCTACTGGCTTTCTTTCTGTAGCCAAATCTTAATTTTCCTCTAGGCAGATGGATTCCTCCCTCAGATAGATTAGGGCAAAGTTAATGCATTCAAAGAGGCAACAGAGAAAGCATATTAATAATAAAATATCGCCCCCTAGTACGTATGATGTGTGGTGTCTTTAAAAAATCTTTTAGGATCATGGAAAAACATTGAGATTCCAGAATAACATAAGTTTACTTACAAATGTGATTTTTATCCAAATTTCACTTACTCCTTGCCTGAGATAGAGCCACAAATGCAGTATTTGCAAATGTCATGTCTTCCCATTAAAATGAAAACATCTTCACAGTCACCATATACACAATGACCCTTTCTTAGTATAATACATGGTACTGCCCAGTCACCTTGGCCCAAATTTTACATAGACTTACTCTCCAAATAAACCCATATTCTTACAAGAATGTGTGTGTGTGTCTGTGTGTGTGTGTATGTATGTGTGTGTGTAATCTCCATTAAGTCTCCATCTGTGTCCCAATCCATCAAGAAATATTTTTTTTATCTAGCTCATTGTCTTTGATATTAAGATAAATTAATGATGAGCAATTCTAATGTGGTTAGTATGTTTGAGCTTTAAATTATAGCTTTTTTGTCTCATTGATGGATTTGAATGATTTTCACTCATGAGCTGTTAATTAAAATTTCTGGCCCATTTATTTGTAAGACTTTCTACTTAAATAGTCCTTTTGCCAAATCTGTACCTGTTTAATTTATTTAGGAACAAGAGCCTTTACATTCATTTCTTGTTCTGCTGCCAAAGTTAGCCTCCTGGAGTTTTTAAAAATGTGAGTCTCTACACAGTGACAACACAAATGTAAAACAGAAAGAGAGAGGGGCTCTGCTTCTCTAGCTCATTATTAGAACTGTTGGCACCAAAGATAGTCCAGAGTTGGATTTGATGTTGGCCCGTGGGGATTTTGCATGTGCATGTGTAGAAGGTGATAAGTGCAAAAAAGTACAAAGTTGGAAAGTGCACTTTGTAAAGGGGAAAAAAAAATATGACGTTGGTCAGAGACGCACCATAACTTTCTCCCACACTGCCAGCTGTGGCACAGCCTTCACATGCTAGGTAAATGGTGCCCAGCACTGTGAAGCATTAGGTTTTTAGAAGTGAAGTTAAACTGATAAATTAGACCTCATTTATTGAACAGCAGTTAGAGCCGATCGCCTAGGGAGTCGTTTGACACCTTTGAAGACCCTGCTAACTTAATTGGTGATAGTTTGGGGGCTGAAGGAAACATTTAAGCCAGGAGCAGCAGGACACCGTGCTGCATGAAAATAGAGGAGCCACGCATCCTCTCTGACAAGGGGAGTCATATATAGATTTTTGTGTCCATTGTTTTCGCTTATTTGTGTGTGTGCTTTACTCAGTCAATCAAATATAATTGACACCACTGGGTTCTGTTGTTTTGTAGATGACAGGAGCTAATGCAAGGGGAAAAAGCTGGAAGTAAACTTACCCCTGAAAGCCTGTGAAAAGGTTTTTCCACCGGGCTGGTGACATTTTTTGCTCAATTGTATTAATTGATGTAGTGACAAGGCACTTGGAAAGATGATGGATACTGATCACTACACCCTTTTTAAGGCTGGGTTATATCTTGCTATTAGCATAAGTGCTTGCTTGTACAAGGAGTGAACAGCAGCCGGATAGAACAAAAGAAATAAGGCAGCAGCGTACCTGCAGTATGCACCTGCCATGTGACAGAGGAAGAGCATTGGGTTGTCTGTGTAAGGGTTCAAGGCTGCACTGGAGATGAGTCTTTAGTCAAAGACAAGCTCCCAACTTTGAACTTAACACCTACTCCCCCAGACCTGTGGTCTTTGAAGAGGTTCTGCCCCAGTTTTTAAATCATTTGCTCAGAGCGGTAAATGCTTCTAAGAATTTTCTTTTTTTTTTATATTGTGGAATTGGAGGAAGGGGAACAGACAAGTTGCTGTCGTTCTGTTCTTCAGTCTAGTTGTGGAGGACGTTGCTTCACTGGCCCAAGTTGGCACCATCATTGCGCTCTTCCCGGGCGAAGCAGATCAGTCGCTGGCTTCTGGATGGCCGCTCACGCTGGCTGCTGGCTACACAAGGTAGCCCATGGCAACCCATTGCAGCAGGGGCTACAGCCTATGCCATTGCCGGCAACTCATGGCAGCCCAGCTCCAGGTTGAGCTGTTGTTCAGCATCTTAGCTGTGAAGGGCAGCGTCACTGGCCCTCATGTGGGATCCGAACCGGGGCCCTTTGGCGTCCCAGGCCAGTTCTTAACCATCGCACCACTCGGCCGGGCCTAAGAATTTTATTAAAGTCCTAAGTGCTGAAGTGCCAAGACAGAAAACTGAGGGAACCCTCCCAGTGTTGGGGCGCCCTGGGCTAAGGGAGCTCGAGGAGTTAGGATGCTCATTTCCCCGAGCTGGTGACAGTGGCAATGAGGCATTAGAGTAAGTCACATGGCTTAGCAAGACAGGGCTAGGGCTGAAACGACTTTGACTACTCATGGATAGAGCTATTCAAAGAAAACCTCGAGTACTTAGGAGAAGATGCAGAGGAAAGAGTCCTTTTTCTGTCTGCAGAAGTCTACTTGAGGTTTGCAAGAATATAAGGTTCAGTAGAGGTACCTGGAATTGTGCAATATCATCTTGAGTCTTCCTTGGATCATCTCTAATGTTTGAATTTCTCCTAAATTCACAGAGCAAATGTGTTTTCAATCACACTAGGAAGACTCTTTAAAACACTTAATTTTATTAGTTTATGGAGTTCATTCATCAAGTACTTTCCGTAATTTCTATTGTTTGGCATTCAAATTTTGAACTGCATTATTCATTATGATGAAACTTAGAACAAGGGCTGGGATACAGATTAAAGTAAAATGTCTATTATTTAAATCCTCCAGAGGAAAATCAGTAGCTAAATGCACACTTCAAGGAAAAGGGAAGCCCAGGCTTTACTTCCAAGAAAGCATTTTATAAACTTTATCACAGAAGAGTTTCCAACAAAACACCCTGAGCAAAAAGTAAAACTCCGTTTTCCAAAACAAACCGAGTTACTCTTACTATCTTTCAGGTCAGACATCAGTAGATAGTCATGGCAAGTATATAAGAGAAACCTCTATAAGGTCATTACAGTGGGTATCTCATGCTCTTTCTCAGAGAAAATCCTTAATTCATTCATTTATATATTGATTCATTCATTCATCCAACACATATTTATTGAGCACCTGCTATGTGCAAAGTACTGGGGATGTAACAATGAGCAGATATAATAGTTATAATAATAATAATAATCTCTTCCCTACTAGATCATTGAGTCTAATATTTAGGTATTAATCAAATGATAAACCCAAATAAATTTAAAATGCAGTAAGCACTCTGAATGAGTAGTAAATGATACTATGAGAGTTTATAATTGAGGGTTCAGGGAAGGCTTCACTAAAGAAGTAATGGCTGAGTTGAGATCTGAATAACTGAGTTCCTTACACATGAAGGCAGGGAAGCGCAGGGAGGAATGGGAGAACATTTCAGTCATATGCATGTGACAAGAGGGTTCAATGTAATTCTAGGAATTCAACTAAACAAGAGTGTAACAGGGAGTATGGTAGGAGGTGGGTGATGGGTGGGATAGAAAGGGGCTGGACCAAACTGGGCAAACACCTTTAAATTCCAGGCACTGTGTAGGTATACTGTCCTCCTCCACCAAACTCACCTCCTTATTAACCTCTTGCTATTTTTGTTTTTGAGATGTCAGACTGATGGTAATAGGTTATCAAAATAATGGCAAAAGTCTGGAGACTGCCTTTGGCACAGATTCCTAAAAATATCTGCTGTAACAAGAGTCCAAGCAAGAAAAAAAGGGTGAAAGGAGCACTGCTGGCTATCTGTGGCTAGGAGAATCCTAGATAGCAATGAGTCAGCTCTCCCTGTTTACATTTAACTCTCTACATGAACTGCAATTTGGGAAATGATTCAGATTATTTGACAATGAGGAAATTTCCCAGAGTGGTGGGATTATGCGGCAATAACATGGAGCCATCTTGGTTTGCATTCTTAATACCATTAGAGACCAATACACTTTTTTAAAATGTAGAGATAGATTTTCTTCTTTCTGGAATCCTTGCAACCAAGATGCTACTAGAGAGAATCTTTTGGCAGAGGAACAAGCTTTGGCCATCACTGATTGCTGGGCACCTTGGTGTGGCAACGGCAGTGACAGAAAGTAAATGCAGTAGAAAGTCCCAGTACCTGATAAGAGAAGCTGCTTGTTAGCTCCAGTAGCCTTTGCCCACTTTCATCTCTGAATTCCTACAGAAGAGCAAAACATAAAGGCATGGGAGTCATCTATGACTTATAATGAGGTCCTGAAAAATGAGTGTAATCCTGATGGTGGAGATGCTTCTAGCATAAAGAGCCATGTCTACCTTAGAGAGAGTGTGCTGCACTGGACCAAAGCCATTACGCAACCTCCAACTGGAGAGTACAGAACTGACAATTCACAAGTGTGCTTGATAAGACACCTCAGAAGAGTGAATGATCAGGAAACACTATCAACAGAGATTAAATCGACAATACACCTTGGGCAAAAGCCTATTTGGTTTCAAATCCCACATGATTGGTCAAGGTTCAGTTGTCCCCCTACACACACACACACACACACACACACACACACACACACACACACACCTTCAGGGTCTTTCCCTGAAGCCACTCACTCCAGGAAAGTCTATCATGTCACTGTCCACTACCCACACTATGTTTTCATTCCCATCTCCATACATTTGTATGTGTTTTCCCTCTGCCAAAATCCATCCAGTTACCTGGTTTCCTCATAGCTTTTAACAAAAAAATAAATATTCCTAGCCTGGGAACTGCCCCAAGACCCTCAGCACATCAGGGATCAGTTTCTTAGTTGATGTGTAAATTGCCTACTTGTTGTTTTGTTGGGGGTTTTGCTGCATAGCTTCTTAATTCTTATGTATGTTCTGGCAGGAACTGTGTTTTATATACCCCTTTTGTCTAGTGCTGTGAAAGAGTTTGAACTCTAAATAAGTATATAATTCATTTATAACCAAATCTAAATCTTTGGTAAAGAAACACACTGGAAATCTCCTCCAAACCAGGAAGAATCAACCAGTGTAAAATCATTATTTCACGACAAATTTTGTAGAAGAAGGGGGCTGAGCCAGAACTATGGAGTCTGGTTTCCTGCCATTTTTTTCAGGCACTGTTGTAGACACCAGAAATGCAGTGTTGAACAAGACACAGATGGTTTCCACCTATAAAGAGCTACTTCTAAAGGAGGGAAATAGATACACAAAAAAACAACAAACCTGCTATGAAGAAAATCAAAGTAGACGATATGATTGACACTGCCTGGAGGCTGTTTTAGGTTGTGTATCAGGAAAGACTTCACTAAAGACATCACATTTAATCGGAGACTCAAGTGATATAGCCATCTGTACAAAGAGCAGTGAAAATCACATTTCACAAAGAAAAACAATGCTTTTGCAAAGACTCTACTGTAGATACAATTTAAGAGTGTTTGGGGAACAGCAAGAAAGCCAGGATTACACATATGTAATGGCAGCTGTGTCGGGTCAGGTAATCCAGGAAGTGGATCCAAAACCGAAATAGAAATGCAAGAGATGTATCGGGGGAAATGCCTATGAAATACAGAGGGGAGAAGAAGCAGGGGTAGGGTGCAAGACTCCCAGATCGTGATGCAGGTGTGACACATGGGAAAGGAGAGGGCAGAGGAAGGAGGACTAGGGAGAAAGAGCTTTAGGCTGCAGGGCAGCTCTGAGGAAATTTCAGCCAGGCCATGGGGAGCCAGAGTAAAAATGACCCATTTGTAGGGTTCCACGTTGGGCAGAAGTGGTCCAGCTCCAGGGCCATTGCTGTGCTGAGTCATTGGCTGAGGGTGGTATAGGGAAAGCATGGCCTTAGCCTGACTGCTTGGGGCAGCTGGAGACCCCGCCCAGAAGGCTCTTTCTGAAAGGCAGACCCGAGGGGCATACCTCCTTGGCTGACAAAATGGCTTCAGATCTTCTTGGTAAAAGTAATTCAAAATGCCGATCTGCGGGTAAGAGGGAATCTTGAAGTACATGTCTCCGTGTTTCCTAATAGGGAGCAAATTTGCCCCCTGGGAGATATTTGGCAATGTCTGCAGACATTTTTGAGTGTCACGTATGGGGTGGGAGTTGGCATCTAGTGAGTAGAAGCCAGATATGTGTCTAAATATTCTACAATGCACAGGACAGCCTTCTACAACAAAGAACAACAAAGAATCATGTGGCTTAAAATGGCAACAATGCTCAGGCTGAGGAAAACGGCATCACATCAAATTGAAAACAAAACAAACAACAACTATATATATAAGCTGATAACACATGTGGCATATCCAGATAGCACTGTAAACCCAAAATTTTACCTACAAACCTAACTCATTCCTTAATTCATTGTGTATAGTCTACAGAATAAATCATGCACACATTGAGAAGATAGTATGAAGACAGAATACACCAGGAGTCCTGCTTCATCCCCCAGCTGTTGGTATGTTAGTACCATACACTGTTCTCAGTGGCTGCAGGGTTGAGGACGGAGGATCTTTGTTTTTTCAGAAGAAAAGAAAAAGGCCCCAAATTCTACCTTTCTATGCAACACACACAGTGTTCTTCATCGACTTACCATTCTAATTTAAAACCTAATTGTTTAACACGTTTTAGTTGTGGGTGGAGATTAAAAAAAAAAAAACACCAATTTTACTTTCCTACGAAGATGCCCAAACACTGCTTTCTTTATTACATTTCTCCAGGGTGAAACTGTAGCTGTGAAAATGTACTGTGACCATCCGCTGACAACACTCATATGGCCAAGAGTGGAATTTCTCAGAGCAGATATGAGAATAAGAGTCTTGGAAATAATTTATTTGAAAATATGAAAAGTAGCCCAGAACATGAGATCACTCTTGGCAGCTTAAAAAAAGGAAACAGAATTGACTATTGTGCTCATAATGTGCAAAACCATATCAGCCTTCCAAGAGCTCAGCTGAAGGTTGCAGGAAGAAATCAGATGCAGAGAAATTTAAAAAAGAATAAAAGAAAGAAAAGAATAGAAAACCTTGTTCTATCCCCTGCCTCCAGCCTGTGCTGATGCCCACAGGAGAAGGAACAGTAGATTATACTGAGGCAAAGTAATTTCACTGTCAGTAAATAATTCTAGGGAAAGATGAGTTGGAAAGGATCAACTGAATTGAGAGATAGAGGTTATCTGTGGACTTCAAGTGTCTGTTCCACACTATTATAAATAATTATTAAGTGACAGTTAAGTTTTGTAAAAGTATCTAAAAGAATGAATAAGGAGAGTTGGCAGACTTATAGGATGACTTTTCTTGGTTTACGAAATTATTTAAAAACCAGGTATGTTCTTAACCTAGTGTGAATGTCTGACGCAGCTATTACAATCTGATAATAAAATTATAGAATGTCTCTCTCCTCTATGATTAATGTAGGCTTTACTTACAAGAAAAAAACCAGCATCAGTTTTCGATAGGAACCTGGCTTCTCTTCATGGCAGAGATCCAAGGAACAGAGCCTCTGGGTTTGAGTTTCTTATATTATGTAAGGAAATTCACAGACGAATATGCATTGAATCTCTGGGGGCGGAGACCAAACAGGGTTTTTAAACTTACTTGTGCCATTTAAATCTTCATAAGATTCAAGAAAAGGGTTTGCCTTCTCTTTTTTAAGTCCATGGGAGAAAGAGGCCAATTTGGAAGTTGGAAAACGTGAACCCCATTGTGCTACTGACGCCATGACTTTGCCAAGTAAAACCAATGTCGCTGAGCCTCGGATTTTTAATTTTGTTATCTTTTATTTATTTTTTTTTGTATACCTACCTACCTGTCTTACCTCACTCAACAGGAAATAAATTTAATAACAGAAATAAAATCCTTTGGCTCTTTGAAAAGCAAGATGCCATGGAAGAAAGAGTTTTTAGTTTATTTCTCCTACTACGATGGGCTTAAATCTGGCAGATAGCGTTAAAACCGCCAACCTTCCTGCTTGTGGACGCTCACATTCACTACCTTACGCTTCCCATTTTGATTGTTCCCCTTTGTCAGAAAACATAGAGTGCAAATGTGTGTTCTTAGATGCAGGAAAAATAAACATCCATGCGCTTCCGAAACACGCATGAGGAGCCTTCAGATTACAGAGCAGCGGCCTCAAGTAATAGCCCACGATGTTTACATGATTCACTACAGCTTTTGACACTCCACAAATCAAGCCTGATTGGGTTTCTCATTGAAGCGATCTGACAGCCTAACCAAGTTGCCTCCGGAGGCTGTTCCCTTTTTTTTTTATGCTTAGTAATAGATAAAAATGAGCCCAGAAAACAGCAGTTTGGAAATGGTAGTATCCAAACTTAGTTTTCTTTTTTATTTATTGTCATGCAATTGCTTCTTTAACCCACTCTATTGATCCTGAGAGGAGGCAGAGGGGGTTAGATGGAAGAGGGGCATTACTCAGAGTCAGGCATCTGTGGTTTGGTCCTAAGGGAAAGAAATAAATAGTCCCAACCTAGAAGAAGCGGGGAGGGCGGGGGAAAAAAACCCCAGAAGATTGACTGGTTTGCAGGGTATCCCCGTGGATTCCTGCTTACACCAGAGCATCATTTAAGCCTATGTTCTTCCATCTACCTTGTTTGCAGTAAATAGCTGCCCATTATATCAGGTCAGGCAAGTGCTGGGGCGTCACAGCTCAGTGGCCGTGATCTGCCCGCAGAGCAGCGAGAAAGGTCCCCCAGAGAGCATCCGCGTGTGTCAAGTTCTGGAGCCGTCAAGGTTCTAAGCGACAGCTTATCTTGAGGGTTTAAAACATGCAAGCTGTCCCTGCTTGCTTCTCTCTCCTCCCCCACCCACCACTCTTGCTCCTCTCCCATCCCCTCATCCCCCACCCCCTTAGTCTTTTTGCCTCTTGACAATCTGCTTGAAAGAAGACAGATGCTGGAGCAGTTTTCCTTAAGTCGGTTCTAATTCCATAAGGTGCAATCCACCAAACGCAACATTGTCCATCTTTTGAAAAGGCTAAGATCCTGAGGCAGCCCCATTTATTATTTGTCTTGACACTAGCACAAATATTTTCAGGTGGGTAAGAGTCTGTCACTTTACCATCCTTATGTTCTTTGCCCTCAATAAATAAGACACATTAAAGTTCTTAAAGGCAAACAAAGAAGTGTATCCTGGGTACCATTTGTCCTGCAGTTGCCATGTTTAATTGAACATTTTATAGCACTCTAATGCCATGTCAGGTTCTTAATGTGACATGTGTTCCTCTCTTACATTATCAGAGGCTAAGAACATCACCGAATCTTCCTTGGATTCGTGTGTATGAGAAATAAGATTTATCCTGTGCACTTCACTGAATCATTTATGAGTTACCTTGTCTCACACAGGCAATTTTATAACTTGTAAATGGCCCCTCTGGTCTGCTGTCTGGATTTTGTTTACTGTAAAATCCCAAAATAGTATGACTATTTTCAAGATAGCAAGTTAAATTTTGCTGCAGTGTAGAATTACCCTGAATTTGTCCTTTACTTTGTCATTTATTGGTCCCAGATATGAGGCATGGAACCAATTGGGGGGAGTGGAGAGGGGTTACTAATGTCTAGCATTTGGGGACATGTGGTCTTGTAGTAGAAAGGTAAGGGCCGCTGTCTGTAAAACCTCATAAAGCAACTATAGTTATCTATAGAAAACCTGCCCAGTTATGAGCCGAACAGTGGCAAAACCTCTAGTTGCTTACTTTGTCTCAGGAAGAGGCACACACCAAACCAACGCTGAGAAGGTACAGGATGTTGGTTAAACCAATGAGGGATTTACTATGTTTCAAAAAGAGAAAAAAGTACATCAATGTTAAAAGTGGGCAATAAAAGGAGAATTGTGGGCAATTGTGTTTTGTTGTGTCATTTTAAATAAGGGACCACTTCATGATGTAGATGGATGGGCAATGAGTCCTTAAACCAGAGAGAGCCTGCTCCCTACAGTGGATCAAGTCCTCGGCTCTGTACAGAGGTCTGTGAGTGGTCAGCCAGACAGCACAATTCTGTTCCAGTACAGACGTAGACAAAATAATCGAAACATATTTCAGAGATGGCTTATATAGACAGTGTGGTTTTCACCAGCATACACCATAATGTAATATTTTCCCCTGAGTATTCTGAGTTTTTCTATGTATTTCTGGCAATAAACGCAACTTAATGTTTATTTCTGATGTCTATTTATTTCAGGGTGAACGCCTTAACTTTCAAAGGCTCCATGTAATACAGAAAATGTATAAGACAGTCTTTGCTTTGAATCAAAAGCATATATTTGATTTTGGAAAAAAAAACTTTAAATTTTAATCATAAATCAAACATTGAAAATAATTTTTTAACATTTTTTATGGGAGGCAGTGCAGCACAGTGAACTGGATCTGGAATTCATAACTCTCTCTGCCATTTTCCTCTCAAGTCTCAGTTTACTTATCTGTAAAATGGAAAAAATGAGATTTATATTGTAATACTGTTATAAAGATTAAATATGAAGTGTCTAACCCAGAACCTACAACATTCACAGGCACTAAGTAAATGCCTCCTATTATTCTTGTGGTTTTCATTATTATCAGATTCATGTAAGTTTGATCTGTGAAACCCTAGAAAAGACTGTGTATAAAATTTGGCATTTTATCACTGTCTTTTTCTTAAACTTTCCATCATAGATCATGGTAGTGACAGGATGAGGGTGGGTGAGTTGAGTCCATTCATTTATTATTTCCACAAATATGTACTGAGTGCCTATGACAAGGGAGATGGCAAATACTCTAGCTAAACAGTCATGAGGATTAGGGTTACAACTGCAAACTTCAGTCCTCAAGTTCATGCAGAGACTCCTGATAGGTTTTCAAGGGGAGTGGGGAAGTCCTGGGTTTTAGCCATCAATAGAGCACGCCTCTTGGGAAATCCACTAAATCTAATGATTCACACTTTTGGGTCCAAAAGCTCACTCTGTTTCTATAGATTTCTTTATATTTCCACCAATACTCTTTCTTTTTGTTTTTGTTTTTTTTTTTTTTTTTTGTTTGTTTGTTTATTGGGGAATTGGGGGATGGGAACAGCGCTGTGGAATTGGGGGAAGAGGGACAGATAAGTTGCTGTCATTTTGTTCTTCAGTCTAGTTGTGGAGGACGTTGCTTCACTGGCCCAAGTTGGCACCATCATTGCGCTCTTCCCGGGCAAGGCAGATCAGTCGCCGGCTTCTGGACGGCCACTGGCTGCAGCTGCTGGCCGCTCACACTGGCTGCTGGCTACACATGGTAGCCCATGGCAACCCACTGCAGCAGGGGCTGCAGCCTACGCCATCACTGTTGCCAGCGACTCACGGCAGCCCAGCTCCAGGTTGAGCTGTTGTTCAGCATCTTAGCTGTAGAGGGCAGTGTCACTGGCCCTCATATGTGGGATCCGAACCGGGGTCCTCTGGTGTCCCAAGCCAGCTCTTAACCAATGCGCCACTCGGCTGGCCCTCCACCAATACTCTCTTAACATTAAAACAATGTTGTGTCTTTTATTAATTGAATTCATCACAAAGGAAGGCTGACAGACCTATTCTTATCTCTCCATCCTTTCCATTCATTGTAGAAACCTCTGTTATTATAATATTCTTACAGATGGCCAATTCATATGCCTATAATAAATCTTTCCATTTTCTTCAGGATGCAAATGTGAGAAACATCAAAGAAATTCAATTATAAAAACCTATTTTCATTCAGTTAAGGGCAGGAAAATTTATTATGGGTTGCTGTTTGCCATGTTTCACATGGGAATAAATGAATTCAATTTCAATCAAGGTATCAACTCTGTCCTAATAGGTTTTGACTGAACTAAGCACAAGCCTCAGAAGATACAGTTTTATAAATGTGCCTAAAGAATGAAGATTTTATAAAAATAAGTTAGATAACTAGACACATTCAGGATTTAGTTCTGGGCATATTTATTTTAAAAGGGTACATATGAGGCAGGACAATTATGATTTTGACGGGTGAATTTTGTCCCATTTTAACAACTTAGTCTTACCTGAGAAAGAAAAGGAGATGCCCACCATTACTCTCCTGGGCACTCATTTGTTGCTCAAAGACTTCTGTTTGGTTTCTCTGCCTCATGCTGCTGTGGGAAAGATCCTGAGATATGCTCAAGCACCTAGATATCGAGGGGTCCTGCCTTCTGTGTAGTATGCTGGATTATATATGAGCCAACCATATATCCTCTCCCTAAAAGGCTTCCTCTTTCCGCTCGCTCATTACAGGAAGCAACACAATAGATAAGTTTTACTTTCAGCCACAGGATCTGAGTAAAGTATAAAAGTGGTGCTGTTCCAAATGAAGTACAAAACAGGTTACCACAGCACCCCCATATTCCAGGTGGCAAAGTGGGTCTCCAGCTGGAGAGGGCATATTGGTACAACCTTTTGTAAAATAATTTGGCATTACTTTCAGATCATTCAAACCCTGCATGTCTCAGGTATATACTCAATCCCATTCCTGGGTATATACCACAGGGACAGTGTTGCCTATATGCCCCCCAAAAACTGTACAAGAATCATCTTAGCTGCACTGTTTATAAAGGCAAAAAAACTGAAAGCCCTCCAAGGGTCTACAAAGAGGAAAATGAATAGAGTGTAGTATTTTCACACAATGGATTATTACAAAGCAGTGAAACTGAATAAATAGTATATTCATGCAATAACAACATTAAAAATTTAATGGGGTATAAAGCTCACAATCATGCAAACACAAAATCTAAGATACTATTTACCTCCAAGAGCTGGTGTAGGTGCAAGGAGGAATACCTAAGTAGTAATAACAGTATTTGTAATTGTTGTGGTCTTTACTTGAGTAGCAGGTGTGCTAGTGGTTATTTCATTACTATGCCTCATAATCTACATATATTCTTTGTGTGTATGAAATAGCACATGAAAAAACTTCCAGATTTTAAAACCTTACCTAAAACAAAAGGTCAGTGTACTTCAAACCAAGCCACATATACACAGACTTCATCCTGATGGATCATGTCTGAGTACCCGACGTTGGAGGGATACATGTCTAGACGTGATTAAGATATAGCTCCCCACGATTTTAGAGTTGATCTTCAAGTCTTGCTTTAAATTTGCCAATGTTATTTATAGGCCTCTTTCACATCTATCACAGCTCATGAATTAACTTCTAAGGGTCACATTTACTTCATCAAGCTTCCAGGAACTCGCTAAAATTATCATGTTTAACATATCAAATGCAACTGTACATATTCCCATTTGGGATCTCAGTAGTGGGTCCTTCTTCTGAAGGAATTTCACAGAGCTTTGCATGCAGACTCACAGACTGAAGAGGTATTCATAATAACAATCCGACAGCAATAAATTCCCACTTATTATGTTTTGAACCAGGAGAAAGGCATTATTCAAAGTGATGAGGAATTGTAATAATGAATGCATCTCCATCCCTCATATGCATAGTTGATATATATATATATATATATATATATATATATATATATATATATATGTTAAAAATATGGAAAAAGAAATATGGGTTAGCGATTCTTATTTTGCAGCTGATATCACTGTGGAAAATGTTTTATCACTTTAATCTGAAACATTGGAACTTGTTTTCATTACATCAAAATAATGCCAAAATGGAAAGAAAATTTTAAGGTCAAAGTTCTGAAAAAAATCCTGATGGACGCCTATTCTTCCAACTGTAGCTATTTTCACCCAGTGATTAGGAAATGCCATTATAAGAGAAATTATTGCTTGTAAAACCATGACAAAATATGTTGACCTAATGGCTATTCCTCAACGCTAAGTCAAAATGTTCTACGAGCTTCTCTTATTGATTGTTGTTCCCACGTGCACCTCTGGGAACAGAACAGCAAAGAAATGTTTTGATCGAAGAGAGAGTGACCTTTTCTATGGAAGCATTTTAATGCTATGATATGCTGAAATAACTAACTGAAAGGATAACAAAGGAGGAAAAAAACACCTTATTATTTTGTAACCCGTGGGGAAATGGGCATTTTTACACTTTTCTGCAAAATCAGGGCCCTGATAAAATTCTCGAGGCTAGCTAGCTCAGCAATGCTGTATTCTGGATTGGAGTAAGATTTAATGTCATTACATAACCAATGAAGAAGCACATGCCAACACTCAAGGGCCCTTCGGTGTGCTTCTTTATGGATGCAAAGAAGAGGAAGATACACATAGGGATAGTAATGAGTGCTGCTATCTTAGATGTGCTCACCATGGTGCTCTGTACTTGCACCTATTGGGTCTCTGGAAAACTCATGACACATTTTGTCTATGTTTTTCAAAGGTCATTTATTATATAAAGAACAAGGATCAATCAATGATATATTGCCCATTTTGTTCGATAACCTTTTGCCATCTTTCAGTGAGCTTCATAATTCCTCGTTCATAGAAGGGCCTGTCTTTATTTGTGAAAAACTGAACAAGGTGCTGATTTTCAGCCTCACCTGGATTGAATGTTATACCACGCAAGGAGTTTTGAAGAGAGCGAAACAAGGGGAAGTCTGACAGCACAGGAGAATATGGTGGGTGTGGCAACACATCCCATCCAAGCTCCAGTCATTTTTGACGGGAGATCAAACTTGTGTGTGGTCTCACGTTGTCGCGATAGAACACAACTCCTTTACAATTAAAAAGCTCTGGACATTTCTGGATGATGGATTCATTTAAACTGTCCAAATGCCGACAGTACACATTTGAATTGATTGTTTGGTTCCTTGGTAGGAGCTTGAAAAACACGACACCTTTAAAATCCCACCACACTGAGAGCATAACCTTCTTCTGATGAATGCCTGCTTTCAATGTCGTTTGAGGCAAATCATCACATCAGGACCAAGACCGTTTGCACACCACATTATTGTAAACAATCCACTTCTCATCACCAGTTATCAGTTGCTTCAAAAAAGGATCATTTTCCTCACGTTTAATGGGCATATTGCAGATGTTTATACACATTGTCAAATGAACTTCTTTGAGTTCATGTGGAACCCCAATATTGAGCTTGCTTACTTATCCCAGCTTCTTCAGGTGGTTGTGCATGCTTGAATGATGGATATTCAATGTTTCTGCAATCTCTTGTGTCATGTAATGTGGGTTTGACTCTATCAATGCCTTTATTTTGTCATCATCAACATTGGTGGGCCTCCCTGACCGAGGAGCGACGTTGAGATCAAAATCACCAGCACAGAATTTTGTGAACCATCATTGGCACTGATGTTCTTGTAGACATTGTCACCATAAACTTTATGTAACTTTTCACAAGCTTGACGTGCATTCTTCCCTTTATGGAAGTGAAAGAGTAAAATATGGCAAAAATGCACAGTTTGGTCTTCCATCTTCAACTTGTTGTAAAATCTCCAAAACTCAATCAAATCACTCAATTTTTTTTAGAATGATGCTAGAACTTTCAGCTATCAAGTGACATAGCAATAACATAGATGTGAATGACTCTAGTACTTCCAAAAATGAACTAGTGCCATCTGTTGCAAACATGCATCATGGCTTTTCCAAAGACCCAGTACATTATCACACTCCTCACACCAATACTCTCAAGGGGCTATTGTTATCCTCTTACATATGAGGACACTAAGTAATACAGCAGAACACTAATTTTTTGTCTGAGGTCACACGATGAGTGTGTGGCGGAGTCTGATTCTATGCCCTAAGCAGGGTTTCCCACAAGGAGAATTATTGGGGGGGGGTGATCAAAGGACCTGTGATTTATTTTTGGAAGAACTGCCAAATTTGAAGTATATGTAATATGAATAATTATTCAATAGCTCTTTAAGAAAATGAGAACCAATTTCTACATTAAGCCATTTGCAAAGATAAAAACAAAAGAAAAGACATGGACTCAAGGTTATTCTAGCAGCATTTTTCTGCTTGAATTCAGCATTTTGGTCTGATCCTCACTCTCTTTTTCCTTGGGTAGGGATTTTACCTTCTCTTAGGATAAGAAGCATTTCTCGATGTTAGCAGTTTGCTCTATTTATCAGCAATTTCAGTCAACAGATCTCCATATTTAGATGAATTAGATGGAAGGACAAAAATATGACAAATAGCTCCAGAAAAACAAAATCTTTTATTTATAATGAAATAATTTGTCTATTTGAGCCTGCCATCTTTGTGAGCAATTCACTGATACTAGCTGTTTGGTGTTGGTATTCAGGATGAATCATAAGGGAGCATACAATCAAGGATATGCTGTTCTAATTTTCCCAATTAAAGAACACCTAAAAGTTATTCTTCAGAAAAGACTTTCAAATCCATGGACATTAAGACATGGTTTGGTAACTCAAATAGCTGATTAGACCTACAGAAATTAATTAGAAAGAAGATGCTATGTACCTGAGGGGTAGCAAATAAATGTTCCTCAGAGTTCTTCAAAAATATGTCTAATCAAAAGACAAAATATTAGTACATCATAGGAGTAAAGAGCATGGGTTCTGGAGCCAGACCCCCTGGGTTCAACTCTCAGCTCTACTGTTTCCAATTTATATGATCTTAGGTAATAGTTGAAACTTTTATGCCTCAGTTTTCTCATCTATAAAATGGTAAAATAAACTCCCTTATAGGCGTACTGTGAAGATATATGATTTAATCCATATATAGCCCTTATGTGAGTGTTGGGCACATAGGAAGTGCTGCAGACATGTTTTGCTATTATTGATAGTGCATTCAAACTGCTATATCTAGAGAAAAAGAGCGACGAAATAAGTTTTTCAGCAAAGTGGCAACTGCAAAGATATTTATACACAAAGCTTCTACCCCATTGGATTCTAATAAAGGTATACAGGGTCAATAATTAAACAAAATATAAAATGAATTTTGTCTTAAGCATTTCAGTTTTATGGCCTTCTATTTCCCTCCTTTTTCTATGCCCCTACTCTATTTTAAGTGGCTGGTATTTTCTGAAACCTCATAAAAACATTTTCATTCATCTATTCAACCAATATTTATTGAATACCTACTATGTACAAAGCATGTTCTACATACAGGAGGCAATAGTGACTAAGGTAATAAAATCTTTGCTCTCCTGGAAATTAATTCTAAATGTGTATGATAGGAAGAGGAGAAATATGTAAATAAATAAACAAGGAAGATGGTCATAGATCGTGGCAAGTTTTAAAATGGAAATAACAAAACGAACAGTAAGGGAGCGCTGGCCAGACTACTTTAGTTTGGATACATCAGTCTCTCTGAGTCAGTAATATGTCAACTGAAATCTAAAGGAAGGCACAGCCATTCAAATACTGGGGAACCATCAGGTGCCAAGGTTTTGGGGCAAGAAAGAGTTGGTGCTTGGAGGAACCATAAAAACACTGCGGTGAAATTCGGTTCAAGATGAGGCTGGACAGAGAGGCAAGACATTTCTCTCAGATCCATGTCGTCCAGGGTCAAGAGTTTAGTTATTGAATTTTACTCTGATGCAGTGAGAAGCCGTTGGAAATCTTTATGTGGGAAGGTGATGCAATATGAAATATATATCTATATATTTATATATAGATATATAAATATATAGATATATATATAGATTTTATTGGGGAATTGGGGAGATGGGAACAGTGCTGGGGAATTGGGGGAAGGGGAACAGACAAGTTGCTGTCCTTTTGCTCTTCAGTCTAGTTGTGGAGGACGTTGCTTCACTGGCCTATGTTGATATTATGATCCTTGTGCTCTTCCTGGCTGAGGCAGTCAGTCGCAAGCCATTGGACAGCTGCTCACGCTGGCTGCCGGCCGCTCACAGTAGTTTTACAGCAGCCCACTGCAGCCCCACTGCAGCCTACACTATCGCTGGCGACTCATGGCAGCCCAGCTCCAGGTCGAGCTGTTGTTCACCATCTTAGCTGTAGAGGGCGCAGCATCACTGGCCTATGTGGGATCCAAACCAGTGGCCCTTCTGCTCAGAGCTCACGCTCCCAAGCCAACTCTTAACCAACTGAGCCACTTGGCCACCCCGAGTTATATTTTTTAAATATTATTTTTGCTTATCTGTGAAAAATGAGTGAATAACTGACTTTTTTAAAGTCTGAATGAGTTTCAGTATAAACATTACTACATGTTGGCGCATATATATATATATATATATATATATATATATATATATATATATATATGCGTTGAATGCTCAAAACAAACCTATGAAGTAAGTACTATTGTTCTTATTTTATAAATAAAGAAACCAAGGCTAAGGGTTGTTAAGTAAGTTGGCCAAAGTCACACAGATTTTAACAAGAAAAGTCAAGGGCCACACTCAGTCTGTCCTCAAAGGATTCTTACTCCAATTCATTTTAAAATTGTGAAACTTTATCCCTAATTATACAGCACTATCATTAATCAATAATGTTGAGTGCTTTGTAGAAGTAGAACCTAGGGGAAATATCAAAAGGATGTAATAGCTTTGACTATGAACTACATAGTCAACTTTGCATTATCCTTTCTTACTATAATACTTATTGAATTTATTGCCCATGTGCTATGTTTTTGACACACCAAAAATATTTGTCCCAAAGACAGTGAATGATGATTTTCTACAGGAAACAATACCTAATCTGAGTTTTAAGTGACAATAAGGAAATGAGTCAGGAAAAGCTCTTATAAATGGAAACATCAGTGTCCAGGATTAGGGCAAAGCGGCATTTCTTTACAAAATGAAAACTTAAAAAGTGAAAGGAATGGGGCTGTGGTATATCACAATAATAAGGATCACATTGCTGTACACGGTGGGTCTGAGGTCTTCATTTGTAGACATAAATATGCCAATTGGTGTCTTCCCAGTCCTTGGGCAAGCTGATGTCAGTTCACTCTTAAAACATAAATAAACAAGTGATAGATAATGCCTGTCAGTCTCAATGTCTTGATAAGGTCTAGTCCAGTGGTTCTCAACCTTCCTAATACCACGACTCCTGAATACAGTTCCTCATGTTGTGGTGACCCCCAAACATAAAATTATTTTCATTGCTACTCTATAACTGTAATTTTGCTACTGTTATGAATCGTAATATAAATATCTTTTTGTTTTCCAATGGTCTTAGGCAACCCCTGTGAAAGGGTCATTCGACCCCCAAAGGGGTCATGACCCACAGGTTGAGAACCACTGGTCTAGTCCATGTTGGTTCCTGTTAAAGGAAGTTTGCATTTTCGAGAGCCATGTTCTGTTTGGCCCTACAGGGGCACCATGATAAAATCAAGTCTCTCCAGATTACACATCACTCTTTTTTAAAGTCTCAGCATGTTTATATAATAAATCTAGCTACCCCAGAAGATAAGATTTCTTGCTGGCAAGATTCCTTTGTGTTATTGCTATAATTATTATTTACCAAAATGGCAAATGTTTTTAAAGGTTTCTGTTTTTGTAGACCTTTGGAGACATAAAAGAGATGTACCTATATGCTTAAAGAAATGCAGTTTTGTTCTGTCCTCAAGAAAACAAGTCTGTATTATGTTGATGCTAGGTATTTTCTAAAGCATGTATACACAAAATCAGTCTTTTGGTTGTTGCATTGCTTTAAAAAAGCTCATTGCATCTGGATTTCTTAGGCAGCCACATAGAGCTAGTATGTGGGAAAGCAACCTTTGAAAAAATTTAAGGGTCTACGAGTTGCATTTTGAGGTGCCAAAATCAAGGTGCCAAAAATACTTACTAAAACAATTACTGGGCCAAAAATACACACAAATTAAATTTCAGTTGCAGAGTAACTCAGCAAGACACTTAAAGTAGAGTTTCCAGTGGCTCCTAGGTCTCAGATAACAGACAGGCTGTAATGTGAGATTAGACATACTTTCTTTTCTACTTTTCTTCTCAACATGGCTTGTTTATGAGTCCAGTAATATGTATTTGGGGCTAGAAAAACATGGTGATAATGAAACGAGAAAATAAAGTATGCGGGAACTACCTTGGCTTGTCTTCTATAAAGATGGCCCACAGGCCAGCATTGGTAGAAGACATAAGACATCCCTCAGGAGCTCCACACCAGTAAGCTATCATGACTGCTATTGGCACCTTAGCATGAAAGACTAGCCCTTCCTGGAGCATGTGCCCAGAGTTCACGGCCTTTCCTTGGAAACTCTCAGCCTGGCTCAGGTCTGCCCCTACTGCCATGTACTCAAAGTAGCAGGAAGACAGTCAAACAGGTAATAATGACACTCTTAAAGTTGATGGCAGTTGACAAAAATTTCCCAGATGTAAAGCCCTGCCACTGTTCTCAGCTCTGGGATATTGAGAGACTTTTATTGAACTGTAAAAGTTTCTATATGAAGGAGAATATTTAACCCTTTTGAGCTTGATCACCAACTCAAGATTTTAACCTCTTGAGTAGTTTTAGAGGAGGCATCCTGTACCCAACTGAGGTCTATATTCCCTAGGTGATCTATAGTTGGTCTTAAGTGGGTTTACAAGCCTGTAAGAACATAAGAAAAAATGTGTGCACATACATACATGCTCATGCAGTTTTCAGGGGGTTTTCAAATGAATCTATGCTCAAAAAATGTTAAGACCTGTGGATCTCTATTCTCTGGCATAATTCATCTTGTTTGAGAATCCTAAAAGATCTTTGAGCAATCACCTAGCACACTGTGTATGGGGACTTAATTGCATTCAGATAATTCTCAAAAGTTAGGGTAAAAGGCTGGATGAACCCCAGAAGAAGCATAGAGATCTATACCTTAAATACAACAGCAATATCAGGAATTGCTGAGCTAATTTACGTGGCACTTCAACTGCTATTAGGAATGAGACAGGGAAAAAAATGAACCCTCTGTGTTTTGCATCTGGCTTCCACCTACCTACGCTGGGTAGAACATTGGTGTGAAGTAGCCACCTCCTAAACCATCCTTCTCAGAGCCACCAGGCCACCTTCCTAAAACAAATATCTGATAAAATAATATGCCCTTCTTGAAATCTTATTATCATGGCTCTCTAACATTCATAGTGAGAAGTTCAAACATAGTTCATGGTGCTCCATGATCTGTTCCTGCCATATCTTCAGCTTCATCTCCCACCACTTCTGCTCTGTCACCTCATGCTTGAGCTGGATCAGAATATCTGATGCCTTGATGGTTCTGTGCCCTGTAATCATATACACAGTATCCCATCTTGAAAATACCTACTCCTCATAAACTCCCTGTCACCATATAAGACACAGTTTAGAATGGTCTACTTGAACTTTCCTCATAGTGTGATCCATTTTCTCCCTTGTCCCTCCACTTTTTTTTTTTTTAGCTGAGCCATCCTGCCTCCTGTTGGCAGCTCAGCGGCAACTCAGCTCGGGCCGGGACTTGAACAGCTGTTGCTCAGAGCTCACACTCTTGAGTGAGCTCTTAACCAACTGAGTCACTTGGTTGGCCCCCTTGTGCCTCCACTTTTATCTGTCCCTATTAGCTCTTATCACACTGCACTGTGTGTGTGTGTGTGTGTGTGTGTGTGTGTGTGTGTGTGTGTGTGTGCCTCCCTTATTAGACTGTAAATTCCTTGAGTTCAGAAATTGTGTTATTTATCTATTGGTCCCCATTGTCTGATACATGGTAGACAATGAATATTTGATTAATTGTGTTTTCTGTGGGTTTAGGCAAACAAGGACTCCAGGCCAAGGGGTGAAGTAGCATAGGAACAAACAAGTAGTTCAAGAGAGTGCCCTAGATCACAATTTCAACCTCTGATTCTGGAAGATGTTTGCGTTCCATCCTAACTGTGTGAGCCCCTCACGTGGGAAGAGGAGCATGGGATAGAAAGGAGGCAGGACACTTGGCTGGGTGTTTGCACCATGAAGAAATGGTATCTTCCTGGTGATCTGCAGTTACAAAACCCGGACTTCGGAAAACTTCCTTTAGTGTACTTGTTAAGGACATGGCCCTTTTCTTATTCTCTGATTTACACTTTTCCCCCTCTTGCCCATCTTACCAAGCATTGGTTATGACTCCAACATAGTTTGGGTACTGGAAAGAGAGCTAGAAAAAAGGAGCACAAAAGGTCTTTCTTGTCTGTCCTATTATGAAGTGGCTTCCTAGTCTCTGAATAGCTGCCAAGTCCATATGTAAAGATGACCTTTACTCTCTTGAGGACTTCCCTGTCTTCTTCTGAGGTCTTCATGGTGAGGATGCTACTGGACTGCTGGGCTGCAGGGGCTGCCTTTTCCTCTAGCTGCTGCACTGCCTCAGTCCCTGTTTCGTCAGCGTCCTACTCCCAGCAGACTGCTGACATCTCATTGCTTTTGCAGTCAGTCCTCTTAAACAACATTCGAAGAAGCTTTCCTCCAGATTTCTCTCTACCTGGCTCACATCCGGTCCATAAAAATCTCAGGCATTCTTGTTGCCCACCATTGGTGGCAATGTGCCTACTTCCTCACCCTCTCTGCCACCTTAGGCAACAGTCTCAGATTTTGCCCTTAGATTCCTCAAACCTATGTCAGGCAGCACTCCAGTGTGTCCCCCTCCCTTGCCCTCCATGCCCCCCCCAACTCCTAGGGACACATATTGAGCTCCCCAGGAACCTTCTGAAGTCCCTCTCACAAGACAAGGTGAGGAGCCATCTCCACCCTTCCTCTTTGAAATGAAACTGGGAATCATAGCAAAGCTCTCCCCCATTCTCAGTCTCCCTTTCCTTTGTACACACTCTCTTCCAGAAGGCAGCTCCTGTTGTATCTTGGTATTTCAGTTATGTGTTTCCATTTAACATCTAATTATAGTAGGAACCTTAGGGTTGCTGTGAGAAATGAATAAAATAATTCAGGTAAAGCTCTCAGTACAGTATTCATTAAGTTCTTTAGGACTATTCATATCACTGCTGATTTGAAGACTATTACTTTGAAATACAGATCTGTTTAAGCACCTGTCCTTTTTAGCTTTCTTTGTTATATAATTTCATTTCCTTTAGGGAAGTACATAACTTTTTGGTATACATGAAAAAAGATTATTTGCTAACTTAAAAAAGACACAGTTCCATTTTCAACTTTAAGCTGTTAATTTTGAAATGTGTTGACTGTAAGGATCCTTTTGCATTTTCTCTCACATTTGCTGAGGTGAAATGTGTCAAATTCCCATTTCCAATCCAAACTCCCATGGCAGGTGGGGAGGGGGGTTCTTCATTTCGTATTTATCTACCTCATGAAGTGTCTAAAACTCTTATTTTGACAGGAAAATTCTTTTCTTCTGATTGGTGTTTATAGTCTATTCTTAAAGGCTGGTGTTAACATTTGTTAGCACCCTAGCATTTTAGAGGACGTGGCATTTATTTCATTTAGATATAGTCAGACATTCAGTCTGACCCCAAAAATTCAGATTTCAGCCTAAATCAATATTTGCATACAAGACAGTATGTTTTAGTGGCGAGGAGGAAGTGGAATTTATGGCACTATAACAGAGAAGTTTACCCACTAAAAGCACATAGAAATTCTGCATAGAGTAGAACTGAAAGCATTTTTTCACAAATATCTGAAGTTGAATAAAAAGGAAAATCTAGTGTACTAGAAATGAAGAGTGAATACAGTGATGTTAGCTGACACTGTAGAGGCCTAGGGAGGATATCAGAGGACCCTAGTGGGGCCTATGGCTTGAGAGCCTGGGAACAAAGCTAGAGTTTTAATAACCACAAAAGGCCAGCAGGAATGGTAGGCAGTCCATGTAAAGCAGATAGCTGGTAATGATAGCCCCATTCTAGGCAAATGTACATGGAACAGTTATTAATATTGACCATACACTGGCCTGTTAAACAACTCTCAATGGATTTCAAAGTATTTAAATCTTACAGAATGTGTTCTCTGAATAGAAGAGAATTGAGGTAGAAATCTATAAACAAAAACAAACTATGGAATCCCCATACTTCTCAATAATAAGAAAAATAACTTCTGAATTACCAGTGGGTCAAAGAGGAAATCAGGAGGCAAATTGGATATTTTTTAATGAATGGTAATAAAATACTACCTAGCAAAATGTGTAGATGCAGCTAACACATTGCTTATAGAAAAATGTGTAGCCTTTAATTTAGAAAATTGAAAATATCAGAAAAGAAGAAAAGCTGAAAATCAAATAGCTAAGGGTTCATCTGAAGAAGTTAGAAAAAAGAGCAGAAGATTAAACCCAAAATCAGGAAAAGTAAGGATAAATAAATAAACAAACAAACAAATAAACAATAGAGGGAATCATCAAAGTTGAAAGTCAGTTCTTTGAAAAGCCATAAAATTGAAAAAAATAATAGTATCAACTATCAAGTAAAAAAATGAAAGAAATAACAAATAAGCAATATCAAGAAAGACAGGAGGAAAATTATTACAGATCCTGCATATCTTTTAAAAAGTATAAGTAGATAGCATGTCCCTTGATATGACGTGATAAGAGTGGCACTTCACTTCTCTGATCTTCCTCCCCCCTCAAAAAAAAAATAATAATAAACCCTAGTTTAACCATAAAAAAACTTCAGAAAACCCAAATTGAAGGCTATTCTACAAAATACCTGACCAGTATTCTTCAAAATGGCCAAAGTCATAAAAACAAAGAAAGCCTAAGAAAGTAGAATATGACAACTAAATGTAATGTGATACTTTGGAAGAGATCCTAGAACAGATAAAAAGTCATTAGAGGAAAACTAATGAAATCCAAATAAAGTATGGAATTTAGTTAATAATAATGTATCAATATTGGTTTATTAGTTGTGACAAATGTACCATAATAATGTATGATGTTAGCAATAAGGAAAGTGGGGTGTGAGATATTATGAGAATCCTTTGTATTATCTTTGCAACTTTTTTGTAAATATAAAACTATTCTAAAATAAAAATTTTGTTTAAGAAAATTACAAGGATCCTGTACCCCTCAAGCAAGGCATGAAGATCAGAGCCAGTGCATCTGAAGGGTCAGATCGCAGAGAATGAAAAGGAAGCCCCTTAACAGACACCAGAGACCTTCCCCAGGCCTTAGGGCTACAAATGACCCAGACCTTGGCCAGCCCTTGGTCTGGGCAACCCAGGAATGGCCAGGAGTGAAGTCCTGCCCTACAGAAGGCTGAGTCGAAATGTGAGACATGGTGCACATCTGTCCATGGCATATGACTCATCACTGGGTCCACAGCTGGGTGGGCTGGTCCATCTTCAGCTCATCCACCCTGCTGAGACCCAGTGCTGGCAGCTCTGAGGAGGATATTGAAAATAAAACCTCTTTTCTCTCTCAAAAAAAAAATTACAAGGAGATATTATAAACAACATTATCTCCATGAATTATATATTTAGACAAAATGTACAAATTCCTAGAAACACATAACTTATATAAACTGACATAAAGAGAAAGAGAATATGTGGACAGTCCTATAGTTATTTAAAAATTAGATTTGTAATTTAAGACCTTCCTACCAAAACCATGGGCTAGAGAATTTCATTGGTGATTTGTACCAATTTAAGGAATGATACCATTCTTGCACAAACTCTTCCAGAGAATTAAAATAAAGGGAATATTTTCTAACTAGTTTCATTCTATAAAACTTGACAAGAACATTGCAAGAAAGGATAATTGTAGCCCCATCTCATAATAACATAGACACAAAAATCTTAAAATATTAGCAAACTGAATCTAGTGATTTAGGAAAAGGTTAATACAACATAACCAAGTTGAATTTATTTCAGGAAAGCAAAATTGGTTTAAAATTTGAAAATCAATTTGTGTAATTCATCACATTTATAGAATAAAGGAGACAAATAATATAAGCACCTCAATAGATGCAGAAAAACCCCTATTATGATAAAAATTATTAGCAAACTAGATGTAGAAGGGAGCTTCCTTAATCTAACATGATTGTAAATATATAAAAAATAATAAAAATCTATAGATAAAATATTAGAATTAATAAGTAAGTTTACAAGGTCACTGGATCCAAATCAATGTATGAAATGCAATTTTATCCCTATAAGCCAGGAACAAGCAGTTAAAATTTTTTCAAAAAAATTTTAATATAACATATATAATATATTCAAAATTCCTAGGTATATAATGTAGCAAAAGACATATTGAAAGATATAAAAATCATGCACACAGAAATCTATAAAATATTATTGAAGGAAACTGAAGAAAACTTCTTGAATCCACCTGGAATTAATTTAGCATAGGATGTGAGGGAAAGATTTAACTTAATTTTTTTCCAGTTAGTGAAGCAACTGTTTCAGCACATAAACTGAATATCCGTTTACTGATTTGAAATGTCACATTTCTCATACACTAAAATTTTACTCTTGGGGTTATTTCTGGACTTATTTTGCTGACTAGTCTAATATTGTACTTATACTAACTTAAATATGATAGCTTTATAATATATTTCATTATCCAGTAAAACAATTCCATCATTGCTGTATTTTAAATTTCCTTGGTCATTACTATGTGCTTACTCTTTGAGATGAACTTCAGAATTTCTTTGTTGGTTCTCTCTCAAAATATCAATAGGAATTTTTACTAAAATTGCAAAAATATACCCAAACAAACAAACAAACAAACAAATATTGGTTAACGAGAAGAGAGAAGGCATTGAGGCTTGTTTATGATGTTGAATCTTCCCACCCAGTAACACATAGCATATATAACCCACTATTCTTGGCAGCCTTGTTTGAGTCATGATAAAACATGAACTTGAAATGGCTAAATCTTTCTTTGTAAATAAGAATGTTTACTAATTCATGAAGGATTTTATTTTAGAGTGTCCTAGGTTCAAATCACAGTTCCATCTCTTTTTAGCTGTGTAACCATAGAACATAGAATTGATCTCTCTAAGCTTCAATTTTCTCATAGGAAATCCTTTTCATAGGATTTCTCTGAAACTTGAAAGAGACGATCAAGTACTTGGCACATTGCCTAGCACATGGGTCATTCAGATTATACTAGTTGCTGTTCTTGTCACTATTCTTGTTGCTATTATTTTCTGTAGCACCTGGCTCAACATCTTTTACATGAAGACACTCAACAAACATTTGCCAGATGAATGCATAAGCATATTAAATAAGGAGTTACAATTCTCTTTAATCCACTTGTGATTATGCTGGAAATAATGCAGGAAGTGAACTGTGTGCTTTCTTGATAGCCTAAAAGGGAAACCTACTACCACGCAGCCTAACCTCCTTTCCCAGTTGATGTTTCCAGTCACCTAAATGGAGTTCAGGGCAGACTACAGTAAGTTCCCAGCTTAAAAAGGAGTGAAAAAAAAGTCCCCTTACCTTTTCTAAGAACCAACTTCCATAAAGAAAACTAGAGGGAAAATGCTCCTTATTGGGACTATTTGGAAAAAAACAATTCACTCATTTCAAAGAATGACTAACATTTATCAGGAGAGACTCGTTTATTTTTGTCTAGATACTACCAGTTAAGACTTACCTGTTACCACACATACAGAAATCTCAGACACTGAAACATAGACGAAGAAGACCTGAAGAGGTTCAAGTAACAGAAATGTGATCAGGAAAACAGGGCCTTGCCAGTCCTAATTCCCTCAGCTCCTCCAAACAGAGCACATTTCTTGCTTTGTGAGTGAACAAAGAATGGTATCTTAAGATTAGGTATAAAGTGATAACCACCACCACACACACACACACACACACACACACACACACAAAAGTCCTCAGGTTCATTCTGTATTCGAGGTGGGCTGTGGTAGAACAATTTGTTTCACAACCAAAAGTTGACAGAACAAATCCAAAACATTTCTGTGTACATGTTTACATGCACAGCAATTGGCATCCGCGGTGGGTCTGAAGGTGTGCCTGAAGTCCCTTATGCTTTTTGTAACATTTTCAAATTCATTGCTGTCTTCCAGATGACAGGAAACTCAGGTCTGCCTCCCTCCTGGGAGATCTTTATTCACAGACAAGTCAAAAACCCTTGACAAAAGGCAACCAAGGGAACTTGTTGACCTTTTAGCTGTCTGGCTAACATCAGTGCAAGTATTGTTCCCTGATAAAACAAGAAATTCAATTTAAGGGGAAATTTAGAAAGCATTTGAGGCATTCTCATTTTATTTTACCACTTGGGCTGTCTTTCAAACTGAGAACAAATGTAAATAAACAAGAGCTGCATTCTCATTCCCCGGATTCAATAACAAATATCTGCTCTCACAGCTTGATGTAAATGAGACATTGTCTGCCTCCTTATTTATCTCTCCCTTCAGCTGTTTAATTATTTTCCTCACCCTTTCCCATACACACACACACACACACACACACACACACACACACACACACACACAATTATTAAGAAGTTAAAGCTTCACTTTTTTGGCTAGATCATTTGTTTTATTTGCTCCATATCATTTGTTACATCTTGAAAAGCTATATTCTTTTATAAATGGAAAAACAGAGCAAATCACATCCCATCTATGCACTCTGAAATATTAATTCTTTGTGCAATTTATCCAAAGTGAAGATATTCAAGTGAAGAGCTTGCTAATCTTCTACTTATATAGTGGTTTATTTAGTTTGTAGTAGTTTTTATTTAAACAGACATCCTGTAATACTTTTTTTTCCTATTGGAGTTGATGAAATATTCAAACAATTATTGTCAGGCACTGTGCTAGGAATATAAAGTCAGATAAGACAGAGGTGCTGCATTTAGGAAGGAAGAACCTAGAAGAGACCAATGCAGGCCAGATCTAGAAGTTCACCAATGTGCATGAATTGCATTCATCACTATAAAAGGAAACTCCCATCCGCGAAGCACTCACAAAGTATTTTATTTCTGCTTACTAGCATCTCATATTCCCATTTCTCAATTTCTACAGAGACCTCAAATTTTAACTATTCTGGCTAAACTCAGCACTTTTGAGTAATATGATAGTTCAATGTGCTATAAGGAACAATAGTTCAATGTTCCTTTCCCACCGCCTTGGAAGACGATGGAAGAGGAGGAGAAAGGCTTCTTCAGATCTATCAAATCTTACCTTATTAAAGCAGGTTTGAAGTGCTTCCATGACCTAGCACAAGAAAGCATAAAAATGGGGGAGAGTCTGGGAGCCTCTTAAAGTCTATGGCGTTACTAGTTACTAAAAGGTGTGTGCTATTGGTGCCTGCACTGACATAGTTCTACCTCCTTAAGAGCAAAAATTGTTGGGGAGAAGGAGGTTAGAGTCTTACATTGTCTGTTTTCTTTTACCTTTGTGCTTTCCATTCCATCCTGTCTTGTCTACCAGGATGTAATAATTTATAACAACAACCAAATATTGGGTTGTCAGAAAAGTCATGATGCATTTTTGCAATGAAAAACACAGAAAAAATATGTCATGACTTTTCCAACAACCCAATAGTTTCTAACAACAACCAAAAAATCGCAGAAGAACACAGCTAGGCTGGAAAACAAGGGGGTTTTTTTGGAGCGGAGAGAGTTGGGCCTCCCAGTGAACCCAATTCTTTGAACTCAGGAAAATTCATAACAAGGAGTGGGTACATCATCACCTTGTTTGGTTACATTCCAACTCACTCTCTAAGAGCAATACCCCACTCTAATGTATTAACCCAAAAATAACTAAGTTGGGAGTGACTGGGATGGACAGCATGGGCTGGATAGAAAGTTGGCTCTTGTAGAATTTTGCCCGTGAATGACTCCTGAGGTCCTCCTGTGCGGCTAGAAGCCAGGTTCTGAGAACCAACCTGCTCTACCACAAGATGGCAAAGGAGAAACTGAGCAAAAGTGCCCATGCATTACTATTCACACATTTCAGTCCCTAATTAAAATATAATTCCAAAAAGCCATGGCCAACCTACTACCATCATTGCAAAATTCTAGAGTTTCTAAGCATAATCAATCCTCAAGGGCTCACAGCGTTATTCTTAGAATGTCTGCATAATGTCCCAGTCATATGACTTCCAGCTCAGGTTTCCTATCATATAACATTTAGCCTAAAGCCTGTCGCAGCAATTGTGGCATGATTTTGGCATGGCCACATCATGAGGCGAGACACCAGGCAGAGCAAAGCTCCAGACCTGCTTTGGGGACAACTATTAGGGCTGACACCAGTGGCTTTCAATTTGTTTTTCTCTTGACCTAGTAAAAAATACTTTACATCACAATCCAGTGCACGTGCATGTGTATGTGCACACACACACACACACACACAGTCAGAAAGCTAAAAGAAAAAAATTTACAAAAAATAATTACAATATTCACTGTACACCAATTTTTTTCCATTTTATTCTATTTGGTTTTTAAACTTCTGTTTTTGACCCACTAAGTTGATTTTAAGAATCAATGGTTCATCACCTGTGATTTAAAAAATAATCCTATCTATATACCCATCCACCCCCCCATCTCCCCACCACACACACACACACACACACACACACACACACACACACACACACACATGCGCGCGCGCGCGCGCGCTAGCTGGCTCAGTACAGTTTTGAGTCTGCTGATGGATACTAAGTCCATGGGACAGAGTGAAGTTGTGTAGTATAAACAATGAAATATCTGCCACGTGGGAAACTTCACATGCCCGTTTACAGGTAGACCAGGATGCCCAGTAGAATTTAAGAACCTTTTAATGGGAGATGCTTGAGTATTGTGAAAAGAGTGGGGCATCACTCTCTAGTTCTCTCTACTGTCTGTCCATAGATTTAAAGGAAGAGAATGAATCTTTGTCTCTGTTTTTGCCTTTAGCCTTTCTCACGTGTTGTGTGTGTGTATGTGTGTGTGTGTTTGCATGTATGTGTGTGTGTTTGCATGTATGTGTGAATTAACTATATTTTCTCTTTACAATGAGGCTCACATAGGAAGTCAAACCTTCCATTGTATGTGACATCATTAATTAACCATCCTGTTGAGCGCCTCTATTGCAGTAGACTTTAGCTACCAACCCTTACAAGGTCTGACACTGTGTGAGGCCTGCTTATACAAAGTGCTTCCATAGTAACTTGTGTGTTCCTTTCCCACTGTCTTCATCACAGTGGTGGTAAAGGTTACAGCAAAACTAGATGCTTTGTGAGAGTAACAAAGGGTAAGAATCTGGTCTCATTCCTCTTTGTATCTCCTGAATGTAGCTCAGAACCTGGGATATGACAGTTGCTCAATAAGTGTTTATTGAGTGGATGGATGACATCAAAAAGCCCTTTCTATATTCTTTACCTCAACCAACCTAAAGATCATATGACAGTCTCTCACTGGGGACAAATCTGCATTTTAGGGAAATTGTTTTGTTTAGATTTAATTGTGTGAACTTCTTTGTGACTACCCCCTACTTGTAGAGTAGGACAGGTGAGACTACAGATGTATATTAGTTTGTTTAACAAGTATAGCTGCCCCCACTAGACATATGCTTAGCCTTGTGCTACTAAAATACCTGCCCTGAGCCCTTAATACCTACTTGAAATGAATCAAAGATTTAGTCACATGCAATCCATATGTGAGATCCACATCCAAGCAGATTGCAGAACACACTGCCTAATCCACTCTGCACCTTGTTTATCACCCACATCCACCCACCACCCACAGCAGAGATTTTCTCATTGATCCTCTCCATAGATAAGTCAACTTTTGTTTGAAGAAATCAGTTTCACAATGGGATTCAAGTTTAAGGAGGTTTCTTCCCTTTGACTTCTTCCATAACCCTTTAAACATGCCCCAGCCTTAGACAATTATAATGTCTAAATTTTAAATAAGGATATATATATAGTTTATAAAAGGCAGTCCTATAGATCATCTCAATTAACTCTCATAACAAGTCTGTGAGGTAAGAGGGATCCTACAGGTGCAGGGTGACCTTGTCTTTCTGATCTTTAATCCCAATTATTTCATTTTGGTGAATTCCAGCTTTGTTCCCTGTACTGTTCCAGGCTGGTAAGTATTAGTAGATTGCTGGATAATCTCAATGTCAGCCAGCTTTTGACATCAGCTAGAACTTATTCCTGACGGCATGCTATAAATAATAAAACTGTTAATTTAATTTCTCTTACCATCCATATGGCCCTGATCCTATTTTTGAATCTAACCAACTTGTATTGGTCATCTCTAAAGGGCTAAAATATAGTTCTTAGTGAATACTAATCAGAGCAATGATACAATCCTTATAGGTTTTTTTATTCTTCTCGATAAAAGGTAATAAAAGGAATAAATCACACACATATTTTATTGAGTATTTATTTCATAAGAGAGGGCAAGAGATTGAGATATGTGTAAAAGGGCCCCCTCAGAGGAAGCAAAGGGGCAGGAAGTAGAGAAGAAAGGACTAAAAACATAGGCTTGTCAAATTCCACTGAGCCATCAAGGAAATCGGCTAAATGCTGGTGAATAGAACTCTTTCTTCCTGCACAAAATGCCCTGGTACTGACCCCATCCCGACTGAAGTTTAATATACGAGTACTCTATATCTACCAACTCTGGGGGAGGGACATTCTACTACTTTTGAACTATGAGTCAACGTAAGCTGAAAACTTTAGATATAGTGATTTTTGAATTGATTAAGACAGTGTTTGAGGATGTCACGCCCTGAACAGACTTGTCGTCATCACCCACTGGGAGATGGACTCCCTTGTATGGGCTCTCGTAGTCCTTGTGTGGAGATGGCACTCTTTTGCAGTGGCCGTTGGAATGATTTATAGATATGTTGTCAATCTGTAATGATCAAGTTTAACAATCTGCTTCAAACTCAGTTCACAGCCTTGTAGCTGAAAGTGAGAATTGCCCTTTCTGATTGGGGTGGCTGGTTAGTACCCTAGAAAAAGATAAACCATGTGGTCCTATAGCTGATTTAAAACAAAAATGTTAAATGCCCTTTTAGAACTATTTGTTTAGCTTTACAGCCTTTTTAAATCTGTGCATTTTGTAGAGATAGTAGGGAAAGAAATAAAAGTCTAGTTGCCTAGTCTTATTTGATCAGCTGCTCTACATTTCCCTAAAAGTTGGCTCCATTGGCTTTCGACCTTACTCCTGTGGTGAAGGAGCCATATTTTCTTCCTGACACCCTTAAGAATCTCACACAGACAGAACCCTGTCCACATTCTCCATAATATAAACACTACATCCAGCCCTCTGTGCTGACTGTCAGGAGCGGGGCTTATACATTTATATAAGACCCTAAGATGGATTTACCATGAAGCAAATGAAGCCTAAGCTTTAGTATCTCAAGGCCCTAGACTTAATTTTTAATATAGAGTTATGTGGTATTTTGCTTAAAGAAGGCAAACCTCAGGTTCCACAAAACCTGGACCAACCTTTGGCAAGAACAAAGTCAGTTGGGCAAAGGGGTGGATATTCTAACCACCAATAAGCCTCAGAGCTCATAATTGATGTTCACCTTTCAGAGATATGTATTTACATAGAGGCTGAAAGAGAGACCGGATACTTAAAGTTTCTGCTATTGTTTGTCATTCTATGGCCTGAAGGGCCATCCCTATTGATCCTTCTCAACTGTGGATCAACCCGGATCCAGGAACCCTCTCTGGAAGAGGATAACTAAAGAAATTAACAGGGAAAATAGATATATCTCACATTTTCATGAGGGATCCCAAAAGGTACACTTCTTCCATTACAACTACCCTTACATTTCATAACATCATGGTAAGTACAAGACGAATACTCAACTTGGCTACTAAGATTCTAAGTGATTTAAAAAAGCTGATCTTGGGAGGAATGTCTTCAAAGGTAGTATCATTTAACTTACATTCTTTTCTTTTAGTTGGGGAGTTCCAAAGTGCCCAGGTTTTTTTTTTTAGAGGAAGCCATTATCAATAGTTCATTAAATTTGAAAATAGCATAATCTACTGCAGATTTTTAACAATATGGCTGCACGTTCCCATCTACCTTCAGATACATAAAATAGGCAAATTGTACTTTGGTTTTCAAAGAAAATATGTTCACTCTTAATTAAAAGTCTGTGAAATCTAGGAAGACTTTCAAATGATTTTAAAGACCCCTTGCATGAAATTTGCAGTACACCTTTGAAATATGCTGCTGTCACAGCTGCCCTCTGATGAGGCTTGGGTTCCAATCTGTGCCTCTCCAGCAGTCTGTGCAACCATAGCTGCCAGGTGGCATCAGCTTCCTCACAGCGTCCTCCTCCTGTCTGCCATGAGGGAATAAAGCCGTATCGCCCTAGGAAGCTTCCACTGGTGGCTCAGAAGAAATCTATCTGCAGAGACGAGATGGCAAGCGCACTTGAAAATATGAATTATTGCTGTCATCAGCACATTGCTTCCCCGTGGTATTGAGCCTTTGACATTGAAACAGTTTGCTTATACGCAGTTACAATATTTGTAATTTACCTTGACCTTGCTGAAGTATACAGATTCATAGCTAGTTGTTTGTGGCTTTGTAGGAAGCAAAAATCTTTCTTTGTAAACTTAATGAAAAGGAAGTTAGCAAACTGATACTCAAGTAGGTTGCCTGAAAATTTTTGCAATTACCAAATTTGTTGTTTATTTTAAGAAAGTACAATCAGAAATAACCATTCTAACTGAACAGAGGTTAAAATTAAATGGGGGGAAAACCCATAGCAAACGTCTTTGCTGCTTCAAAGAAAAATAGGGAATCCTTGGTTTAATGCCAAGCATTACCGCTCCTCTCGCCCCTCCCCCCAACCCAAAGAAGAAAGAATCAGAAGGGAAAGGAAAATGCTGAGAGCATCTATAAACTTGGGCCTGCATCTTTTGTACTTTAGGAACAAGTGTGGCAATTGTGCTGATAAAAGAGAATTTATTAACGTAAGTCATTTGTGCCAATATAGCTTTGGCATATATAGCTGTGGGTGTAATTGGTGACTACAAAATTAACCACTTGCAGGAAAAGATTTTTTCACCTTCAGAAGATCCTCAAAGGTTTTCCATCACCCTTTTACTATTAACTAAACCATATCTAACTTTTTTTCTTCTTAGACCATTGGAAAGACATTGAGGAGATCCTTGATTAAAATTTATATTCCAACATTGTATGACATTAAGGAAGATATTTGCAATCACTTCAAAAATTATTCCTTAAGCAACTGACTTGCTTATACTATTATGGTAAGAATTTATAAAACAGATTAAAGTAAGGTTTCTACCTATAGAAGTGTGACTTGCAATCAACTTGCTCTCTACCCACAATATGGAGCCATTAGAGAAATGCTAGCAAACATTGTTCTTTGGAAGGGAATTTAAATAGCCATATCATAAAGTCATTTTTCTGCCATTGATTCTGCATCAACTCTCCCAAAACAGTATTATTTTATTTTTCTTAAATATTTGATTTATTTAACCTGAGATTTTTTTTTACATGGGGAAGGAAGTTTAACATAAGTACAGGATAATATGTAATAATTAATTATAATGTCCAAAGCTATGCTTTGTTTTAGTTTTCAGACCTCTGACATGCAATCTTCAACATATACAGTAGACAACTCATATAACTGATTTTTCTCTCCAGGACTAGGACTGAGGGAAGCCATACAAAGGTTACGGAGGCAGGTACTCTCTGCATCATGGGAGTTCACTTCACCTCTGTACCCAGATGCCTAACTTGCCTCACCTTAGTCCTGGCTTTATTGTTCCCAGATCCACGGTAGTAACAGCCAATATGCTAAATTCACATTCACATAGCTGTTGCTTTGTCCAATCACAAGTGTTTGGTCATATTTGCTTCCTAACTCTCCACCCAGGTGAAAGACAATGATAATCAGAGGCTCTCTTTTCAAATTCTAATTTCAGGCTAAGAATTATACAAAGAATTTCTATTTTATGTGGACAGGAAACTCATGCCATTTTACTAAGAAAATTTGCTTAGTTTTGTGTGAAAAATATATCAGGTAAAAATTATTGTATGATCCTGTGTTCCTAATGACTTGGGGAAATAGATGGTTTATGTTAAAAACTGAAACTTTGACAACAAAATTAATTATCACTGTATATCCAAGATGGTGGAGTAGATCAACACTGGGCTTGCCTCATCCCATGACCATATTAAAATTACAACTGAAATATAGAGCAATTAACCTGGAGAACCATCTGAAGTCTAACTGAACAGAATTTTTATAACTACAGGTATAAAGAAGAAGCCATGTGAAGACTAGTAGGAGGGGTGGAGACACAACATGGGCTGGCCCCAAACCTCTCGGTAGCAGTTAAAA
Organism: Hipposideros armiger; assembly: GCF_001890085.2. NCBI lineage: Eukaryota > Metazoa > Chordata > Mammalia > Chiroptera > Hipposideridae > Hipposideros > Hipposideros armiger. The sequence goes on from NW_017731371.1 coordinate 842,854, forward strand.
ATCAGGAGGGATATCCCAGCCACAGAGGTTCTCCCTGGAAGATCAAGGGACCCCAACCCCATACCAGGCTCCCCAGCCAAGGGTACTGGTGAGGTAAGAGGAGCCCCCGCAACATCTGGCTGTGAAAAACAGTGGGGTTTCAATTGTCCTGGTGGGATGGAAGACTTCAGGAAACCCAGGCATCCTCTTAAAGAGCCCATGCACAGACTCACTCACAAGCACTCACTCTGGGCTCCAGCAGAGGGACAGTGAATCCAGGGGCGTCAGGGACATACAGGAAAAGACTGAGTTGTGTGGTTTCCAGGCAGGAATTGGAGGGACAGTTGCCACTTTCCTTGTGTGGGGTCTTCTTCCCATGCAGCTGGCAGGTGGGCGCCATCTTTTCTGTGTTGAGCCCTCCCCCACACCCATGGCCAAATCTGAATCTGAATTGGTCTGGTGAGATCCATCCATCCCCTCTACTCTGGTGACTCACTGAGACCCTGCCACACCCAACTCTGTACCACAGGAGGCTTTATCAGTGTCTGAACCACATGGGAACTGGCAGTTGGCAGCAGGCCTTGGAGTGCCCTACCTTTTTGCGGAGCTTCTCCAGATCCAGTACTAGTGGAAGCTGTCCTCTGTTGCCAGCAGTGCCTCTTCCATAGGCCTCTAGGTCCAGCACAGGCAGTGACCAACCGCAGATTTCTTCGTAGCTCCTACCAGGTTTTCCCTGGCCAGTCACAGGCAATGGCTGACCTTGGGCTCCACCAGAGCCCCATTCAAGAGGTCCCAGAACCAACAAGGTTGTCTTCAGACCACAGTAGAGCACCAGCCAATTTAGCCCCACAAGCAGCACACACAAAGAGTGGTCTCAAATAGCACCAGAGCCAGCTGGGGCAAATCCTGCTCCATAGAATAAGCCCACTGCACAGCAGCCCATCGCTGTGGATGGGGCCAAACCCCACAGCCAGTCAGCTTGAGGGTCAGTCCCACTCACTGATGTGCCAATAGCAATCAAGTTTCAGCTATAACAGGACAGCACACATAGCACACACAGCACACACAAGGAACACTCCTGAAGCACCTTGCACAGGTGACCAGGAAGACTGTACCACTGGGCCCTACAGGCATCTATTACATAAGGCCATCTGGGCAAGACTGGAAGACATAGCAGATCTACCTAATACATAGAAATAAATACAGAGAGACAGCCAAAATGAGGGGACAAAGAGACATGTCCCAAATGAAAGAACAGGAGAAAACTCCAGGAAAAAAAAACTAAAAAAAAAAAAAAATGGAAGCAAGCAGCCTACTAGAGACAGAGTTAAAAACAATGGTTAATGAGAACTTCAACAAAGAGATAGCAAGGATAAAAAAGGACATAGGAACCATAAAAAAAGAACCGGTTAGAAATGAAGAATACAATAACTGAAACGAAGAATGCACTAGAAGGAATCACCAGCAAGCTAGATGAAGCAGAGGATTGAATCAGCAATTTGGAAAACAAGGCAGTGGAAAACACCCAATAAGAACGGCAAAAAAAAAAAATGAATTTAAAGACAATAAGGATAATTTAAGAGACCTCTGGGACAACATCAAGTGTACTGACATTTGCATCATATAGGTACCAGAAGGAGAAGAGAGAGAACAAGGAATTAAATCCCTATTTGAAGAAATAATGATGGAAAACTTTCATAACCTGGTAAAGGAAATAGACATACAAGCCTAGAAAGTAAAGTGTCCCAAACAAGATAAACCAAAGAGGCCCACACCAAGACACATCATAATTAAAATGTCAAAGGTTGAAGACAAAATGAGAACCTTAAAAGCAGCAAGAGAAAAGCAATTAGTTACAAGGGAGCTCCCATAAGATTGTCAGCTGATTTCTCAACAGAAACTTTGCAGTGCAGGAGGGATTGGCAATAAATATTCAAAGTGATGAAAAGCAAGGTTACTCTACCCAGCAAGGTTATCATTTAGAATTGAAGAAGAGATGAAGAGCTTTGAGACAAGAAAAAGCTAAAGGAGTTCATCAACACCAAACCAGAATTACAATGAATTTTAGACGGACTTCTTTAAGGTGAAAAAAAAAGAAAAAGATTAAAAATATATGAATAATAAAATGGCGATGACTACATATCTATCAACAATTACTTTAAATATAAATGGGTTAAATGCACCATTCAAAACATAGGGTGGAGCTGATGTGGTATAATATTGTATGTCAACTATAAGTGAAAACAAAACAAAAAAATATATATATATACACAGATATATATGTCATGGGACGTGGAGTATAGTGTGGGAGTGGAGTCAAGGGAATTGTAATAGATATGTATGATATTGGGGGAAGTGGGGCGGTGGATTGGGGGAGGGGGATTGTCACTTTGAGGGGTAAAAAGTATAACGATTGCACTGTGTTGTACAGCTGAAACTAATTCTAAAAAATATGTATTTCATAATAAAAAATAATTAAAAGAAAAAAAAGATAGGGTGGTTGAATGGATAAGAAAACAAGACCTTTTCTTGTATGAGACTCACTTCAGATCAAAAGACATACAGACTAAAAGTAAAGGGATGGAAAGTAATATTTCCAAAAAACGGAAATGAAAAAAAAATAGCTGGAGTAGCAATACTTATGCCAGACAAAATAGACTTTAAAGCAAAGGCTATAACAAGAGACAAAGAAGGATTCAGTAATTCCACTTCTGGCTATTTATCTGAATAAACCCAAAATGCTATTTCGAGGGGACATGTGTATCCATATGTTCATTGCAGCATTGTTTATAATAGCCAAGATGTGGAGGCAGCCTGGGTGACCACTGATGAATGAATGGATAAAGAGGAGGTGGTACATATATACAATGGAATATTACTCAGCCACGGAAGGGAATGGGTTCTTGCTATATATTGCAACGTGGATGGACCTGAAGGGTATTGTGCTGAGCGAAGTATGTCAGACAGGGAAAGACAGGTGCAATGTGATTTTGCTTATATGTGGAATCTAAAGAACAAAATAAACAAGCAAAGCAGAAACAATCTAATAGATATAGAGAACATTTTGAAGGTTGCCAGATGGAAGGGGTGATAGAGAGTGGATGAAAATGGGGACGGGATTAAGACATACAAATTGGTTGTTACAAAGCAGTCATGGAGATGTAGAGTATAGTATAGAAAATATAGTCAATAATTTGGTAATAGTTATGTATAGTGCCAGGTGAGTACCAGACTAGTAGGCGGGTTCACTTGTTAAATTATATAAATGTCTAACCACTATGCTGTGCACCTGAAATTAATATAAAATAATATTGAATTCTAACTGTAACTGAAAATTTTTTAAAGGGGGAGAAAGGTGGGAGGGGATAAGAGGTTCGAATTCCCAGGTATAAAACAAATAAGTCATGGGACGTAATGTACAGCCTAGGGAATATAGTCAATAATATTGTGACAGCATGATACAGTGTCATATGGTTGCTGGACTTATGGTGATCACTTCTTTAATATGAATGTTGAATAACTATGGTGTACAACTGAAACTGATATAATATTGTATGTTAACTATATTTTTAAATAAAAATCTTTAAAATTTTTTTAAAATAAAAATGCAGAATTTTTAAAAAAGGTTAATTATCACTTTTTCCCATCACTGATCATCATTGAAGCAAATTTTAATACCATGGCTTTCAAAGCCCTCACATTTTTATAAATTATTTCATTGCTTCATACTTATGCTTTAGTTTTAATGCTGAAACATAATTTTTAGATTTATTTCCACCGCTGAATTACCTCAGGCAAATGACTATTTTTCTGTAGTTTATTTGTGTTATCTGAATAGTAACGAGTTATGAAAAGATACAAATTTTGCTGTAACAAGATATGAGTAATACTGAAAGTATTTAGAAAATGGCAATCATATTATTGTGTTTGATTTTAATAATACATACCAAATTTTAGTTTGAAAACTTATTGGTAATATCATTGTGAAGTCCTAAAAGGGACCTCTAGCAAGTGCTTACGTAGTGTGTCATCATTGCTTTTCAATTAAGGCATAAGGCCCCGTCAGGGATACAAACACAAATTATGATTTCTTTGTGTTGTATATTTATTGGTAATGGATCCTGTGGAGAGAAATGTTTGGAAGTTTGCCTGTGAAGCATTTCAAAAGGACTAAATAGGGGAACAATGAGCTATTTTCCCATCGGAAGAACTTAGAATTGCACTTCACAGGAGTGGGCCTGACAACCTCAAGCTAGGGCTTGTCCATCTCTCATTTCTGGATAAACCCGAGTCTCAATCATCTGTTTATTTCTGCAGAATCCACCTGGCTAATCTTTCCTTTAACCACATTAAACTTTTCCTTAGCATGTTCAGTGAATGCTGCCAAAATACTAGTCACAGCGTTCATTCTGCATTGACTGCGGCTTGAGTGGTTATAGGCTCCCAGAAATTGTCAGAGTTGCTGCCAGAATCCCAGGCTTGGGAGAAAAGAGGCCTCTCCATGCTCACAGAGTTCTCTTAATGCTCCTCACACCACCCAGGCTGCAGGGCAGCCAGTGGAAGCACTATCTCCATTCCTGACTCCCTGCTTTTGCCTCATGTAGAAGCTTCTGGAATTTCCTCCAACGGAAGCACAGGCTCTCTGGAGACTCTGGTGGAACCCAGAACTGCGGAGAGCTCTTTCAATCAGAGAGATGAACAAGCTGATAGCAAATTCAAGAGAATGCTCACCACCATTCTTTTTTTTTTCTTCCTGAAGACCTTTTCAAACCCTTCTCTAGTCACTGAGTAGAAAACAGTAAATTAGGGCAGCAGGCTCAGAATTTGGAAGGCTCCGGCAGGCAGGGCAGGCTGAGTGATTGTTCTCTATAACCCTTCCACCTGCCCAGGAGTCATACATAATGGAGAAGGAGGTAAATAAGAATTAAATACCTGAAGTCTCTTTTTTCTTCTGTCCTTTGATTACACCACTATTTTATTTATGATTCCCCAAAGAAAGGAAACTTCCCTTATGTGCCATTGCTTTTGTAAATTGTTAAAGAATCACAAAAATGAAATACTTCACAGCGGGTTTTACTCTATTGCCTCTTTCCTGCTGTACTGACCCTTTTAAAGTGATGGTTTTCCTACCCGAGCTCCCCTCCTTCACAGCTACCGTAACCCACCACCTCCAAATGAACCAAGCCTTAGTTTCACTGTATCTTATTTACCAAAAGAGATCATCTGAAGTCCCCCCCTGAGCTTGGTGTCCTGTTCACTAGCATTGTCCGGGTTTTGCATTATGTGATATTGGTTTGTGTCTCAGAGGCCATGTTTCAAGTAGACATTCTTTGTTTCATGTTTGCATGAGAATTGAGTGAGCAACTACACAGTGTGAACAATGAATAGAGGAAATGCTAACAGCTCAGGTTTGGTTTCAAATACTATTCTCAATAGCTCTAGTGGGAGTGGGGATGAAAAGAAGATGTTTATCTGAACTATCTGTGCAACCTCTCAAGGTTTCACATTTCTTTGCCTAAATAGGTAGAATTTGATATAAGGGCTCTCTAATTCTGAATCTATTTGGAAGTTTCTAGCATTTGGCTCTTCCTCTAAACAGAACTTCATATATATATATATATATATATATATATATATATATATATATATATATATATAGAGAGAGAGAGAGAGAGAGAGAGAGAGAGAGAGAGGGAGAGAGAGAGACAAAAAATGTATACAGATTTTAAGAAAGAAAAAAACTATTAAAATTGTAATACTCAATATATACTGATAACAAAAGATGAACAAAAGTCACGTTTGACTTCTGCAATTACAAAAGGTGCTCAAAGTGGTTACCATCAGCATCCAGACACTTCTGATTATGGTGAGCTACTGCTTGAGCAATGTTGACCAAACTGTCCACTTGTATACATTTTTTGGCACCCCGCCCCCAAAATAGGATATATATATTTATCTTACCCCCATCACCATTGGGAAATTTAAGAGATTGGGGATACAGGTTTTTCTGTCATGTTATCTTCTAGCTGGAGGGAGTTCCTTTTAAACAGGAAGGATTTGGAGTGTAAATAACAGGTTAGATAATGTGGAGGGAGAGACCACCAAGACACTGGAACAATAAAAAGTAAGCTGGAATAATTCTTAGCAGATTTAAAGGGGGAGTGGGACGCAGTGGGAAATAAAATCTGCCATGCATGACAGGTAGTGTTCTTTTTTGACTGAAGGTTACCAAATATTCTGACTTTCTACCCCTGAGATTTTTTATATATACACCACTCCATCAGAGCAGAATAAAGCAAGGTTGAGGAAGAAATAAAGCCTAAGATAAAGGACAAGTTACACTGAAATGACCTTAAGTGGTATGTTTTTCATGGGAACTCTAGGAAATCAGAACCAGAAAAATTGTAAGTTTTTCTCACATTCATTCATGGAATTCCCTCAAGCTCTGCGGCCTGCCTTCATGTAACTCTGGAGTATATTGTCCCCTGGGTGGGCCTCCTGTGTGCCCACATAGTCTGTGCACTGTGTTTTTTCATAGGTATGCTATTTTACACTACACACTGCGATATATATTTCATATGTATATATGTATATTACATACAGTGTATGATATTTATAGCACATGTATAAAGAATTGTATACTAAAATCATGTTCTGTATGGGCAATCTAAAAGAATTCAAGAGTACTTTTGGCTCTACTCAATTTTCACTTTACATGCTGACTGTACAAATTAACCACCATGTATGATCACTGTAATAATTATGCTGTTTAGATTAAGTTTAGGTGCCTTAGCTCTGACAAATTGCATCTCCAATAAATGAAAGACCCTACAGGTGCATTCACGCAAAATATGTCAGAGATTTTTGAGGAAACACAGAAAATGGCAGAGGTACTAGGTGAGTAGGAAATCGAAAAATGTGCCAATTTTCAAAAGGAGGGTAAAGATACCTTCCAGAAATTTGAAACTATAAAACTCATTTGACACTGATCTCCCACTACAAGAAAATCAAATTTAGGATATTTAAATAATTTGGAAGCATTTATAAAATTGTTGCAATTAGCCAGCATGATTGCACTAACAATAATTTATAACAAGCAAAGCTAATTTTATATTTTAATCATATCATTCACCTGTTTTTAAGGAAAAGCCATAAAGATAATATATCTTGATTTTGTGATATTCTAATGGACAAAATGAAGAATAACATTAATTTATGAATTGACATCAAATTAGAGGGAGCTTTCTTTCAGTAGAGTCCTTCACTCATTTGCACTTAATTCCATCTTGTTCAAAATTTTTCTTTAATATCTTGGAGGAAAATTGTAGAACATTTATACCTTGTTTGTGGATTATAAAACTGTAGACAGGAGAGTAATTTCAGACAATTAGTATTACCAAAAAAATCCTCAGCAAACTGAATTTGAAGAGCAAATCTAATAAAACTTCATTGAATAAGGAGAAAATTAAAACTTGTCACTAAGGTGCAAAATTTAACTTTGCATGCACAGAATTAGGCAGATCTGTCTTAAACACAAATTTTGTGGAAAGAACTGGACTTTTCATTGATTGAAAGTGTAACATGAGCCAATTGTGTGATGTATCTGCTAAGAAAGCAACTGCAATTTTGGTTACATTTTCTGTCCTCAAGGAAAAGGAAGATTATCTTCCCACTGAGCTCCATACTGGTTGACCACATATGAAGTATTGTATTGACTTCAATGGGACACATCTTAAATCTAATCCATCTTCAACATGACAGCCTTTCAAATATTTGAAGACAGCTTTCAAGCTGCTTTCTTCAAACTAAGTATCCCTCTTCTTATTAGAATAAGGTGTTGTCAACAGAACAATTCCCTGTTAATAATAGTGCCCTCTACACATTTGTCAACAACTCTCTGTAAATGTGTCACACAGGATTGGATGGGATGTTCCAGATATGTACCCTCACCTCCCCTGGGCAAATTATTCTTATATTAATCAAGTCTAATATTTCAATGAAGCCACCTAATACATGCATTCAATTTATAATAATAGCACTACACATTTCAGCAAAAATAAATAAAAAAGGATACTGTCCATCCAATGAACTTATGCCCCTGAGTAAACTGTTGGGACTTTTCATATTAACTTTAAAATGTCTTCAAAAAAATTACACTGTGATTCAACTTTGAAACATAAACTATTACAGATATGAACAGCACAGAAACAGAGTGATGGGGGTGTACATTTGATGTTAGAGCAGCAAATAATTGACATTGGAATAGTGGCCAAAGCTCTACGTTTTCTTGAGAATACAGGACCTAGGAAAGGATGGTTCCCACAGGTGCACCAAGCCATGCTACATTTTATTCTTGAAATAAACACAACAGGACTATCACATGGCAAGGGATGAATATAAGAGACATGAACAAACCCTGAGAATAGATAAAAAAATTTGTATACAGCGAGAAAAATCTGGTGTGACAGTGTCATGTGACTTAAATGATAAAAATACAAAACCAAGTGTACTCAAATAGGAAATGCTGACAAAAGCTGAGGGTTCTTTAAAATCCCCCAGAATTATACTGCCAATGCTAAAGGAACTGCAAGAAAGACCTAGGGATGTAAATAAGTCTAAAAGCCCTTTTGATAAGTATACAACAAAAATTCTAAGTCATTAGAAAGCATCATCATAGTTTAATAGGCAGCACTTTTTTCTTAATAGCATATAAAATAATGGTGAATCTTTTAATCAATAGTGTCTCAAGAAAAAAAAATAGTGTCTCAAGTCAGAGAAATATGATCTTACCTACTGATAGACTCAATCCATACATTCATTCATTATAAAAATTCCATGGTCCCTTAGAACAGTTGATGGACAAGTACACTGGCTGGTGACTATTTTCCCTTGGTAGGTGTGACAGGAAATGTAAAACAATTGCATATTCGAGGTTTACATAGAACAATAAGAGTCTTGTGCATGGTTATTAACAGGTGAATACAATCAATGGAGACAGCCTAATTCAATTAAGCAATTTAATGAAGGAAACTTGATGTACCTGGAAGCATTTTAAAAATCATCATCATCATCATCATCATCATCATCATCTCTATAATCTCAATAAATGTCAATAGATTAAATTTGTTTATTAAATTACAGAGACTCTCAGATTTAGTGAAATACAAAACAAACATGGGTAAAAGAGGACACACAGATGGCCAATAGACATATGAAAGGATGCTCAACATTACTAATCATCAGAGAAATGCCAATTAAGCCATAATAAGATACTTCACACCTGTCAGAATGGCTATCATCAATAAATCAACAAGCAACAAGTGTTGACAAGGATGTGAAGAAAAGGGAACCTTGTGCACTGTTGGTGGGATTGCAGATTGGTGCAGCCACTATGGAAAACAGTATGGATATTCCTCAAAATGTTAAAAATAGAACTAGCATATGACCCAGCAATTCCACTCCTGGGTATTTATCTGAAGAAACCCAAAACATTAATTCAAAAAGAGATATGCACCTCTATGTTCACTGCAGCACTATTTACGATAGCCAAGGTATGGAAGCAACCAAAATGCCCATTGATAGATGACTGAATAAAGAAGGAGTGGTACATATTTACAATGGAATGTTACTCAGCCATAAGAAAGAATGAAATCTTACCAATTGTGACAACGTGGATGGACCTAGAGGGTATTATGCTAAGTGAAATAAGTCAGACTGAGAAAGACAAATACCATATGTTCTCACTTATATGTGGAATCTAAATAACAGAATAAATAGACAAACAAAACAGAAACAGACTCATAGATACAGAGAACAAACAGAGGGTTGACAGAGGGGAGGAGGTTGGGTGTTGGGTGAAAAAGGTAAAGACATTAAGAAGTACAAATTGGTAGTAACAAAATAGTCATGGGAATGTAAAGTATAGCATAGAGAATATAGTCAATAATATTGCAGCAAATATGTACAGTGCCAGGTGGGTATCACTGCATAAATTATATAAATGTCTAACCACTATGCTATATGCCAGAAACTAATATAATATTAAATGTCAACTGTAACTGAAAAAAATAATTTTTTAAAACCCAACATAGATTGATCTTTTTAATGATGAACTAAAAGAGCAAGTTGCAGAAAGAGAATAAAACCACTACTATAAAATTTTAAAGCACAGAACAATTCTATATGTAATGTACAAATCCATTCAAATGTACTAGAAGTACAAAAACATCTGCACGCATCTAGTTCAAGATGGTGGTTGCCTCTGGGAGAGTAGAAATGGGATTTGAGACGAGTACAAAAGAGAAGAAAACTATACGTTTTGCAGGGTATATTCTTTCATGGTTATCACCCGACCTGTCAGGTGAGTCCCATCTGAATGACCACCTGTTCTACCAGGGTTCAAAACAAATTCTACAAGTCACCAGGAAAAGGTTAAGAACTGGGCTTTATTGAGCAAAGAGAAAACTTGTGCACAGGCATACCTTATTTTATTGTATTTCGCTTTATTGTCCTTCACAGGTGCTGCATTTTTCACAAATGGAAGGCAAGACCCTCCACCAGCAAAAAAGATAGCGACTCACTTTATTTTGAGACTTGCTTTACTACGGTGGTGTGGAAGGGAACTCGCGAGGTATTTCTCTGAGGTATGCCTGCAGAGATCATCAGTATCAGCAAGAAAAGACTGGGGTCTCCTCCATCTCTCCACCATCCCACAGAGAGAGGTGAGTCTACGGGATAGTGCAGAGGCATTGCCCTCCTGTTTTTCTGTTTTTTCATAGGAGAAGGCAAGAAAGGTGCCTTGTGGGTGGGGGAATATACAAGCTGTCTGGTGCCAGGAGGTCAGGATTTGGGATATCAGTTATTTAGAAAGTTATCTGGGATAATCAGCTGCTCTTCTTTGAGGATCGTGGGGCCCATGGAAATTTGTTGAACCCCTGCCAGGGTTAAGGACCACCAGTGCCGTGGGAAGCTGAGTTTGGGAGTAGCCCCTCCAACAAGGAGATGGGAGTGCCCCTAGTCTCGGCTGGACTGTTACCCAAGCAACATAGAGTGAGTTCCAAAATCCATTCAGGAAATATTGACCAATGCACAATGGAATCTGTAATATTTATTTCTGAAAAAAAAAATGAGAGGTATAAATCTGAAACAAAGACCACAAAATACTAACAGCTGTTAAATTGGAATGGCATGTACCTGAGTGCTTGTTACATTACCTTTTGCGCTATGTTTGCAAGAAAAGATATAAAGTAATACTTGAAAGCTCCAGTTCCTGTCCTCCAGCTCCCCTAAACTGTAATCACTGCTAAGACTTTTGTGTTTTTCCAGATCATACTTTTCTATAAATTAAAATATGTGCACATACGAAAATAGAAGTTGTGTGTTTGGTGTTAGAGGGTTGTTCCGTCTGTTGTTTAGAGTTTTGATGCTACAGCTTTCTCTTTTGTTTCTACTTCAAGTTCTGGAGATCCTGGATTGCTTTATATTGTGTTGGCTTTGTTCCCTGTTCCGAATATAGTAGACTGGGAATTAGTCTCTCATAATACAAATATAACAGGATAAAGAGCCAAAGTCAAATTCACACAATGTAAAAAGACGGTTAAGAAATATTTTCTTGAGGGTTGCTGGATATTCGGTCCCTTCATTATCATATCATCCATTAGAAGTAAAACATATCCCCAAAAGGTTTTATTTTTAACTCCACATACAACCTAGCTTTGATCAAATGTAAGAAACTAGGTCTTTTGACCAACCTTCTTCCTGTGCTTTGACTTTAACTTTAATCTTTACAAAAGCAGTGAACGTGTTTTGAACATGTGCACATTCCCACAGGCACTCACGTGCTCTGTTTCTCTCTCTCTCTCTCTCTCTCTCTCTCTCTCTCTCTCTCTCTCTCTC
>NW_017731371.1:854809-935696 GCF_001890085.2 Hipposideros armiger
CTCTCTCTCTCTCTCTCTCTCTCCCCCCTAATATTTCTTAATCTTCTGGTCCCTTCTGCTTCCTTCAACACTGAGGACAAGAAAAAAGGCTCCTTTCCTCCTTGGTTGAAGCACTAATTCACAATCTTTTTACTTACCACCTTCCAGCCAGTCCTAGAATGTCTCCCTTTCTCTCCATTATAGAGGGATAAAATAAAATTCCTCATTTTACACCTATTAAAAGTAATTTTTATTTATACCACAAACCTGAACTTTCAAATTATTTTTTCAAAGGAATCTCCCCGGCCACCCCCTTCCCCTTTGAAAGGCCACTGTTTGATCTAGTTACATTTTTGTATGGAAAACATTTTAAGCAGCTCCAGTTGCTGATTTTAGAAAGAATAAAAACAGAAATGATCCGAGCATTTGGCAGGAACCCTTAGACCTGAGCAGCAAGCCACTGATATATTCCTGCTGCAGAAGTGATTTGTTTTGTTTTATGAACTTGTACAAGCAACTCTTTCTTTTTCACAGCAAAATAGTTGGTGAAGGGGAAAAGACCAGCACACCAGGGGGGAGCACATATTCTGGTCTTTAACCAACTTTTAAAAACATGTTTTATGTCAGTATCTAAATTACATAGAGCAGGCTGACACACTCTCTCTTTGTTGCTGTTCAAACTCTATCCTCAAAGTGAGTATGAAATAATCCTTTTGCTTTTATTTCTGGATTGGCTTTGATGAGTTAGACATTAAATATGACTGGTTCAGATGTCACATATCGATGCAGGGCCTAAGTGTCAGAATTGAAATGAAGACTAATTGGATTCATATCTGTGTTATGTGTTGAAAATGCTGGGTCAGTTCTAGGTCTCCTGCTGTAAATTCTTCACTGCAGGCCCAAGTAAAAGGAATGTGACAGATTTAATACCTAGAATAAGTTATTAACTGTAAGGATGCATAAAACAGTGGCACTGCTGAGCAGAGAACATTACACGGCTCATAATTCTGTAAATGAAAATTAAGGTTTTTTTTATATATCAGTGAAATATTTTTCTTCATGAGCTCTCTTGCTTGACTCAAGGAAGTTCTTTATGTCTGATCTAATGTAGAACCATCACTTTTACTTGGCCATTTAATTCATGAATGTTTAAACTCTAACACCCAAGTGTGAGAGATTTGTTAAGAGAAAGGAGTTGTTTATAATGTTTCACTTCCCAGAAGGTCAAGTGGCTACTGTTGACTGTAACCATGATCTTCCCTGAGAACAATATCTAGGCCAGATCCCACTATAAAGACTTTATGAAATATCATCATTTTTAAAATTATAGTGTGCTTGTCTTTCTGTCACGGCCAAAAGGAAGGAAAACTGAAGCCTAGCCCTACCAATTAATTAGAAAATTATTAGGAAGAAAAGAAGGGAAGGGAAAGGGGAGAAAAAAAATACCAAGAATCTGGGAGGAAAAGAAAGTGTTTTTCACACCTTCCTGCAAGCACAAGCATGTTGAGTGATGGCTGGCGCGGGCAGATGAATAGCTTGGATTTTTTATTTCCTGTGGCAGAATGTCAGCAGTGACCTGTCTGTGGCTGTGTTGCCAGGCCACACCCACCTCATGAGAATGCTCCACTTCTACAGCATCTTTTATCAGACAATCCCAGGTGGAGCAGGGAAATTCAACTGCTACCATTACATTCAGCCCACCATTCATTTTATTAAACACTGATTGAATACCCCCTATAGAAGCCAGTCCTGTTAATAAAGTTCTCAAGAGTTTCTCAAACTTCAGTCATCCAATACCATTTTCTCTATTTATTTAGCACACATTTATACAGCCACTGTTTTAAGCACTGAATGAATATTAGCCCATTTAATTCTCATAACAATCTAGTGCCCCCTTTTGTTACAGAGGAAGGGCTCAGAGAAATTAATTAACTTGCCCCAGGTGCTTGAGGGTGACTGCAAATATTTTATCTTATTTATAAGGTAACTAATCATGAATTTTGTCAGGGATACTGCAGATATTTATAAGGCAACTACTTTTCTTTGCAAATAAGAAGTTCTCTTATTCTAGGCCACTGAAACAAAATGCAGGGAAAAATGGACCTTGAGTCTAATAGAAATAAACATAGAGAAAGACATAATATATACACATATATACTGGGGGTACCAAAAAAAATGTATACACATGACTTGTATTCATCTTTTGCTATCAGTATATATTAAGTATTGCAATTTTAATATAGTTCTTTTCATTCGTAAAATGTGTATACATTTTTTTGCATCTTCTGTATATATGCATTACATTTTAAAAGATGTGTTTGTATTTCACCTGATAATTTCATATATACTACTAGAGGTAAAGATGCTAAAGGTTGGGGAATATTGTTGCATATCATAGTGGTTAAGCTCAAGTATCAACAAACCGGGGTTTGAATCCCAGGTTTAACACTTACTATGTGATGGGCAAGTTCCTTCATGTCTGTAACCTTCAGTTTCTTCTTCTGTAAAACGGGGATAACAATGCTTGGTAATGCCAGCATCAGGGAAGCCTGGGATATTAATTTAAGTGAGCAACATTTCTTGACCTCCTGCTCTATGCTGGCAAGGCAATATGCTAGAAACAGTACGTGTAATTTTATTAAATCCTCACAGAAACCTCATGAGATCCAATTTAAACATAATAACCAAGTGGATAGTCCTTGCTATGTATAATTCCACTAAGTACTACTGAAAATGTAATGCCTTCTAATCTTACACCCACTCAAGAGAACATTGATTCAGAATCATCACTTCCTTCAACTCCTTAAATTCAGATTCTATTATCTTACAGATGATACTTTGTTTTTAAGATTTTAAAACATCAATTTATGATAAAATAAAAGGATTATGTCATTCTAACCTCTTGTAAAAGCTGTACCAAAAAATTATGCATATTTTATATATAGATGTTACTGCATTGTATATACCTTCGAAAGGATTATATCTTAGAATGCTGAAAGAATTAGTTCAAAGATCTATAAAATTTTCCAAAAAGAAAAGAGAAATAAATGCAGAAACCATAACTCAACTTTTAATTGACACTGGGGTCTTGGTGTATCCTATTGGCGTCTGAGAGGCTCACTCATGTACAACAGCATTCGTTAACTAAAAATAAATTTTCAATGTGTTGATTCAGTGACAATAATAATAAACAAATGCCAAATTACTGAAATATATTATACCCTTGCACCAGCCATCAAAATGAGCTTGGAGTCTCAGAAAGTCACTGTGGCAATAAAAGTAGGCCCCCAACTGAATCAAAAATGCAAGTGTGAAAACCCTTTTTCTTTTAAAGAGTCATTATAACATGTCCTGGAGTAATAATTCAAATAGTAAACATACTATTACTTCTATCTCTTGGTCTTGTGTTTGATTGAATGCTTAGGAACCTACCTCACAGGGAGATGTTATGTCGACCAGTCAACTTTGCAAAGCAGTCAAGGTTACTAAAACAGGCTGTGTTTATAAGACAAAGTCAAAAAGAATTTAAACAACTCCTGGAACATCTGAGTTAATCCCTAGTTTAGTTTTTTCAGAAGTTCCCATTCTGTCCTTAATTATTTCTATTCAACTCACCCTTTACACATACAGGGCCAAGTAGGGAGAATTGGACCCATGGGTTTTGTATTTTCATTAAAAGCCAGAGGTAACATATAACTAACTTGAATTGTGGGTGGCAGCTCACTTCATGATTTCTTCAGAGGAAATTTGACTGAATGCATGTGCAACAAGATCACTATTTGCTTTGCAAGTGTGTGAGTGTAAATGGTATTTGGCAAGCATTCACCAAAACTTCTTACATTGGCCCATAGATGAATTATTGCCCTTTCTGCTACCTTTCAGTTACCAAAATAGAAAGATCAGATTCATGACACTTAAAAAAATAGTGCAAATGCAAGTTCTGTTAGCAATCATTGCTTGTAACAAACTTCCATTTCTATTTCCCACATTAGGGTTATGTTGTTTTCTATAGTTCATACATTCTGTGAGCTCAATAAATGTTAAGTCATATATGTATATCTGGGAATATATGCAAATATATACAAATTACCAAGTTGTTAAACATCTGTGTATGTTTGCACATAAATATTACTCTTCAAAAGTGGCTAAAATGTAAAGATATGTATATATGCACATATGTACTTATATACTAAGTTATAAGTAAGTTAGAAAAGTAGAAAAGTGTGCATATCTTATACTACACACTGCACAGGGGTAAAGACATTCTAGTTCAAACTTTAAATAATGTCTAAATACTTAGAAAATATCATCTGCTTACAATTACAAAATACTGAATACATTCTTTACTCAACCTAGATAGGCACTCCCATATTTTATTAATGGTCTTATATTAGATTTGTTTTCTGTAAATTGAATCAAGAAAGAACAATAAAACAGACAGACTCTCTGGGAAAACTTTTCTCTAGTCGAATTATTTTTAATTAGAGATTTAAAAATTCTGTATGAAAAAATGAAAAAGAAAAAAGAAAGGAAAACACATAAGAAAAGATATAAAATGAACTGGGAAAATGTGCTATATATGATGAATTAAAAGTAAATAATGAATATGTCAAGATTAATTTAAAATCTGCAAGAAAAAGATAAATATCTCAAGAGAAATGTGGACAAAGGCCATGAGCAGACAAGTCATGAAAGGAATAGCCACTGAAATGTAAAAGATGTTCAACATTACTTGTAACCAAAATAAAACTAATTTTAAGAGGAGAGTTGTTGTTGTTTTTTTAACGTAGATCAGTCCCAAGTATTTAAAAACTGATAATACCAAGTATTAGTGATTTGTCTCAATATAAGCAGTTTCATTTTGTGGGTCAGGGGATAAAATGGCTATACCTTCCTGGACAGCAATCTTACAATATTAAATGATAATGTAGAGTTACATTTATTAACAGGAAAATTTCAAAGTACATTATTAAGTGAAAAATCAAGTTTTGAAAATAGCTTTGGTCTCATTTTTTATGCAATAAATGTGTGTAACAAAAAGTCTAAAGTTACATTACAATAAGAACATTTTTATCTTTGAGCATTGAGATTTTGTATGATTTTTATTTCTATCTTTCTGTATACTTTAACTTCTTTGCAGTGTATTTATTATGCTTACAATCTTACAATTAGAAAAACATTTCTACTTTATCTTATTTACATTCTCTTGCCCAGTTTTAGGAGTAGCAAACAACATGATGCTACAAGTCAAGCTATCTAATACTGAATCCACCCCACCCCCAATTACCCCTTTGCACCTTAATAGTTCCCTTCTCTATTTGGAAACATTCAATTTCTAAATTGCAGTTTCTAACTTTCCCTTGATCTGTGGCAAACTAGAAATCAATTGGAGTGATAGAATAGTTCAGGTACGTATGTTTCTTTCCCTTCCCCAACATTTCTAGCACAATTCTGCTAGAAATACATATAGTATTTATTCAATATATACTGCTTCAATTGTCATGTCACAAAGACCCTCCAAACTCTTTAGTTTGGAGAGTTTCAGTAATGGCAGTCTGAGATCCATTTAATGGCTAAATTGGATTATCTAAACGAAGGAATAAGCTATACATACTTCCCTGAGATTTCTTCTAGATTGAATTAACAGAAAACAGAGTTAAACTATTGGGTTGTTGGAAAAGTCATGACACATTTTTGCAATGAAAAACATAGAAAAAATACATCATGACTTTTCCAACAGCCCAATATAATATATAAGAGGGAAGGATTCCTCTCACTTGCAAAGGGCATAATTTATGAAACAGAAAAGTCAACAAACTGATAGGACAGTCATTTTTCTATATTATCTAACAATTGTGAAGTATGACAATATGAGTTTAGGGGTATTTTAGTTGGTATATGACTTGTGGGGGTTGAGTATAGAAAAGCCTTAAAGACCTTTTTCTTGTCACTCAGTGAGAAGCTGTCAGATATTAGTAAGCAGGAGCCCACTAACAGGCAAGATGAAAGGCGGTGTCTTTAGCTTGTGTAGAAGGTGACCAGAGCAGGAGCATGTTTATCTTGTACATTGTGCCCTAGGACCTTTTAACATGATAAATACAAACAATTATATCATCTATTCATCACCGTCCAACTTTTAAAATAAAATGTAAAGATACACTGGATTATATAGCCAATTCTTGGCCAATGACTCATCTTTAACAAGATAACTCACTACATTGCAAAGTTTTGACATCCTTACATGTAATGTTAAAGAGTTTTGTTTAGACTGCTAGACTGAACCCTAAATTGTATGATGTCATTTGAGGATCTGTTCTATTTATTACTATGGAGTCTTTCCCGTTGTGATCACAAAATACAGTGAGTGCTGCTGCCGAGTGCCATCCAACGGAAAGGCAGGAATCTTCAATATGGGAAACGGTGCATCGAACCTTAGTAACAGTGTGTGACAAGTTTCAGTTTGCTCAGTGCAGTCAGTCATGTGTGAGCTACGGTTGAGAGAAGGTGTGTTTTAAAGTGAAGTATGCCATAAATCACCCTCCATCGTGACAATGCTCCGTGACACACATCGCTTCTGGAATAAGGTAATTTCTGTCAAATAAAAACATTATCCACCTTATTCACCGGATCTGGCACCGTGGGACTTCTGACTCTTGCCCAAAGTCAAAATGATTCTGGACATCAAGGCAGCCATGACAGCACGACTAAAGACACTCACAAAAGAGGACTTCCAGAACTGCTTCAGAAAGTGGCAAGAACGATAAGTGTGTGCAAAGTGAGGGGGGAGTGTTTTGAGGGGAATTTAATGACAATGTGTCTTTTACTACAATAATTTCTTCAAACATTCACCATATTGTTTGATCACACCTCATATATAATTATTTCCATTTTCTGTTCACCCAGTCCAAGTTCTTCAAAATCATGAGTCTGTGCTAAATTTGAAGATTTTTTTTGTATGTGAAGAGAATCTGACCTACCTACAGGCTCACTGCTTTGGACTTGACCAAATTCTTCCACATTCTATTGGGTTGTCGAAAAAGTCATGACACATCTTTGCAACGAAAACCAGAAAAAATATGTCATCATTTTTTCTGACAACCCAATAGATGGATTAATATGGGCACATATTTTCAAAGCTAGAATTTAGTTTGTGACCATGAAATGAACAACCTTAATTAAGAAACACTAAATACTCAACTTTGGCCTCATTTTTTTTTATATATGCTAACCAATGGCTCCTAAACTAGCCATGACTGAGAATCACCTGGGAAATTTTTAATGCAGACTTTCAGACCCAACCTCAAATCTGATGAATGAGAAATGCCAGGAACAGAGCCCTGACATTTGTATTTACAGCACCTTCCCCAACAAATATTAATAAATACCCCAGACACCTGTCTCTGGGCTGAAATTTGAGAGCCATTTCTCTAACCACCTGAGTTTAACAGTATATTCACATAACCAAGTACTTCTAAAAACTTGTGGATATTCTTGTGGTAATGCAAAAGAAACAGAAGACACAATCCCTGTACTCACACCTACTGAGCCAGCATTTCTCAAACTATGTTCCATGAGATAGTTATAGGTATTATATGAAAAAAAGTGATTCATGATAAAAATGGCAAACAAAATAAAGGTGGCAAACAAGCTCTAGGTTAAACAAATGTAACATATTTCTCCACTTCAGGATTTCTCAAGGCCTTTAGTATGTTATGTCTTTCTAAGAGGAAAGTCACACTTCTTTGTACATGGAATTCTTTTTTCACAGAGCATGTCTGAAAACCAGTGTTCCAAAGAACAGAGTTTTGAAAATGATAAGCTAAATTATCAATTTCTAGAGGACAATGACCATGACTTGAGACATTTTTTTACCTCTCATAGTACGTAAAAGAAGAGTTAGTAACACATAGAAGGTAAGTTTAATGAATTTTCACAGTCTGAAGGGCAGGTTTATCATCCAAGATGATAAAGATTGCAAGTGCCCATGGAGTAAATCTGTCATTGAGTCCATTATTTATTTGTATTTCATGTCTCCTCTGAGAGTGTTGGCTCATATTGGTGCCACCAGTACAGCAATAGTTCCCTTCTGAATTGCCAATCCATTTGTCTTCTACCTATATTCAAAACTCAGGCTTCATAAATGCTAATACTTCTGCTCAGAAGGGAGTGTGGCTGTGAAATGATATTGGAACTGTGACAGTAGAAATACTATAGAAGCCAAGGAATTTAACATGCCAAAGGAGCTGAGAATGGTACATATGTGCGCCAACCTTTCTAATCAAAGCAGATCAGATCTTGGATGTATAAGGACACCAAGAAGAAGAAAATTCACAGCCCAAGGAAAATAGCTTACAAGCTCTATGGCTAATTCTAGCATAAGTACCTTGCTGGGCATTATCTTACCAAGCTGTTATGGAGGGAACCATTATACAGTATGGAAAAGTAAACATGGCAAATAAAGGATAAGAGGAAAGTCAAAATAACAGTTTCTGTCATCAATCTGCCTTTCCCAGGGCTGAAGCAAACTTGCTTGATATTTTTGGTTCGCTTGATTCTAAATTGCATGAAAATGCTTCCATTTCACTGGGGGAGGGCCAGCTGGAGTAAAAAATCAAATGACTAAGAACTGAGGTTTTACATCTTATCATTTAATATAGGGAAGAAAAGAAAAAAGACCATATCTTAGAGTGGTTTGAAACCAAATTGTTTTTCATAGTCTGCATCATGCTTGGATGAAATGAGGGTGGTTTTCATGATGTTATACACATGGTTTAAATAAACAGTGTACTAAGGTTAACAAGCTGCAATCGTAACAGAACTAGTGGGGGATTATAGTTGAGCTAATTTGATCAATTACTTTTAGTTCCAGAGGTCTCTAGATGAGATAGAAGCTAGTATACACATGTTGGCAGATGAAAAATCAGTTTGGTCAACACATACCCCTGATGGTAATGAACATTCTTTCAAACTTCATTTTTCATCACCAAGAGAGGAGAATCCCACTAATGCCAGTCACTGCTATTCAAAAGCAGCAAAACGAATAACTGTAAATATTTTTAGGAGCCAGAAACTTGCATTCCATGGGTAAACTAAGACTAGTCTATTGACCCTTCCATTGAGACCTTTAAATGTTGTATTTTAAGTTTTCCTCTCATTATTTTCCTATTAAAAATTAATTGGAACTAGGACTAACTAAATTTTTTAGTCACCGTATGGTAGGCCCTCTTTAAAAGTTGATATTTTGTAATTATAAATTTTACTCAATTACATGAAGCTAGTAAACAGTGTCATATAGGTGGAGTATGGGAATGAGCTGAGCAATGAGCTTGAGAGACAATGAGCTGGTTTTATCAGCTTTATAATATGTTGAATACAAGGAAGTGTGGCTTTTTGGTATGCAAATGGAAGAAATGGGTGATTTTTTTTTTTAAGATTTTTATTGGGGAATTGGGGGAAGGGGAACAAAAAAGTTGTTGTTCTTTTGTTCTTCAGTCTAGTTGTGGAGGACATTGCTTCACTGGCCCAAGTTGGCACCATCATTGCACTCTTCCCTGGGCAAGGCAGATCAGTCGCCGGCTTCTGGACAGCAGCACATGGTGGCTGCTGGCTACACACCGTAGCCCATGGCAACCCACAGCAGCAGGGGCTGCAGCCTACGCCGTCGCTGGTGACTCCAGGCCAAGCTGTTGTTCAGCATCTTAGCTGTGGAGGGCAGTGTCACTGGCCCTCATATGTGGGATCCAAACCGGGGCCCTCTGGTGTCCCAAGCCAGCTCTTAACCAACGCGCCACTCAGCGGGCCCAAAATGCATGATTTTTTAAAAAGCTATTTAAATTCCACAATTACACACTATATCCAAGATACAAGTTGGTGGACAGGGTGCTAAGTTGTGTAAGTCACAAACCCTGATCTCATTTCCTACTACAGGCAATGCCATGTACACCAAAAACTATAACACAAGGTAGCTATGCCACAGAAAAGGCATAAAAAGATCTCTAGAGGAGTCAAAAGGTGGAAACACTTCATCTGGTGGCAGAAACCAAGAAAAAATTCCTGGAGAGCTTTTATTTGAGATGTTCAGGCCAAGATGTAGTAGGCATTTGATCATAAGGAATAAGTCATAAGTACTACAGAGAAGGGAAATGAGTTATGTCCAGGGGATACTAAAGAATTGCATTTGGCTTGCCCAGAGTAATTGTGTTCATAGAGGGGAAAATGACGATAGAAAGGTAAGTTGGGATCATTTTAGAAAGACTTTGAATTGCATGTAATTTGAAGTTGGGCAAAATAGTGTAGGGAGTTGTTGAAAGCTTTTAAGAAGAATGTATCAGAATCAGAAAACTTAATCTAGAAATAGTATCTAGACACTATTGGAGTTGGGGGAGCCCTGAGGTGGGCTAAGTCAGAAACTATTATTAGTAAATCTAGTTGAAAGGTAATGAGAGCCTGAATTGGGGTGATGGCAGTGAAAATTGAAATAAAAACACCAGAGGTATTGTGCCTGAAGAATTCATAGGACTTGACTGCTGGTTGTGTGTAATAAAAAGGTGGCTTTCAACCAGAGGTGAATAAAAAATGATGATGCCAACACTAGAGATATAAAAAGATGAGAAAGAGAGGTTGTTTTGCTGGGTTTAATTACATTTAGAATTTGGAAATTCTAACCCCAACAAGCATATAACTTAGAACATTTAGTTCAGGGGAGATAAAGTGGGAATTTGGGAATCAGCTGATGCAGAATGGAGTTCCCTCCAACCAGAATTTGGTATTGTCATTCAACAAATATTTAATGAACTCTTAATATGTGCCAGGGCTGTGCTGGGCATGGTTAGGAAAACAACTAGATAAGACAGAGACCTTAAGGAGTTTAGAATCTAATAGTTTCTCACTCTGGCTCTACCACTTACTTGCTGCATAACTTAAAGCAATTGACTTAACATTTCTGGACTACTCCACTTGTTTATAGTTGGAAATATTGTGTGTTTAACCACATAAGTGGTGGTGGTAGATTTTTTGGTGTAAAATTGTTTAGGATCATGGGAAAGTTAATGTTCATGCTAATGAACAGTCATAAGGGCTGGTGGAAGCAAGCAATGAGATGCAAGCCAGATTCCCAGTCAGAATGAAGGCGTACAGCACATAGGAAATGTTTTAGAGATGCCTCTGAGGTTAGAACCGAAGCCAAAACTTTCCACTAGTGCGTCACTTTCCAGTACTGTGAGCCAGTCGTGGTTCTGAAGCACTCCCACACTGAGCTTAAGCACTGGATCCAAAAGCCAGAGGAATTATATATAAATTTCTGAAAAGGGACCCTGTACAGTAGGAGACAGTAAAGAAGGATGGTGATGGCACGAGTCTTCCTACAGTGCTAGTGCTTAGTCATTAAACTGATACTGCTCCTTGGTGAATGTGCAACGGTAAGCAAAATGACGTGGTCCCTCACATCATGAAGCTGATAGTCTAGTGAAGATGGCAGATATTAATCAAATCTCCACTGGAATGTAATAGGTGCTGTAAAAAGAGGTGCACAGTTCAGTGATAGCCTCCAATAGGAGACCTTTCATTTAGATTGGGAGATCAAGAGGGCTGTTCCAAGGAAATAACATTTGAACAAGCAAGGAATGGAGCCAGCCTTCAACAAAGTCTGTTATTGGGGTAGGGGGAGGAACTACTTCTCAGACCTATCCCTATTCCTGGCCACTAGAGTGTGAGTGTCCAGTTGTAGAATCCTGAGAGAACAAACTATCAAATGGTGCAAAAACACACAAGCTAACCCCAGTGACTGCAATGCTAGAAATCATTCAAGGTCTAGCCATAATTATCACAGAGGCACTATTACACAGCGGTAAAAATCAGAGTCTGGCATCAAGCCCCATGTGATTTGAAGCAAATTTTTTATTCTCTATAATCCTTAGTTTCCTTCTCTGTAAGGTAAAAGTGACATGAATACACATCCTATGGTTCTTGTGAGAATTAAATAAGGTAATCCACAAAACTCATAGCACAGTTTGTAGCACTATCCCTTAATAAATGTTAGCAATTATCATCATCTTGGACAGGGATTTTATTCTTGAGATATAATTCATGTTTCATAAAACTCATCCTTTAAAAGCATGAAATTACGTGATTTTAGTACATTCACAAAGTTGTGTAACCATCACCACTAATTCCAGAACATTTTCATCACCTCAAAAAGAAATCCCATACCCAATAGAAGTCACTCTCCATTCCATTTTTCCCCAGCCCACAGCAACCACTAATCTACTTTGCATCTCTATGGATTTGCCTATTCTGGCTATTTAATATAAATGGAATCATATAATATGTGGCCTTTTGTGTCTGGCTTCTTTGGCCTAGCATACTATTTTCAAGGTTCGTCCATGTTATAGCATGTATCAGTACTTTTCCTTTTTGTGGCTGTATAGTATTCCATTGTATGGATATACCATTTACATTTCACTTCTCAATTCATCAATTAATAGACATTTGGGCTGTTTATAGTTTTTTGGCTATCATGAATAATGCTGCTATGAACATGAGCGTACAACTTTTTGTGTGGACATGTTTCCAAGTCGCTTGAGTATATACCTAAGTATAGAATAACTGGATCACATGCTAACTTTATGTTTAACTTTTTGGGGAATTGTCAAACTGTTTCTCAAAACTGTTTTACCATTTTACATTCCCACCAGCAACACATGCAGATTCCAATTTCGTCACATCTTATCAACACTTGTTATTGTCCATCTTTTTTAGTTTAGCCATCCTAGTGAGTGTGAAGTGCTATCTCATTGTGCTTTTATTTTGCATTTCTCTAATGATTAATGATGTTTAGTATCTTTTCACACACTTGGCCATTTGTGTATCTTCTTAGGAGAAATATCAATTCACATCATTGCCCATTGTTTAATTGGGTTATTTGTTCTTTTATTGTTCAGTTGGATAAAGATTTGATTAAACAATTATGTTCATTCCCACTGACCCTGAAAGAAATCAGCTCTTCAAGAAGGACCGGGTCGTTATTACTTGTTATCTGCCTTAGTAAATAGCAGATGCTTCAGAATTAGAGGCATGGAGGTTCTTTCATGGTTAAGCAGATAAGCAAGGCAGACATGCTCTCCTCTCTCTCACCTCCCTTTCTGCAAACTCTGGCCCTCCCCCCTGTCTGCGTTGAAACTATATAGCCCCCTTTTTCCTACCCTGAGCACTCCCATTTCAGTCTTACAGTGCCATCTTGAGACATTTCTATACACAGGTAGCATCCAGAGGGTTAGGAAACTAGAGGGTTACCCATCTCATGACCCCTTATAAGGACAGGGCCTGGAAGACAGTAAGGGTAAGAACAAACACCTTCCTTTCTCTGATCTCTTATATTTAACTCTGAACCTTGTCATTGTTGAGGCTGGCAGAGGCAACGTGGGATGGGGGAGAGGGGTGGGAATCCAAGAACCAGTGACACAGAAAGTGAGCTCTACCTCCTTAGGAACTCTGTGGCCTAAGACAAATTATTTACCTTCTTAAGAGTTTGGTTTTCCTCAATTCCAAAATAAGATATTTTGCAGTTAGGCTTGGTTTTCCTCTACCTGTCTTGGAAGAAGTCTGTGAAGATGAAATGAGCTAATAATATGTATGTAAAAGTGCCTTGTAAATTTTACATCAATGAAAGTATTATTACCCAGGAGTGAGAACTCAGCTTCTATATAGCATCACAGTAATAGTGAATAAGCTCTAGAAAAGTAAATCTCTTTATACAACACTTCTGGGTAATGTCTGCAATATGTAGTTTATACATGGAGTGTAGTTTTTCATTTGGGGTATTGTTTCATTCTGTAAGTCGCAGTCATTTGCAAAGGCTTTATTTAAAAATGAGCTAACAAGTTAAAATCCCCTACATTCAACTCATGTACACATAGGTACATTAAATAGGAACTTCTTATTCCTCGCACAGATATTTTATCCCCAAACTTAATTAACATTCAAAGTATATACTTCAAGTCAGAATCTGAACTAGAATCATTACATAATTTATTTTGAGCACTTACAAAGTTCCAAGTACTATGTTAAGCATTACTTCATTTAACCTTTCCAACATTCAAATGAGAAAATAACCATTATTCTCATTTTCTCAGATGAGAAAATTGAGACTTAATAAAATCAAGTTCACCCATAGCAAGAGATTAAGCTGAGAATGGGAATTTAGTCTGTTTACCTCAGACCCCACCCTCTTAACCCCATGTTTGTGATACCAGAGGGGAAAGAATTCTGAAGAATGAGAGGGTGATTCTTCTGCATTTGTTGTGTTATTTATTTTTATATTTCATTAAAGGATTGCCTTGAACAGAATCCACAAAAGAAAAAGAAAATGGAGAAGATAATTGATTTATGGAAGAAGGTTGAGTCTCATTTGAGCTATAGTTAAGAAATGAGGAAAATTTTACTGACAGAATTGTGAAGCAAAAGTATAAATTATTAAAGGGAGTTGAAATTTCTACTTTTCTAAAGGGCACTAAGCAGGGTAAATCTCATCTTCCATAGCCTCTGCTAAATTCATTTAGGAATCTAGAGTCAAAGGAATGAATAAAACTAGTTAAATTATAGCCAGCATAAGAATGAATAGTATAGTATATGAATTCTTGTAAAGGAAAAATTCAAATACTGAGGAGAACAAAGAAAAAAATGAAAGTTCCTTAAAAGACAATAATGTTACTAAAAGGACAAAAAAGAACTTTAAAAAGTTACTGAAATTTTTTGCAACAGGTCTGCTGCTAGAACACAGGTATAGGGAAAACCACCACTAAATCTAACCCAAAACAGGAAAGGAAAAGACTCATATCAACATCATCATCATTGGACACATAGATTCTGGCAAGTCTACCACTATTGGTCATCTGATCTACAAATGTGGTGGGATCAACAAAAGAACCATCGAAAAAATTGAGAAGGAGGCTGCTGAGATGGGAAAGGGCTCCTTCAAGTATGCCTGGGTCTTGGATAAACTGAAAGCTGAACATGAGCATGGTATCACTATTGATATCTCCCTGTGGAAATTCAAGACCAGCAAGTATTATGCGAGCACCATTGATGCCCCAGGACACAGAAACTGTATCAAAAACATGATTACAGGCATATCTCGGGGTGACTGTGCTGTCCTGATTGTTGCTGCTGGTGTTGGTGAATTTGAAGCAGGTATCTCCAAGAATGGGCAGACCTGTCAGCATGCCCTTCTGGCTTACACACTGGGTATGAAACAACTAATTGCTGGTATTAACAAAATGGATTCCACTGAGTCACCTTACAGCCAGAAGGGATATAAGGAAATCGTTAAGGAAGTCAGCACCTACATTAAGAAAATTGGCTACAGGCCTGACACAGGAGCATTTGTGCCAATTTCTGGTTGGATGGTGACAACATGCTGGAGCTAAGTGCTAACATGCCCTGGTTCAAGGGATAGAAAGTCACCCATAAAGATGGCAGTGCCAGTGGAACCACACTGCTTGAAGCTCTGGATTACGTCCTGCCACCGACTCATCCAACTGACAAACCTTTGCATCTGCCCCTCCAGGATGTCTGCAAAATTGCTCGTGTTGGTACTGTCCCTGTCGTCCGAGTGCAGACTGCTGTTCTCAAACCCGGCATGGTGGCCACCTTTGCTCCAGTCAATGTTACAACTGAACTAAAGTTTGTTGAAACGCACCACGAAGCTTTGAGTGAAGCTCTACCTTGGGACAATGTGGGCTTCAATATCAAGAATGTGTCTGTCAAAGATGTTCATTGTGGCAATGTGGTTGGTGACCGCAAAAATGACCCACCAATGGAAGTAGCTGGCTTCATGGCTCAGGTGATTATCCTGAACCATCCAGGCCAAATCAGTGCCGGATACGCACCTGTGCTGGATTGTCACACAGCTCACGTTACTTTGCAAATTTGCTGAGCTGAAGAAGATTGACTGTTATTCTGGGGGAAAACTGGAAGATGGCCCGAAGATTTTGAAATTTGGTGATGCTGTCATCATTAATGTAGTTCCTGGCAAGCCCATGTGTGTTGAGAGCTTCTCGGACTACCCTCCTCTGGGCCATTTTGCTGTTTGTGACATGAGACAGACAGTTGCTGTGGGTGTCAGCAAACCAGTGGAAAAGAAGGCAGTTGAGGCTGGCAAGGTCACCAAGTCTGCCCAGAAAGCTCAGAAAGCTAAATGAATATCATCCCCAATACCTGCCACCCCAGTCTTAATCAGTGATGGAAGAATAGTCTCAGAACTGTTTGTCTCAACTGGCCAGTTAAGTTTAATAGTAAAAGGCTGCTTAATGATTACGATGCATTGTGAAACCTTCAGAAGGAAAGAATGTTTTCTGTGTGTGGCAGTTTTTAAGTTACTAGCTTTTAAAATTAGTACTTTTTAATGGAAACAACTTGACCAAAAATCTGTCACAGAATTTTGAAACACATTAAAACAAAATTTAATGAGAAAAAAAGTTAATAAACTACACCGAGTTTTTTACAACCCTAGATATAATTGCATGAGTTAAATATATATTAATGAATAAATAAACACATGCTCATATATCCACTTTTAATTAGGTCATTTAAAATATACCTGGGTGTTTGTTTGTGTAAAGATGTGCATACAAATTAATATAGGAATTAAATATACATCTTACGGATAAATGCATATTTAGATAGATAGATAGATAGATAGATAGATAGATAGATAGGTAAATAGATAGATAGATGATAGTTAGATAGGTAGATAGATAGATGGCTTTAAATAGTTCTCAGCAGTAATGGTGGAAATTTTGTTGTAGAAATAATAAAATCAATCCAAACCAGGTTCTATAAATATACTTGGGTGTCACACTCACACCACACTGACTCCTACCTCTTACATCTTTTATAATCTTGATTTTTATCTTTTTACTTTGTCTCATCATCTCGCCAATTATGAACTTACTATTTTTAAATTATCCACTTGGTTTGGCCTTTTAAAGAAAGGACATGAAATTTACTGTTACAAAGTACAAAATGAAAATATTTATTGCTTACAAATCACCAGTTTAAAATAAAACTGAGCAATAAGGTTTTTTAATTAAAAGCTTTGTTCTGTTTCTCTTATCTTTTTCATGTCCAATGCTAGATAGAACATAGATTCTAATGTAATAATGAGTATAGACGTGAACCTCTAATGAGCTACCTAATTCTTTTTCCAGAAGGTTAGACTACCAGTTTGCCCAGCAAGCTATAAAGAGGATTTTTCAGAAAAGGAATCAATACTTCTTTTTTATCAAATGTAGTTTCTTAATTCCATTCCAGTTGGAGAACTAAGTTTGAAATACTGTCCAGTATTCTGCCTCAAAGAGTGACTTGTGACACTGTTTGATGGCTGTCAGGAGCCTATTAAATATAATCACACAGCAATGTATTTACTATGGAAGCAGTTGAATCATTTGAGTAATCACAACAAACCAAATGTTTCTGTGAATAGGAGCTGAGTTCTATCAGAGCTTCAAAAGAGGCCTATACCAACTTAGTATGCAAAAGTGCACGTAACACATGAATAATTATCAATGGAGAATGGTTCAAGGGTAAAAGACATTTCTATATATGATTTTTCATTACTAAAACATGCACTTTGGGACACACAGAAACATACACACAAAATAGACACATGCCTTAAGGACTTGGTCAGGGATAAATTTATTCTAAAACTTTCCATTTTAATGTTCCTTCTAGATATTTTGCTGTAGAAAGCAAAGTCTAATGCTAAATTTTACATGGACATCTTATTCCCCAAATACATTTTAGTAAAATAAAATTGATGCTAATAAAAGTGTAGATTTAAATCTAGTACTTGAAGATAGTTATAAAAAATAAGGCATACATTATTTTAAGAAAATATTTGTTACCTATGTTTTCTCTATAATTTGGTTTACTCTTCATTTGGGTGGGGGTTGGGGGGAGATCCCACTACATCAAAAGTATTTGTTAAGCACATATTCACTTGGGCTTCTAGAATAAAAATAATTTAAGTACTTTTCAGTGGAAAAATATTATCTTCATTGCTATTTCCCTTCCCTTCCCACGAATTCCTTGTAGATATTATAGTTCTTGGTTTCCAATTTGCTCATTTTAAATAAACGATGCTTCAATTCAGAGCATTTACTCAGAGTTACTCAAAACATTTATACAAAGGGTGTATAGTTAACACGCCAAACTGTGTCATCCCAAACTTGAATCGGAATAAATGAAATAACAAATGCCTTTGAAGAGGCTAAAAGACACTTAGACCTATAAAAAACTTGGCTCTGTGTTTAAGTGGTAGAATTGAAGATAATTCTTATTTTTACTTTTATTTCTATTATTTCTACAATTAGTATGTGGTAGTATATTTTGTAATAAATGACAAAGGCAGCATGTCATGCTCATCAAGGTTGTGGGCCTCTTCAAGTCTGACGCTTTTCAAGTTCTTGGCAGCAGTGACTGTTTTCTGTAGAATCTGGTTTTATAGCTGTTGCATGTCCTCCTAGCTGTCTGTTCAAACAAGAGTAGAGGTTTCTTAGTTTGTGAGAGGCAGCATTTAGAGGAAGCTTATTTGATCAGTTTCTTTTCATCTTTGATTTCTGACACTTTTTGGTGGCTTAGTTGGAGACCTTTGTCTTAGCATATTGATGTAATCAGTTGGATCCTTGTTCCTGGTGAAAAGTGTTTTTTCTACCTGTTTGGTTCCTGCAGATGGCCCTTCTAGCAAGCCTATGGGAACGCATGGCTCCTATCGCGCAATATCCAAACCCTCCTTAAATCTTTCACTGAGTTTTCACCTGACAGAAGTTTGTCTGAGTCCCAGGGGCCACTCACCACAGTCTCTGTCTCTGTTCATTTGATTTCGTCCATCTGTCTTTATGCCCTTCCTTCTCCAGCATTGGCATAGTTAGGGACAACATAACTTCAAAATAATTTCCTGCAAGGTGGGTACTAGACCTAAGGCGCGGGGAGGGGGGCACTCTGTAAATTATATAAATGTCTAATCACTCACTATGTTGTCTGTACTCCTGAAACTAATAAAAAAAATATTGAATGTCAACTATAATTGGAAAAGTAAAAAAACTGCAGTACTTATTTGCCATTATAATTAAACTATATGGATTTAGATATAAACTAGATGTGGGACAGTGCCACCAACTTAAAGAAAGATTTATTCAGTCTATATGAACAATCAGAAATCTTTCTAACACTATCAGGTAATCAGTGTGTCACAGCTTTCCCCCATGAGGGGAAACAAAATCTAATGATCATTGACTCTATCTGAAAACAGCCAAAAATCACATCAGCAGATGGGTGGCTGTCAATTAGCCATTTGTTAACCAGTGTGCATGTCTTGGCAGCTCTCACGCAATCTCAACAAAATGAAGGAGGGAAGGCATAAACAGGGATGAAAGGATGAGTTCTCTTGAATCTCATTTTTAATGTTTCATGACAGCTTACATCCTTGATAGGAAAATAATTTGATGGGCAAATAATGGCAAGACAAAAAGAGACTCTTGTCCAACATAAATGGGGGCCCTTTCTTCAAGACCTTTATGTATTGCTATGTTTCTCAGAAAAGTTATCTTTCTGACTTTAGATCTGCTCATGTCAGAAATATCAAAGGAAGAGATTACAGCTCTAAGTAACTCTTTATACTTATTAAAATTATAAACATATTCTTAATCTATAATAAATTTATTCAGTATTTTTCTTCTAATAGCATTGATTTTCATGACAAACTATTCATTAGAATATTGACAATTATTAATGTGCAAGGGCAAATTCGAAGATTTAAAAAAAATCTCAAGACAAAAATTCATAATCTTTAGATCAAAATGTGTAAGAATCACCAAGATGCTTCTTAAAGATGCAGATTTCAAGGCATATCTCCATAAATTTTAATTTAATAAAGCTGAGATGTAGTCAAGGAATATGAATTTTAATAAGTAGTGCAGAGGGTTTATCTGCAGAACACACTTAAAGAAAACAGTCGTGAAATAAAAGAAATCCTGGTTACTCTTCTTCAAATGCGTTAGTTTAATAAAATTAAAACCTTAGCTCCTACAAATGTACTGCAAAATCAAGACACAATATTTTAATGTCATCTTCTATTTTTTTATATGACCTATTTCCAGGACATGGCAGTCTAGGTAGATTCTAGATCAAGTGTTTCTCAAACTTTGGTGTTCATAATAACCCACTGGGGGATCTTGTTAAAATGTAAATTCTTATTCAGTAGGCCTGGAGCAGAGCCCATGGTTTGAAAGTTCCAATAAGCTCCCAGGTAATCCTGATGCTGCTAGGCTGCAGGCTACACATTGAGCAGCAAGGGTCTAGTTCTAGACAGGGATGCTCCACTTCATCATGCATCAGGGTCACCTGGAGGGCTAGTCACAACACAAACTGCTATTGTGAATAGCGCCACAATGAACATAGGGGTGCATCTATTTTTTTGAATCAATGTCTTGGGTTTTTCTGGATAAATATCTAAGAGTGGAATTGCTGGGTCATCAGGTAGTTTCATTTCCAGTTTTTTGAGATACCTCCATACTGATTTCCATAGTGGCTGCACCAGTCTGCAGTCCCACCAACACAGCACCAGGGTTCCCTTTTCCCCACAACCTCTCTAGCATTTGTTGTTTGTTGATTTATTGATGACAGCCATTCTGACTGGGGTAAGGTGGTATCTCATTGTGGTTTTTATTTGCATTTCCATAATGCAAGACTTGGAAACAACCGAAATGCCCATCGGTAGACTACTGGATTAAGAAACTATGGTACATTTACACAAAGGAGTATTACTTAGCTATAAAGAAGAAGGAAATAGTACCATTTGCAACAATATGGATGGAACTAGAGAACATTATGCTAAGTGAAATAAGTCAGTCAGAGAAAGACAAATACCATAAGATCTCACTTATACGTGGAATCTAAAAAACTGAATAAATGAGAAATGTAAACAGAAATAGTCTCAGAGACACAGAGGAAAAACTGATGATTGCTAGTTGGGAGCGGGGTGGGGATGAAGGAGAAGGGGAAGGGACAAGACAATACAAATTGGTAACTACAATATGGCCTCAGGGATAGAAAAGATAGTCTGGGGAATATAATCAATAATGTTGTAAATACTTTCTAGGGGGCCAGATGGACTTATGTCTTGTTAGGGAGACTACTTCATAGTCGGCGTGGAGGCCTGACCACCGCACTGTATTTCTAAAGCTGATGTTGAAAATATGGTATGTCAACTATAATTATATATGCATATAGTCACAGGACGTAGAGTGTGGGAATGGAGTCAATGGAATTGTAATAGATAAGTATGATATTGGGGGTGGGAGGGGAGTAGATTGGGGAGGGGGTTTGTTTCTGTGTGAAGGGTGGAAAGGATAACTATTGCATTGTTCTGTACACCTGAAACGAACAATAATATATATATATATATATATATATATATATATATATATATGCCACAAATTGCTGTCCCCACCCAAGTTTCTGATTCAGGTGACCACAGAGGCAGAGAATGGATTGATTTAGCTTCAAGAAAAGGAAAGCTGGCAGCCACCAGAAGCTTCAAGAGGCAAAAAATGATTCTCCCCCAGAGCCTCCCCTGGAACCTTTTCATAACACCTTTAGTCTGGGGTGGTGCCTGAGAATTTGCATTTCTAACAAATTCTTGGATAATAATGATGCTGCTTATTGCAGGACCACACTTTGTAAATCACCATTCTAGGCCATATTCTTCAGAAGGTATTATCATTGAGAAATAAGTATCTTTTAGAATTTAGATTTTCACTTTTCTCAAACTTTTTGGAGTGTTCTGGTAAGCAGCATATTTTTAGAACTTAGATTTCCTTTTTTCTCAAACTCAGGGAGTTCTGGCAAACAGCAAAAACATGGTGTCTCCACAAATCCTAGAGAAGATCACAGTCACTATCCTCTATTATTTCTGCAGCTCTTCAATTTAAAACAGATGAATATGAACTCTTTTTAGGCCAAGATAAGAAGAGTTCGTGTACTTAGAATTTATGGCTTATTTTACCTTAGTACAAAGCTTTGAAATGATGTCACTTCCCTCTAAAACCTATTGATAGTTGGTAACCACTGTCAGACAAAACTCCCTCTAGGGAGGCACTCACAGGATGGAGGAGGGTGAGTTAGGGTTAACAAGCTCTTTCCATCTCCTTCATAAGACCCCAATTAGTCCTTTTGGCCAGAAAGTCCTTACTGTGATGGAGCATGCCAGCATCTGTATGGAACTAGTTACCACCATGACACAACTGAGCATTCCATGGAGGGGTACCCAAAATTCCCACATTTTTTATTCCTTAGAGTTAAAGAATTAGGGGTCTTGTTAAAATGTAGTTTATCCTGCAGGTCTAACCTATAGACATTACTAATCTTCACCGTGGCATGCATGCATTCATGTAGTCAACAAATATTTGTGAGCCTCTGTCATGTGTTAAACACAGGTCCTGGTACTGGAGATAGTGTAGTCAATAAGAGTGACAAGATCTCAGCTCACATGTAGCTTATACTGAAGTTGGGGAGAGAGCTAGTAAATAAATAAGACAAGGCCATTTCAGAGAGTAGTAAATGATGTGGAGAAAATAAAGCAGTGGGAGATGATAAAAAAAAGGGCTGCTTCTTTACATTGGGTAGTCAGGGAAAGGCTCTCTGAAAAGGAAATTAGTGAGCTAAGACATTGATGACAAAAAAAAAAAAAAGCCGATCATGGTGTTCATCAAATTACCTAGCCACAATCAATTATTTTAGTGTGTGGTTAGGGCATAGGAGGCAATTTTTTATGAGAAAGAAACTGGAAAAGTCTAAAGAATTGTGTGCTGCTTAGGAAATGGGACT
Organism: Hipposideros armiger; assembly: GCF_001890085.2. Taxonomy (NCBI): domain Eukaryota; kingdom Metazoa; phylum Chordata; class Mammalia; order Chiroptera; family Hipposideridae; genus Hipposideros; species Hipposideros armiger. Next base: position 877,670 of record NW_017731371.1, read on the forward strand.
GGCGGGTGTGGGTGGTACCATGAAGTCCTTGGATTGCTAGAAACTACATGAGTATATGAGTTTTTCTGCATGGATTATATTCTGAGCCACACTGCTCAATTACTATCAAAATTTATGCATTAAAAATAGTCAAGCTCCAATCTGGTGATGTTCTAACCCCAGCTGAGTCATTGCAGTGGTGAAATACTTAATTATTTTCAGATTTGAGCTGCTGTGAGGCCCAGCCCCACAGGCACACACTTCAAAGACTTGGCAGTTGTTCTCAATCTTTCCATTTCTGAAGCAAGAAATAACAGCACTGAAATTTTGCCAGTCTAGACAACATGGTCAATCAAAGTTTACCAAGGACCCCCACTAGGCAGATCCACATCTGACATCCTTAGGTGAATTCAGTGGAACAGTACACAGTATTCCAATGCCCCAGCCCAAACCATACCAAGCATCTCATTCCCTCCTCCACCCACTTGCCCTGCCCCGCTCCAATTTCTTCCCATAATTCATTTGGATGGATTCAACTGTAAAGGCAGTAGAATTTCTTAGTCATTCAAGAACAATAGTTGATTCATATATTGCTGCTTGAGTCATCATTCTTAAAGTTTAATGTTCTGGAGGAATATTCATAAGTGAAGGAAATAAGAAGTGCATGGATGGCAATTGTAGATCACAGCACTGGCCTTGGTTAAATGTGTGAAGAGAGGATGATGAGGCCCTCTTACACCTGCCTTCCTCATTACCCTTTATCCCTCTCTCATTAGCTTCCCAGAGCTCCCTTTTGGGGAACCCATATTTATATTTGTCCTTCATTATACCATTCCAAAATTCTGAAACTTTTCTCATCCTCCTTTCTACATTACAACCTACTGTTCTCTTTCCCATTCTTTCAAATCCCCATTAAGTAACTGGTTAATTTGAAAACTTAATTCTAGAATAGTGCTACTCAAAATGGGATGCCCCTACCAGCAGCAGCAGCATAACATGGGAACTCATAAAAATGTGAGTTCTTTGCCCATCCCCAAATGGCAATGAATTGTGGGAGAGGGAGGTAGTACCCTGTGTCTTTATATGCTCTTCAATGATTCTTACACATACTTAAGATTGGGAAACACTGTTGTGTGATATAAATAAGAAATAATGGATTATTGTCACTTTCAGATGTCATGTATCTTCTTTTGAAGTCTCATTCTAAAAGCACAGCTGTGTAAAAATTAGGGAGAATGTGTCCATTGTGTGCCATAAACCACTCTACCTAGTGGCTGCCAGCTCCCACCACCCTGAGAATAGCACTAATTGCAGGGAGTCTAGTTTCACATAAGGACCTCTGAAGGTACATTCAAAATCCATCAGAACATTCTGGCTTGAAGCCCCTGACAGGTAGATTAGAATACCATGACACTAAGTATTCTATGTTCAGAAAAGAGAGTAAAGGGGCTCCTAACACATCCTCCCTCACAATGTTAATGGCCTGCCTGTAATCACACATCATTTTTTTAATGTGAAAGGAGGTCTGATATGAGCAAGGTGTGATGACCTGGCAATTTATTTTACTTCTTGGTGCCACAAACACATTTCTTTGGGCTCAACAGGGTCAACGAGCTTAAACATGATCTAGAATAAGACAGACATGTAATTTTCCTCTTGCTTTATTCTTCTATTGTTTTTCTCAATGATTAAGAGACATTCCTCTGCTTATGAAATTTGAAATGAGGCTGTACCAACTATTACGGTTATTTATAAAAGCGAACATCCACAAAATGAAGCTTGCTTGGGAACCCATGGACCAGAATTTCCAGCTGAGGAGGAATTTTTACCAAACCTTAGGTACCCTCCATATCTTTTCTGTATAGTAACATCCTCCCGGGCATAAAATTCCATCAGGACTCAGCCTTCTCTATAAAAGCCTTTTAGAGTTGATGTGTCTTCTGGCTGGCAGCATTTGAAAGTCAAGCAAACAAGCCTTCCAGGGCTCACATTGAGTTAAGAAAACATTTTCTGCTGACATTTAGGGCCAAATTAGGGACCAAAGTCCTCATTCTTTTACTCAAGACTAGGTTTATGTCTCCACAGGCAATGTGAAATGGAGTGTGGAGAAATGATCTCATGAAATAAATTAATTTAGACAGGATGCCTGGTTTGTTCATACCCCACAGAGAGAGAAAAAGAGAGTATGTGAGTGTGTATGTGTGTGTGTGTGTGTGCACGTGCGCATGTGTATTTAACAGCAGGTTAGGGAAAAGGTTACACTGAAGAGATGAAGGAAAAGGGCTCTGTGCCAGCAGAAAGATTAGGTTTTTCCTTTAGGCTCCACCGCTTACCAGTCATGTGACCTTGGGCGGGCTTCCCTGAGCCTTTGTTTCCTCAACTGTTAGAGATTTTATGAGACCCATTTGACAACTTCCCAGGGTCGGGACAAAGAGAAGGATAATTAACAAGAGCATTCCACACTGATATATCAGATTCAGTGTTACTGTCACTAAATATCCTCTCAACATTTGCACTCAATTCTGTAGAGGCACATGGCCATTTTCTTGGGTACATGCTGACATGTCTTGGCTTTGACCTTTTGTTTTCTCTCACCAAGACTTCAGAGCCACACATTTACCAACACCAGATGAACTTGCTATCTCAGTAATGATCCCAACCATAGCTGCCTCCAGAACAAGATATCAGAATAGGAAATTGAATCTGAGTTTCTCACATGGCAGGCCAGGGCATTAATCATGGTGAGCACACTGGGGGTTTTTCATCTGAGTTTGACTGGCTGGCTTCATAAAATCTCTTTCATTTTTTTTCAACAGGAGATTCCAAGTTTTATATATTTATTATCCCTCTCATTATTTCACAGCCAGCAGCGTATTTTACTTGTAGCAGTGCCTAACTTGGAATAATTTTGGAAACCACAATGCTTATGAGGCATGGCTTACTGGGGCACCAGCAGCAAGCAAACCTTGCTCTTTATTAACAGACTGGGTTAAATATTACTTACATTTGCACCCCGGTGTGCCCTGCCATTGCTGCTTTTTTTTTTTTCCCTAACAACAACTACAGAACATAGGGATAATTCAACATGGGCTTTGCTATACCCCTACTTCCAACTTGTCACAGTTTCAAGGAACCTGGTATAAACAAAATTTATGTAACTCCCCATATTCATACTGAAAGGCACTGACCATTGACTGGCAACAGCAATCACTGTTATTTTCATGGCAAATGTGCCTCAGTGAAATATAGTACAGGGTTGCCTCTGCTTCCTTAAAGCCACAGTCTACTCTTAAAAAATTAGTGTCTATGGGTGGTTGTCAATATAGATCAACCTAAGGGGGAAAATATGTTCACTGAGAAGTCTTTTGGCCTGAGACTATAATGCACAAGGAACATGGTGATTACAGATGGATTTTTGCCTCTATGTGTTTCTGTTCTTTTCCTACACTGCCTCCTCTGTGAGTTCATTTGGCTCATATTCAACTTACTTGACCATAAAAGAGTGAGTTTAGGTCACCCAATTTATTTAATAAAACACAATTTGAGTCTCTACCTTCAGAAGTAAAATGTTTATATATTTCATTTAGCATTGTTTTTTCTGTATTTCTCGCTAGTAGGGAGGATTTGATTCAGTCATTCTTCTGAGTTGCCATTCAGGCAAAAAGATGAAAACATATGGACAGAGAAAGATGGGAGGGAAGAGACAGGTGGCATTAGAAGAAGAGAAAGAGGGGGAAGAAAAGGACGAGGAGGAAGGTAAGATTCGTGCTTATTCATTTTGGAATCCAGGAGAGTAATAGAGAATCTTTCAACAAGGAGTATGTAGAATTTCATAAACCATATCCCAACCTTGGTCTTCTGCAGCCAAAGGACCCTGACAAATCAACCACATTGTTCCCTTTCTTCAGCTCACCTCAGTAATTCATGACAACTCTACTGTTTCAAAACTCCAGGTAAACACAACCCTACAACTTTCTTAGCTTAAACTGGGCCAAAAATGGTGTTGTTGAATCACTTTACTCCAATACCTAGCACAATGCCCAAAACACTCAAAAAATTATTTGGGAATGATGAATGAGTGAACAAAGAATATTTCCCATGGATGCATTCTAACTAGTTCAGGGGCAATATGACAGTGGTGATGGGCTCAGTCCCTGAAGCCAGGTTTGGTTTCATATTCCAGTTCTGCCACTTCTTTGACCTTGAACTTTTTTGTATCAGTTTCCTTTGCTGTAAAATGAGGACATTGGGATCTACTTCATAGGATTGGACAAAGATTAATTGAGTAGATTATTCTCAGTGCAGTGCATGACATGCATTAAATGCTATTGAAGTGTTTGCAGGGCCACTGAGTTGCATAATTCTAAGGAGCATTATCCACATTAAAATATGCATAAAATGATACCCCCCTAGAGTTGTGCAGCGTACAATCTCCAAGGTCACATGATGGCCCTGATCCTTTGCTATTATTATTACATTCTGCTGAGGCCCATTTTCTCTTATTCTTTTTTGTTCCAGTATCCAAAAGTTATGCAGAGAGATATGAGTATGCATTATCTGAAGTATGATATAGGGAATACCTTTTTGTACATATATAAGAAAATCAAAGCACTTTCTGTGCCATGTATCTTTTTAAATATGTTCCTTCCCAAAGGCAAGCACAAGGAAAATGACCTTCACTCACAGAATGGTCTACTTATTCAAGTAGCTGATGATATACACTTGGCCCAGAACCAAATCAGTTTCTTGAAGTTAAGAGCATGCATGCTTGCCAGTCTCAACCTTACTGTATGATAGCCTGGAAGAGAGGGACAGTGTTAAGATAGGTGCAAAGAGGCTGCCCAAAAATATGCCTAGTGGGATGTCCACATCCCCTCTCCAGAAACCAGGAACCCCTAGTCACATAACAGATCAAAGCAGAGAGAGCAAGCCTTGTGGACTTCCCTTGTGATGGAGCATGATTTTTAACTCTACAGAAACACACAAGGACAACTGTCTCAAGAGCATTGAGCAACTGATTCCCATCCCATGAGTTCTAGCTGCTCCCTCCCTCTCAGTCGTCACCTCAGCGTCCTTCCATGGCTTATAAGGATAGCTTAGAAGAAACAAAGTATGATACAAGAAAGAAAGAAAGGAAAGGAAAGAAAGAAAGAAAGAAAGAAAGAAAGAAAGAAAGAAAGAAAGAAAGAAAGAAAGAAAGAAAGAAAGAAAGAAAAGAAAGAAAGAAAGAAAGAAAGAAGGAAAGAAGGAAAGAGAGAGAGAGAGACAGAGAGACAGAGAGAGACAGAAAGAGAGAGAAAGAAGAAACAAGTTAACTTTCAAAACTCAAATTCTTTTCAAATCGAGAATTCCTTTCCTCCAAGAAACTCAAGGCCTTTAGAATTTCAGTTAACAGAAATCCTCTCAGAAGGTGAAGTTTGTTTTTTCATGTTACCACAAGATAGTTCATTAGCCACTCACAAAAGTCCAGTGAGGAAAGGAAGATGAGATGCATGACCAGTGAGAGAAAGGATTTGCATTTTTATTGCCATTCCCAAGGCTTAAAAGCAAAAATTTCTCCCCCTAAAATTATTATATAAAGATGTCTGGGTATATAAGAGTTATAATGCCTAGAATTGACAAGGGGAAAAAAAGGAGAATGAGAGGAATTTCTTTCCTGTGATAGGTTTCTCCAACCACACCACCACCCTTTGCTGCACACCCTCTAAATACTTCCGTTATTTTACAAGGGCAAATGCTAAATTCTAGATTGATCTTCAGCTGCCACGGTCTGAGGTCAAAAAATGAGAAAGGAAGAAAGGGAAAGACAAAGAGAAAGAAAGAGGGAAGAAAGAAAAAAGGAAGGAAGGGAAATGGAAGGAAAGATAAAAAAGGGAGCAGAATTTGGAGGTAAAGCATTCGGTGTACATGGATTGCTTTCTGAAACAAAAATAGAAAATACCACAAGAGATAAGCCCTCCAGGGTGGATGTATCAAGGTCCAGCAGAAACTTTCCATCTTCCCATTCTGTATCCCTGATATAGACCTTTATTCTCAGGCAAGTTAGGTAGTCAATACACTTATAGAAATCACATCCACATTCCAGGCAAAAATAAGGCAAGTAGGCCCAAAGCCTTTCCCTTGAGGAACTTTCTCTTTCTATTGTGAAAGGAAGCCAGTCTCAGAATACTCCCCTCATGGATCATATCTCAACATAGTAAAGGCCATATATGATAAACCCACAGTTAATATCATACTCAACGGGGAAAAGCTAAAATCATCCCCTTGAAGATCAGGAAAAAGACAAGGCTGGCCACTTTCTCTTTTACTCGACATAGTTCTGGAAGTTCTAGCCACAGCAATCAGACAAGAAAAAGAAATAAAAGGCATACAAATTGGTAAGGAGGGAGTAAAATTGTCATTATATGCAGATGACATGATACTATATATAGAAAATCCCAAAGACTCCATCAAAAAACTATTAAAACTGATAAATGAATTCAGCAAGGTAGCAGGATACAAAATCAATACTCAGAAATCAGTTGCATTTGTATATACCAATAATAAACTATCGGAAGGAGAAAATAAGAAAACAGTTCCATTTACAATCACTCCAAGAACTATAAAATACTTAGGAATACATTTAACCAAAGAAGTAAAAGACATGTACTCAGAAAATTATAAGACACTGAAGAAAGAAATAAAAGAAGATACAAACAAATTGAAAAACCTACCATGCTCATGGATAGGAAGAATTAATATAGTTAAAATGTCTGTACTGCCTAAAGCAATATATAGATTCAATGCAATTCCTATCAAACTATCTAGGGCGTTTTTCACAAACATAGAAAATATAATCCTAAAATTTATATGGAACCAAAAAAGACCCCGAATAGCCACGGCAATCCTGAGAAATAAGAACAAAGTCAAGGGCATCACACTACCAGACATTAAAATGTACTACAAGGCTACAGTAATCAAAACAATATGGTACTGGAATAAAAACAGGTACATAGATAATGGAACAGAATAAAGAGCCCAGAATTAAATCCAGGCATATACGGGCAGTTAGCCTATGACAATGGAAGCAAGAATTTACACTGGGGTAAAGATAGACTATTTAATAAATGGTGCTGGGAAAACTGGACTGACACATGCAAAAAATTGAAACTGGACCACCTCCTTACTCCATATACAAGAACAAATTCAAAATGGATTAAAGACTTAAATGTAAGACCTGAAGCCATAAAATTCCTAAAAGAAAATATAGGGTCTAAATTTGCAGATATTACCCTGAGCAATATTTTTACTGATACATCCCTGTGGGCAAGGGAAGTAAAAGAAAAAATGAACATATGGGACTACATCAAACTTAAAAATTTTTTTACAACAAAGGAAACCATCAACAAAACAAAAAGGAAGCCTACTGAATGGGAGAAGATATTTGTCAATGATATCTCTGATAAGGGGTTAATATCCAAGATTTATAAAACACTCATGCAACTCAATACCAAAAAAACAAACAACCCATTTAAAAAATGGGCAGAGGATATGAAGAGACATTTTTCTAACAAGGACATACAGATTGCCAACAGGCATATGAAAAAATGTTCAACCTCACTAATCATTAGAGAGATGCAAATAAAAACCACAATGAGATACCACTTCACTCCAGTCAGAATGGCTATCATCAATAAATCAACAAACAAGTGCTGGCGAGGTTGTGGGGAAAAGGGAATCCTGGTGCACTGTTGGTGGGACTGCAGATTGGTGCAGCCACTATGGAAATCAGTATGGAGGTATCTCAAAAAACTGGAAATGGAACTACCTTATGTCCCAGCAATTCCACTCTTGGATATTTATCCAGAGAAACACAAGATACTAATTCAAAAAAACATATGCACCCCTATGTTCATAGCAGCACTATTCACAATAGCCAAGACTTGGAAACAACCGAAATGCCCATCGGTAGACGACTGGATTCAGAAACTATGGTACATTTACACAATGGAGTATTACTCAGCTGTAAAGAAGAAGGAAATAGTACCATTTGCAACTATATGGATGGAACTAGAGAGCATTATGCTAAGTGAAATAAGTCATTCGGAGAAAGACAAAAATCATATGATCTCACTTATATGTGGATTTTAAGAAACTGAATAAATGAGAAATGTAAACAGAAATAGTCTCAGAGACACAGAGGAAAAACTGAGGGTTGCTAGTTGGGCGGGGGTGGGGATGAAGGAGAAGGGGAAGGGATGAGACAATACAAATTGGTAACTACAATATGGCCTCAGGGATAGAAAAGACAGTCTGGGGAATATAATCAATAATGTTGTAAATATTTTTTGGGGGGCCAGATGGACTCATATCTTGTTAAGGAGACCACTGCATAGACAATGTAGAGGCCTGACCACCACACTGTATTTCTGAAGCTGATGTTGAATAATACTGTGTGTCAACTACAATTATATATACATATAGTCACGGGATGTGGAGTAGAGTGTGGGAATGGAATCAATGGAATTGTAATAGATAAGTATGACATCGGGGGTGGGAGGGCAGTGGATGGGGGAAGGGGGGTTGTTACTTTGTGAAGGGTTAAAAGGATAACTATTGCATTGTTCTGTACACATGAAACTAATAATAATAAATAAATAAATAAAAATTTAAAAAATAAAAATAAAGCATATTCCCCTCATACCTCATTGACAGAACTGTACCTGGTGACCACCACTGGATGAAATGGGTCAAGGGAATTCCAGCTTTCCACTTCTGAGTTAGAAAAAAGCAAGCAAAAAGATGATCAGGAATAGGTGTAGACTCAGCCAACTTAACACAACAAAATGGGCTACAACAAATGCATTTGAAATGAAAATAATTGAATTAAATTAGAAGACTTCCAGAATGTCATCATTCTCAGCCATTTTAGCACAGTATCTGGTTGTAATGATAACCTGAAGGTTAAATGCCAAGTCAAACAACACACGCATTCATTCTTTGTGCAGGGTATTATATTATGGCTCTCTGGAAAACCTGTCTGAAGAAAAGGAATATTTACAATTCATTGAACTCAATTGATTGGGCCATATTACAACTTTTGTTGTACTCTGGCATAGAGATTAAGAACATGGAGTTTGAAGCCAAACAGGCCTAGTTTCACATTCTGACTGTCACTTACAAGCTATATGACCTTGGATAAGTAATTAGCTTCTGAGCCTTGGTTACCCTTTCTATAAAATATTTGTTCAGCGCAGTAGTTAAATCAGATGATTATGTTAAATTTCATGGCAGAATCTACCAACTATGCTGCCCTTCTTTTATGGTGGTAGAATCCAAGTTGGGAAATAGCTGCCCAGCCAGAGACTACATTTCCCAGTCATCTTTGCAGCTACTTGTGACTAAGCCCCAGCCAATAGACTATAAGCAAAATGACACTTCCTAGACCATAAACTTTGCACACATAATCCTCTACACTGAAATTCCACCTCTTGCTTTCTGGAATGGCATCAGAGGGATCTTAGAAGACCACACAAACTACTGTGAGCCTGAGTCCCTGAATGACTCAAACAACTAGACCAGCCTTTTACTTGAGAGAGAAATAAATTTTGACATTCCTAAAGCCACTAATTTATTGTTTGGTCTCTTTATAGTAGCTTAACCTACCTTAACATTGGTCCTGGCATACAGTAAGCCCTCAATAAATCATAGCTACTCTTTAAATAATCAGGAAAAAGGAAATGTCATTGTGTACTTTCTTCTTTGCAATGAAATCATGATATTGACACGAATAAGCTACTGAATCCCTCTGTTTCCCAGTTCTAAGATTAATAAAGTTATCATTTTACAAAGACTAGAGCATGTTTGTTAAATTGTTTTCAGAGTATTGAGAACCTAAGACTAAAGTGTATTAATTTAGTGAAAAATAATAATAAACACAATTAACATGTTACTCTTCCATAAGAATTCTTAAGCAAAGACTGTTTTTACTGAAGAAATAATAATACACTAATCTTAAAAAAATAGAAGGAATAAAACCCTTGGGGGAGTTCTAATCAGATAGTTTTAAATAAAACCCCGGTGATTCAATCAGAGCCATATTGACTTTAAGAAAACAGTAATTCAAGTAATCATAACTGAGTTCCATTTAAGTGAAAATATTTAACATGCTCAAGGGTCAAATATTTTAAAACATAAAAATAAATTACCTAACTACACAATGATATGAAACTTGGGGTCTTATACATCTTTTACTTATTAGTTTTTAAAATTCCTGAAGACTTTCCTTTCAGTGAAGGAATTTTTGTACAGCATACCTCCTTCATTTTGACCTCTACTCGCACAGCGAAGGAGGAAAGAGATTTATAGAAAATGAGTCATTTGCATATACATGCATATCCTTTTCTTTTCCTCATGATTTATAAATGTAAATTTAGCCCCCGCTCCAGCTCTGGGGAGCATGTTAGAGCAATTCTAAAAGAACTAACTTATTTGAAACAGAGAATGTCATGGATTCTTTCTGTGTATAGCAATTAGACAGGCATCTTTGATTTAAAAAACAAAAAGACAGTATAGACACCTTCTGAATCGATGTATAAGAGTCTAGAAGAATAAAGGAAGCACCTAAGAAACAACCTGTCTCTTGTCCAGTATAAATATACTTTTCTCTTAAAAAATGGGAATTTAATCACAGATTCCTTGCTAAGAAGTATAATACTCCCCTAAGAAATGATCACCAATATATTTTTCCCTTTGGCCCCCAGAGATCTGTGTTTTCTGCCTTTAATATTTAAGATTAATACCTAGATTCATAAATATGTTCTTTTAGTGTGACAAATTATCTCCAGCTCTGACTTTTTTACCCACACTTTTGAGATGATTTTATAAACATATATTTAAATTTTGGGTACATTTCAATGTGGTGAAAATGAGATCAGCTACAATACAATCAAATGCTTCTTCAGTATCTACTAAGTGTACTGAACTGTAGAAAGCAGCTCCAGAAACCCTGAAAAACAGAAAGAACCACAAAGTAGAGCAATGGGCAAGACCTTGGAAACCTCCTGATTAGCCACCTCTCTTCTGAAGAGGGAGAAAAAGCTGGAAGGAATTTGTCCCAGATCTCGGATGACAAGCCCAAGTCACAAAAGCCTAGCTCCTCTTGTTCCCAGTACACTGACCCTTGTGCCCAAAATATGTCATTTATTCATTCAATGAACGTACTTACCAAATGTATCCCTTTATTGTTTGTATAATTAAAGTTTAAATATTCTAAAAATAATATTTTAAAAATAATTTTAAAGTTAAAAGAACATATTTATGAATCTAGATAGTCTAAATTTAAATATTGCTTAAATGAAGCAGACAACTTCAAGTATGTTATCTTCAAAGTAAAATATAAAGAACACTGACGTATTAGCTGAATTTTTAAATCTATAATGAATAAGCAAGAATATTTAATAAATAAGAATGTCTGTTAAACAGGATGTGTTTAACATTCCTAAATTATCTCAAAATACTATTTCATAAAATTACTCTCATAGGTCTCACTTCATATTTTATTGATTTATTAATATTTTCTAAAAGAATATTTACAACCTAAACTGTCTTTGACCACAAAAAGTATCAGCTACTGTGAACTAAATTTTTGTAGTAGCATGAAATAAGGAGGACATTGAATACTAGGCCACTTTTAGCTTTAAGAAGGAGCAATCAACAAAAGAAGATGACATAAAATGCAACTCAGTGTAGATCAAGAAATTTGACTTCGTTTATGCATAAGTCCTTATGCTTTAGCAAAAATATATTAAAACTATTTTAATGGGAATTTTTTAAGCTATTTGTTATCTTTTGAGAATCAAGAATACAACTCCAAGTCCCTTCTTCCTATATAACAAAAATATTTGACTCAAAAATTTTATGAGAGTTTTTGCTCATTTCACCACTTCTCAATCTAGGAATTCACCTACACGTACAATCATATCTATGTGAGATCATCTTGATTTTAGTCATAAGAATGTTGTATTTAAAATTCTAAGATAGTCATCTCCATAAATTATAAAGAACACGGGGGTGGGAGACTAGATTAAGCCTGTTGAGATTCAAACTTGTTTTTCCAGGAAAATCAGATTTGCACTTAACGATTATCCTCATGAGTAAACGTGAGGAGCCAGAAGTCATTTCTATTTTAATGCACAAGGCATTGGGTAATTTCTGAAGTGAATTTGCCTCCTTAATTATGTTTGTTTACACTGATGCTAACATGAGTGTGGTTTGCATTCCTGGGCATGTACGGATTGATTTTCAGAGAAGGTGCTCAGAAGTGAAGCAGGAATCCACATGGTTTTAATAATGAATGACTATGGATACCCTACAAAGTATGTAATCCACATAAGGATAATAAGAGAACTTCTAGTTCACTCAGTTATCTGGTTACATAAATATAAACTCTAGCTGGCTTCCCTTGTCCACTTCTAGGGGCCTCCTTCCAGGTCAGCGGGTATAGGCTCTAGGAATACATCCTCATTGTTATTCTAGGTAAAAAATTTCGTACAATCAGGTAACCGATAAACCAAGAGAAGGTCACTCACACTGTTAACATTTTATGGGAGAATATTCTTACACAAGGCCCCATAGGTAGGCAGGCAAGAATTCAACCTATGTGACTTAAGGACAGTTACACATCCTCAGAACCAAAGCTTCTCTATCCGCCCTGCCTTCATTATGGTCCTCCCTTCCTTCTTCCTTCATCCAGGTTTGAAGTATTTCCCACAAGGTACCAGGTCAGGTCCCAGCTCTCCTAGGACATGGCATGTTGATTTCTCAAGGGAAGGGCCTTCTGAAGTTTTTTTAAAGCCAACATTAAGAAAGAGATAGAGAGATAGATAGAGATAGAGATAGCAAAATTAAAGACACTGAGAGACTACCTTCTCCTTCCAATATTAATTTAAATTCAGATTATTCACAAAGGCTCAAAGTCCAATAAAGTTATATACAGTTAGAGATGGAAGAGAATCTGGCAAGCATCTGGTTCAGAACAATAATTTATAGATGAGAAGTGGAGTCCTAGAGAGAATGGGTGATTTGCCTAAGTGATGCGCATTAAGAGTTGATGGCCAGGTTTAGACTAGGACCCTGGTCACCTAGAACCAAGTCCTTAAGACTTTCATGGAAACCCTGACAAAAAAATAAAATTAAGAAGTTAAGGACCAGCCGAGTGGCTCAGTTGGTTAAGAGTTAGCTTAAGGGCACAAGCTCCTAGCAACAGGGCCGCCGGTTTGATTCCCACATGAGCCAGTGATGCTGGGCCCGAGCTGAGCTGCTGCTGAGCTGCCAACAGGTGGCAGGATGGCTCAACTGGTGAGAGCGCATGCTCCTAACAACAAGACTGCCTGTTCGATGGTGGGCTATGCCCGCCCGCAACTAAGACTGAACTCGGCACCTTGAACTGAGCTGCCACCCAGGATGTGCGCTCTTAACAACAAGGCTGCTAGTTTGACTCCTGCATGGGATGGTGGCTACGCCCACCTGCAACTAAGATTGTAACACAAAACCTTGAGCTTAGAGGCCACAAGCTGCCGATGGGCAGCCAGATGGCAACTGGCACCCTCCACAGCTAAGACTGAAGAACAACAGCTTGGCTGGTCCCCCTCCCTAAATCCCCAATTTAAAAAAAAAAAAAAAAGTTAAATCTCCTTTAGAAAATATTACATGTTTCAATATAAACCCTAAGACAATTAGCTTGAGAACTATGTCTGATTTGAGTTTTTCTATAGTGCAACTCTTCTCTACTGTGCTAAAAAAAAATTTGGCATCGAAAATATATCAAACTTTTTTTCCTAATCATGAACATCTATTTATCTGGATGACCTGGTCTCTTATTTTTCCAGCATATTTAAACTGAGTGTGTGAATCTTTGCAAAAGTATTATTTCTTGAGCTATTTTTCTGGGCTCTGTTAGAGGTCCCACTGTGAGAACTATTTGAGCTAGAATATGATAATAAGGAATGGAACTCTTTCCACTGGTAATATGGTTTCTATTAGAGCGTAGCCTACATTTATAGTTGAAAACCTTATTAGCTGAGTAACTATTGTATGATCAAAAACACTTCACATTTACAAAAAGAAAAACACATTATATTGTAAGGTCAGTTTGACAAAAGTGATATTTGCAGAGAGAGCTAAGGGTTATCCATTTAAAAGGCCAAGTTAAATAAGACACAATTAGATCTCATTTAGCCTCCTACCTCTCAGGATTCATAAACTCACTTTTCAGCGATCTTGAGGGAATGAATTCACTTTGTGTCTTGTTTCCCTTGGCCTATCTACATTACCCAGACTCTTCTGACAGGCACTTTCAGCAAATATCACACATCCTTGTGTCTTGCTGACCTTTTTTTCAAACTCGCTTTTCCTTATTAAATGTTTTTGAACAGATATCATATTTTATTGTGTTTAGAAAGATAAAATAAAGGCTGAGAATTTATTCATCTACATGGCTGTGAGAAGAAAATAGATATCAACAACAGAATTTTTAGAAAAACATACTCCCAACCAGTTCTGAAGACACAGACTTTTCTACCAAGATGTACTAAACCTGTAGTCTCCCAATACACAGTGTGATCTCATAAAAAGATGAAAAACAATTCATAAGAAGATAGCTAAAGAGCCAAGACTCTGTACCATGTAAAAATTAGACCAAAGGTGTAAATTGCAAAGGCACTAAATGTAAACCGACTTCAAGTAATATAGCTCACTACTGCACTTCAAGAGGACCCGAAGCTGCCAGGACTCTCCTCCAGCATTTCTCACCCACCTAGCTCGCCATTATCTCATATCAGTCCCCAACTCTAGTTGTCTCTCATCTATTTTTCCTGCCCTCATGTTGCCAAGACTCATGTGGAAAAGATACGAAGTGTACTAATGGGGCCGACTCCCTGCTCATTCTACTCTACCATTGGGTAGTAGAAACACACGGGCTTTGGCAACAGACAGACCCTCATCTCCACCCTCTGACAGTCTCCCTGTTCTCACAGTCTCAAAAATCATCTCGTGGTGTCCTATGCCGCAGGTACCTGTGCTAGGCTGTAAAGTTCTCTAAACTTCATAACACCTGAATTTGAGTATAAGTTCCGCCACTTAGCTGAGTAGCCATAAACAAATTATTTAAATTCTCTGCTTCTCATTTTCCTCCTCAGTTAAATCAGGGTAATAATCTTTATCATGCATGGCTACTGTGAAGACAGGTATATTAGATACATAGTATCATGTCTGGTCCATAATAATAACACTTTCACATGACTCAGCAAATTTTTTCTTTCTTTCAGTTTGGCTTCTTACTTCATTCCTCACTGAAGCTACTCCAGACAGTTTCCACAGCCCTAAGATTCCCAGTCTTCCTTCTCACTCAGCCAATTTGATCTCTATACAACAGAAAATCTAACTCATCCTGCCGGTGGTTCATAACCTCCTCCATCTTCCACTGTCCTACACCAACTCAAGCTCAGAATTTCTCAGAGCTTCACGCAGCCCTTACCTTCTGGCTAACTCACAGGGAGAGGCATCTGCACCCCTAACCCAAGTCTTGTCTCCTACCTGTTCTTCTCTAGCATCTCGTATTCCCTTTCTATGTTGTGTGTGTGTGTGTGTGTGTGTGTTAGTGATTAAATAAATGTTTATTAATGATAGGTTTTCTTCCCATTCCACCTTCTCTTCTCTTTACAGTTGTTCCGATATCCTTTGTCTAAAACTAAATCCCTGGGTTCTGCTCTCCCCTGATCTTTCACCAGGCCCTCACCCACCACAGCAGCACATAGGAATTTAGGAGCCAGGCTGCCTCGTCCAAGGGCTGTGTGTTGCCCTTGGACAAATACCTTAACCAGTCTGAACCTCAGTTTCTGTATGTGCAGATGGCGGGGACGGGGGGGAGCTAGAGTTATTTTGAGGATGAAATGAGTTCATCTAAAGCACTTAAAACAGTGCTTGGTACTTAGTAAGTGTTCAGTAAATGTGAGATGTTAAACTTCCTCACTCACCATGTGCATTCCTTGCCGCCTTCTTCTTCCTTCATCCCCAGGTTACCAGAGGCTTGAAATTTAGTTCTTAAAGGTAATAATGGCTTTGTAACCTCCGAACAAAGTGCTGTTTCTCACTGTTCCCCTCATTCTTCTTAAACTTTGTTCAGCTTTACAAGGCTGACACACCCCTACTGCTGAGATACCCCTGGACTTGGGATAAAGGAGGAATTAACTGACGTGTTTTTCCTAGGACCCTCTCCTACCAGGCTATGAGGTTTGGCACTGCACCAAGGAGGCAGGATGGAAGTATCAGGAAGGACCTAGGGACAGACACTATGATTTTTGGCCCTTCAGTCAAAAGTTTTGGCAGAAAGGCAGATGATTCCCCACCCCTTGCCTGCATTGAGTTCTGAGAGCTGGGGAGAGGAGGTGGTCTTGAGAAAGAGATGAAAGATGAGTAGTGGCAGCAGCCCTTTGAAAGGAGACATGGACCACGTGCCCCATCTACAGCCATCAAGGCTGAATCTACAGCCAGTGGTAAAGTGGAAATGGAGCCATGGGAGGCAGACAGAGCCACCAACAAAACTTCCTTTGGGCCCCAGAGTGGCACAACAAAGCAACAGGAAGTTTCCCATGCTCACCGTTCCCCTTCCCCCAGAGAAGTGAGGCAGTACTGAGAGAAGACCATAAAATCCAAAGGAGTCTCATGGTTGTGTTACAAGGACTCAGCTATGGAGGGCAACGTGGATCATGGGACTGGAAACCCAGTGGGGTCACAAACATCTCAGAGGATAGTGGTGAGGATGGAAGCCAGCCACTAAAATAGTGATGGGAAATAACACAGCGCCCCACCCCACTCCTACCCCACCCCCAAGATTTTCAGCACCCTGGGGCAGAGACTGTCCTGTAGTTCTTTGTTTACTTAATACTATACACACACTGATCAATAAACTTCTGTTGAATTGAGTCACTGGATTACCCTATTTCCTTTTGTGTAAATTGAAATGGCACAAAAATCATCCCTCCATCTTTTATTTTTTCACCCTCACCTTAAATGATATATTAAAAAGCAACAATAGTTCTGGATAGACAAAGAAAGGCTATAAAAGAATAAATTTAAGCATCAGTTCAGTACAGCTGGAAGCTAAGTTGATCTGGAATGTTCAACAAATATTTTAAATAGCTTGAGCCACTAGAGGGAGTGTGTACAGGTATGATTAAAATAGGATAAAAATTGCACTATGAGGTTTAATTGGCAACCATGAATCATATGGCCAGGCACAATCCTCTCTGTTAAAAAAAAATGTAAATACTTTAAAAAAGATAGAGGCTGTGTAGAATATTTACATATTTAAGTTGCTTCTCATCATACAAAAGCAAAGTTCAAACACCAGTTTATGCTGATGCTGTGAATTTTTTTAAAATATGAAATAGTGGAATTTGCAGCAAATCTGAACTAATCAGCCTTAAATAGCAGTTTAATCTGACTTAACTCAACAACCCAATCCTGATGTTATAGTTTAGAACCATCCAATCAAAAATCATACATTAAATATATCTCGTTTCTCATTTAAAATTGCGAAAGGAACTTTCGTAATCGTATTTTACAGTTGAAGAAAAAGAGGCTCAGAGTAGTTCATCAATTATCCAAGGTCCCATATTGAGCTAGCAAATAAACCCAAGCGAAAAACTCTTGGTTTAAATAAGTAAAAACACTTTAACAATCCGGATGAGTCACTCAGCAGATTCCCTATGTAAGATATCAATTAACAAAGTCTTCTTAAAACTTAGTGCATCCGGGCCAGCCGAGTGGCGCGTTGGTTAAGAGCTGGCTTGGGACGCCAGAGGCCCCGGTTCGGATACCACATATGAGGGCCAGTGACACTGCCCTCTACAGCTGAGATGCTGAACAACAGCTCAGCCTGAAGCTAGGCTGCCGTGAGTTGCCTGCCAGGCATAGGCTGCAGCCCCTGTGGCAGTGGGTTGCCATGGGTTACCGTATGTAGCCAGCAGCCAGCATGAGCAGCCAGCGGCCTCAGTGAGCGGCTGTCCAGAAGCCAGCGACTGACCTGCCTCGCCTGGGAAGAGCGCAATGATGGTGCCAAACTGGGCCAGTGAAGCAACGTCCTCCACAACTAGACTGAAGAACAAAACAACAGCAACATGTCTGTTCCCCTTCCCCCAAATCCCCACCACTGTTCCCATCCCCCCAATTCCCCAATAAAAATTTCAAAAATCTTTAAAAAAAAAAAACTTAGTGCATCCAAGGAAATGTAAAATAAAATAATTCCATTCATTGCCACTCAAGCTAAAAAAGATTTGGAATTTTTTAAATGATAGTATACAGTATTGGCAAAGGTAGAGGAAAATGATCTTTCTCCATTATTTTGGTAGAAGTATAAACTGGTACAATTTTGGAATACATTTTAGCAAGAAGAATTACACAATTTTAAATATATGAACTCACACATTTATATTCAATCATGTTCATTGCTACATTACATATAATCATGAAGTGATAGAAACCACCTAAATGTCCAACAATCAGGGAATATTTAAATATGTAGTGTGCATCCAAATGATAGCATTGTATACAGCCATGAAAAGTCATTATTCTGAAAACTGCTTAATAACATAGGGAAATGCATTCAGTAAAAATATATTACTTATATAGAAATACAAGTGTGTGTGTGTGTGCATGTGCGCACACATGCATATATGTGTGTAGAATGAAAGAGTTATTTTTAGCAGTGGAACTCCATGTAATTTTCTCTGTAATTCTTAGTGTTCTGGATGACTGTGGGCAAGCTACTTAAAAGTCTCTGATTCTCCATTAGGGATGGTGATGAAGAGACTGCCACCTGACTACTTCCTACTAACCTCATTGAAATCTTAACCTTCCCCATCTATGTCTGGAGACCAACTCCAGCACTCTCAGCAGTAAAAACTTCTGGTTGGGTCACTATCCTGCCAGGCTGGGGAGTGGGGTTAGCATGGCCACTAAGGAATCCAGACAGAATTCTGCTCATCACTAGTCTTTGGCAGAGTCTTTGGAGCATGACAACATCCATCCCTTCACCTGAGCATCATGTTCTATCAGAGCAGTAACAAAACTGGGTCACTTTTTTAATCTATCTAAAATTACCACTCTCTCTCTATCTGGCACTCCCCAACCCCCTTACTTCACTTCATTCTCTCCATACCATTTATCACTTTTTAAAACACTATATAATTTACTCATTGACTATGTTTCAGGAATGTTTTGTTCACTGATACAGCCACAGCACCTAGAAAACACATAATGCACTCTCAGTAAGTAGTCTTTGAATGAATAGATGGGTAAAAAATGAACTAACTAATGAATGGCTATTATAGCTCTTTAAATTTTTCTTTACTAAGGAATCATTTTTAGAGCAAAATTTATAACTGACAACTTATAAACCACGTCCAGGCCATACATTTTAGTACCTGCTATTTTATTTTAATTTTTTTATTTAGAAATAATTTTAGGTCACAAGATGTTGCAAGAACAGTATAGTGAATGTATATGTACCCATCACCCAGCTTCCCTCTATAACATCTTACATAGTCCCCACAACATTTTATGTTGGAACATGCCTGCATTTAAAAACCAGGAAATTGGGCTGGCCAAGTGGCATGTTGGTTAGGAGTTGGCTTGGGACACCGGCTCTGAGCAGCAGAGCCACAGGTCAGATCCCACATGAGGGCCAGTGACGCTGCGCCCTCTACTGCTAAGATGGTGAACAATAGCTCAACCTGGAGCTGGGCTGCTGTGAGTCGCCGACGATGGTGTAGGCTGCAGCGGGGCTTCAGTGGGCTGCTGTGAGCTACCGTGAGTGGCTAGCAGCTAACCTGAGCAGCCGGCAGCTGGCATGAGCTGCCGTGAGCCTCTGTGAGCGGCTGTCCAGCAGCTGGCGACCGATTGCCTCACCCAGGAAGAGTGCAATGATAATACCAACATGGGCCAGTAAAGCAACGTCCTTCACAACTAGACTGAAGAACAAAAGGACAGCAACTTGTTTGTTCCCCTTCTCCAATTCCCCGACAACTGTGCCCCTCCCCCAATTCCCCAATAAAATCTTTAAAAAAATAAAATAAAGAGGAAATTAAACACAAAAACACTGATTAATAACTTCTGCTTAAAAACCAGTAGGTCTATGATACGGGGCCCACCTTCCTACCTGTGACAATCCCCTGGGCTAACCACAGTTGCCCCCTTAAGGCAGGGTATGCACAGTCCTGTTTGGCACAGACCCCACCTATTTTATTGCCAACACTGAGGTTGTAAGTTGACATTTACCTTCATACAACTCAACTATATATAAATGTTCCTTCCTGAAATATAAGCTCCCCAGGGATATGGATTGTTTTGTATTGTTGTGTTTTCCCTCATGTATTCCAAGTGTTCAGACCAGTGCTTGACAAATGGCAGTTGACATAATCAATGTGTTGATGATTCCATCAAGCCAACTCATTCATGTTGTCTGCCTGACCATCATAGACATTTACATGTGAAACCTCTGGTATACAGCAACTAAGTGTCTCCATTGTGGAGGAATTTTGCTATGGTGGGGAATCATTCACTCCAGGGGACTTGCCCAATTTGATATGGCTGGTGCTCACACTGTTCTCTTTTGTCCAGGTGCAGATTCCTGCCTCTGCTGTAATTTTTCTTGAAAAGAAAAACTCATTCTTTAGAGTTTTGCTGGAAAAATTGCTCCACGTCGACTTGGGCAGGGTTCTCAAAGTTACAGAAGCTTTGATTCAGTTACATGGCTACTACCCCAAATACAAGTCAACTCCCACGAGTACTGGGTAGGACAGGTCTAGAGTCTACCAACATCTTCCTTTGTTATCTCTCAGCTGAGTTCTGGACCCAGCCATTGGTTCTATCCATTTTAAACACATGGTCACTTTATTCCAGTGCCTTTGTACCTTTTCTTACAACTGGACTGAGAACCACCTCATTCCATCCCCACAGGTTTGCCTAACTTAAGTCTCAGGCAAAAACAGTTGGGGTCTTGATACCTCCCTCTCAAAAAGCCCCTGTACTCCTTACGCAAAGTGGTACACTCTCTCAATATGTTCTATATTCCAGAGTTAGTGGAAGAGACTTTCTCAGAGAGAAAAAATTGCCTCATTATAGACTTTTGGTAGAGCAATGTAAACATCTTTCCTTACTTTTTAAAATTAAATTTATTGGGGTGACATTGGTTAATACAATTATATAGTTTTCAAATGTATATTTCTATAATACATCATTTATATATTGCATTGTGTGTTCACCCAGAGTCAGTTCTCCTTCCATCACCGTATATTTCATCCCTTTTACCATCTTTACCATTCTCTCTCCCCCCTTACCCTCTGGTAACCACTAAACTGTTGCCTGTGTCTATGAGTTTTTGTTTCTTTGTCTTGTTCCTTTGTTGCTTTCAGCTTTATATCCCAATATGAGTGAATTGATAAGGTTCTTGACTTTTTCTGTCTGACTTAGTTTGCTTAGCATGATAATCTCCAGATTGATCCATGTTGTCGCAAATGGCAATATTTCATCTTTTCTTATGGCTGAGTAATATTCCATTGTATATATGTACCACATCTTCTTTATCCAATCATCTATTGAAGGACACTTTGGTTGTTTCCATGTCTTGACCACCATCAATAATACTGCAATGAACACAGGGGTTTATATTGGGTTGTCGGAAAAGTCATGACGTATTATTTCTATGTTTTTTGTTGCAAAAATGCATCATGACTTTTCCGACAACCCAATATATATTTACAAATAAACGTTTACAGATTTTTTTGGGTAGATACCCAGAATAGGGATTGCTGGGTCATATGGTAAGTCTATTCTTAATTTTTTTGAAGAACCTCCATACTGTTTTCCATAGTGGCTGTACCAATTTACATTCCCACCAACAGTGTATGAGGGTTCTTTTTCCTCACAGCCTCTCGAACATTTGTTATTACTTGGCTTGTTGGTAATAGCCATTCTAACAGGTGTGAGGTGGTATCTCATTGTGGTTTTGATTTGCATTTCCCCAGTAATTAGTGAAGTTGAGCATTATTTTCATATATTTGTTGGCCATTTATATGTCTTCTTGAGAGAAGTGCCTGTTCAGGTCCTCTGCTCATTTTTTAATTGGATTGTTTGTTTATTTGTTGTTGAGTTATATGAGTTCTTTATATATTTTGGATATTAGCCCCTCATCAGAGGTGTTTTTTGCAAATATCTTCTCCCATTCACTTGGTTGCCTCTCTGTTTTGTTGATGGTTTCTTTTGCTGTGCCAAAGCTTTTTAGCTTGATATAGTCCCATTCACTTATTTTTGCTTTTACCTCCCTTGCCTTTGAGGTCAAATTAAAATCCTCTCTGAACCCAAGGTCCATAAGTTTAGTACCTGTGCTTTCCATAGGTTTGGGAAGTTCTCGTTGACTATTTGAAAAGGCTCTGTGTGCCCTTCTCCTTCTTTTCTCCTTCTTTTCTCCCTCTTTTCTCTTTCTCATTATTTATTTATTTATTTATTCATTTATTTATTTATTTATTTAGCTGAGCTATCCTGCCACCTGTTGGCAGCTCAGCGGCTGCTCAGCTCAGGCCAGGACTCAAACCGCTGTTGCTCAGAGCTCACATTCTTGAGTGAGCTCTTAACCAACTGAGCCACTTGGCTGGCCCTCTTTCTTGTTATTCTTATATTGCTCTTTCTGATGGAGTCAAATAGTTCTTGTAGAGTTCTTTTATCTCTTTTAACTCTCAAGTCTCTCTCTTCGTCCATCTGTGTCATTTCCAGATTTCTGTCTTCGATGTCACTAATTCTTTCCTCCACCTGATCACCTCTATTTACTAAGCTAGCTGTTTTATTCTTTATCTCTTTTATTGAGTGCTTCAGCTCTAGAATTTCTATTTGTTTGGTTTTATTTTTTTAATTTCAAAATCTGGTAAAATATTCATTTTGCTCATTGATTTTATTTCTTTTTTTTTTTTAAGATTTTTATTGGGGAATTGGGGGGATGGGAACAGTGCTGGGGAATTGGGGGAAGGGGAACAGAGAAGTTGCTGTCCTTTTGTTCTTCAGTCTAGTTGTGGAGGACGTTGCTTCACTGGCCCAAGTTGGCACCATCATTGCTCTCTTCCTGGGCGAGGCAGATCAGTTGCCGGCTTCTGGACGGCCGCTCACTGCGGCTGCTGGCCGCTCACGCTGGCTGCTGGCTACATACAGTAGCCCATGGCATCCCACTGCCACAGTGGCTGCAGCCTACGCCGTCGCCGGTGACTCATGGCAGCCCAGCCCCAGGTTGAGCTGTTGTTCAGCACCTTAGCTGTGGAGGGCAGTGTCACTGGCCCTCATATGTGGGATCCGAACCGGGGCCCTCTGGCATCCCAAGCCAGTTCTTAACCATCGCGCCACTCGGCCGGCCCTCATTGATTTTATTTCTGATGCATTAAACTGCCTGTCTGAGTTTTCTTGCATCTCATTGGGTTTTTTCAGAAGAGCAACCTTGAATTCTCTCATTTAAGTCACATGTTTTCATATCTTTAAGTTTATTTTCTGGAGATTTTTCATTTTCTTTCTGAGCTGCTTTGTTACCTTGGTTATTCATAGCAATTAATGGATTATTTCTCTTCCTGGGCATCTAGAGTGAATTCTGCAGCAGGTTGATATGAAGAGGTCTCTATTTTGCTTTCCAGTAGGTAGTGCTGAAGCATTTTATTTTCCCTTATGCTGTTCTGGCTTCACTTAGTGGCAAATTTCCTGGGTGGGGGGGGTGGGCTTCTCTGTGACCCAATCTCCTTGGTCTCAGGGCACCACCCTCATGAGAGGATGTGGTGGGTGATGGGGTTCTAAGTCCCTGAAATCCCAGTGCTGCCCCTGCAGCCAGATGCAGAGCTGTGTGTCTCCACAGCCCTGGATGCCCCAGCTGTGATCAAGCACGAAAGGTGGGAGTGGGGTTGGCTGGGAGAGGTGGCTGGTGTGTTTATGGCTTTGTTCTCCTCTGAATAATGGCAATTACCAGACCACAGCTTCCTCGTCCCTGTAGCTCCTCCCTTGTCACTGGAATGGAATTGTGTGCATCTGCCACTCAGGAACTGTCTCTCCAGTTCTCAGGACTGTAGATATTTTGCTCTTTAATCCGGCACTGCTACTGTTTTTTTCTGGGGCCTGCTGCTAACACGTGGAGGGTGTGGGGGAGATGAGCTCTGAAAGGTTGGGGGGAGGCAGCCAGGCTCTGCGGCTTTCTTTTCTGCCTGGCAGTGAGGGCTATTAGACCTCAGCTGTTGCACTTCTGTATTCGTCTCTGCCCCAGTCACTGGGTTCAGCCGTATTATATGCTGATCCCTCAGGCGGAATTGCTGGGACCACAGAGAGTGCACCTGCAGTCTCAGTCCCACCACAGTGAGCTCTGGGCTGTATCACATGGCCCTGGTCTGTGCACTTCTCCCTTCCCTCCTCCCCTGCTCACCCCAATTCATCCACCTTCAGATGTTTCGATGCGCGGATCTCTCAAACGTGTTTGTGTGCTGGATAGGGAATCCTTTGTTGAATTATAGCTGTTCAACTTGTAACTTCAAGGGGAAATATCAAGGAGCACCTCTCATGCCACCATGTTTCTGATGTCACCATCTTTCCTTACTTTTAATAAGTAAGGATGATCATTCAAATAATGCGTACCTTATAAGAAAAATTACTTCATAGTGACTTGGTGTCTCCATTTAAAATACAGCAATGTCAGAAATAATGTTTAGGTTGTAGCTCCCCAGACACTCCATTGTATAATACATCAATATAAGAAGAGCCTAGTTTTATGTACCATGTATATGTATAGAAATACCTGGGAGTAAACGTATCAAAATATTAATAACTGTATTTAGACAGTTGGATAAGTATTTCTCTTCTAAAGAATGGGTATAAGTATGTACCTGTTAACAAGGCTTTGGGCTGCAAGTAATAAATACTCAATAACACTACTTAACCAAATTGAGGTTTGTTTTTCTCATGTAACATGAAGTCCTTAGATTCATTATTCTGGGCTTGGTTCAGTGGCTCGGTGATGTAATCAAGGATACAGCCTGTATGTTATTCTTAGTATGTTGGCTTTTCATCCTCAGGCTTTCCCAGAGGCCCGACACCTTACCTTATGTCTCAGAGTCAGAACAATGTCATATGGCCACCTCTATCTGCAAGCAAAGGAGAATAGAATTGCTATCCTTATCTTGGACCCAGGGCAAAGAGAAACAACCACAATGGTTGTGTTGTGCACAGCCTTTGTAAGTGTACATGGCCCTACCTAGAACAGTTGCTATTCATCCCCTGGGGATGCCATGAGCAAAATGATGGCTCTCTGGTGAAGGAAAGAGGAAGAATAACTGCTGAATGAGCAGTTAGCAACATCTGCCACAGCTTATTTCTAGTAATCCATTCTTTTCATGTTCTGTCACAGCTGTTGGATATGGTTTTTAAATATGTCTGATGACACATTTCTGACTTCTGTCTCAAATGAGTGAAGAAAATCACTTATTCCTTCCTGGGAAAGAGTGAAATTTGTGGCAGTCAAGCCATTTGCAGTTTGGTGTGGTCTAAGAAAACCTTGATATGTTATCCTCAACATTAAAAATTACAATTTTTCAGCCTTAAAGTGATCATTTCGGCTAACCAAGATATTGAAATATATCACACTGAGATATATCACATAAGCAAACCATTTGGAATCACATAAATGGTCTTTACATCACCTACCTGAAAAAATGTTTTGTATCTTCTCTCATTTAAAAGCGTGTAAGCATCTTTCCCTGAAAAGCAGTCGTTTACTTATTAACCATTTTTCTGCATATTTCTGAAAGTACAAAGTCTCAGTAAATACAATTTAGTTATCAGGATTTTTCACAATTTTCCCCAACATTAAATCAACCACCAACTATGTTCTGTGACAAAAACACTGTGTGAATTGGTACTCAGTGTAGCTTCTTTTATTCATTTTGTGTTGTTCTTCCGTGATGAACATAAAATTCTGTCAGTTCTAAACCAATGAAACTTTTCCATTCTCCATGAATGGAAAAGTCGTTAAGTTAAAAAAAAAAAACTTTCTCTGAAGCTTGATTTTTTAACATAAACAAAACAAGCAGACCTCAAACACCTCTCCCTTCTTTTATGTCCCTTACATATATGAATGAAATTTCAACCAATGATAAAGTAAAATATGTGCTAGCATGTTCTCAACAGTGCTTCCATATTGTATGCTGCTGATATTACACAATATCCAGACCTGTTATTTGACAAGGAATTCTGTTAGTTGCTCTTTTTGTTTATTTCTGATTATAATAATTATCTTCACTTTCATAGCATCCTTTATAACTTTCTTAACACGAGTGTAATCTTTATTGGATTTTTTTTCTATAAGGGTTGAAGCTTTGAATAAAGCCTTCGTATGTCTGTCCTCTTCTTAAACTCTAGCAATTTTGTCCCAGAAAGCATTATTCTATACTTGTTCTTGGAAAATTCTATTGGTTTACCAGTGAAATCACTCTGTTTTGCTTGAAAATTATACAAATGTTTCAATGGCTTCATGCTATTATATAAAAGTTTCATAATTGACAGTGCACCAGAGATTAGGGGTAAATTGACTGCCAGTCCAATTAAATCCAGTATTCAGATATTTTTTTTAACTTCTGATTCACCTTTTCTATTCCAGTTGCCTGTGTAAATTCTTCAGAGTACTAATTCATTTGTCTCAGATCATGAAACTCACATTTTATAGTGACACAGACTTGGAGCTTTTGTGTGGCTGTGTTTATCACTTTGATCCATTACTTCATTTTGTGAAGCAGGCATTTACAGTATACAATAATGACTTTAAAAGGCAAATTTGACACAGGGAAATAAGCAAATTATGTATAAATATCTCGCCTTAGATGAACTGACCGAAACAGGCCTTGTAATACATGCACACTTTTAAGAATATCACATGTACTGAGATAGAAAAGATTGCTGTGAAAATACTAAATCCTGTAAAATTTCAAAATTTGGCATATGTATGTAAACAACATTGTTCCATTATTCCCACTGAAGACTTCACATTGTCTGTCGACAATTTGATAGGCCACTGAGGTCCCCAGTGGTCCAAGAGAACTTGGGGAGCACTGACAAATGCTTGAGGGAGAGTTCCTACAACCATAAAATGAAAACCTTGAACTCTAATTCCAAGGTCATTTCTGACTTGAAAGTTCTATACCTCTCATTTAATTTTATTTAGGGGAAAATATTCCTACAGGAAACAGCAAAGAGAGTTATTAGATTAATGAACTTGATTTTATAGTTTATCCCTGCTAACTTCCAATCGCAAGGTCCCTGAAAATTCAAAAAGATATAAAAACTCCTTTTCCAAAATCTGTAGAAGTTTAAACTGTATTAGTCTCAACTAGCATTTATCAGAAATGCTCTCAACTAGAAGATAAAATACCCACTGGTTAAAGTAAAAAAGAGATGCATTTGTTCGTTTCTATCTTTGTTTACAGAGAGGAGAAGAAAAAGAGATTTATTAGAGCTCTCCACGAATGGCAAGGAGCTTCTAGAAAAAAAGAAGAGTCCTTTTAAGAGTTAATCAGGAAAATCATAAATGGTAATCTCCCTAGGACTCAACAGAAGAGATTCTACACTAAGGAGGAAGGTGAGATGATCTTTAAAATCCTTTTCAATTCCAAGGTTCTATTACAGACAAACAACAAAACAGAAGACCTTTGTTGAAGCAGTGGCCTCTAAATAAAGTTTCCATAAATAAAATTATCATAATAGAATTGATTGTAATCAAACAGAAAAGCATTAGCATTTCTATCTAATGGATAATTAAAAAGTATTGATCCAAAACTATCAGCACTGTATTTATTAAAATAAAATCCTAACTGAATATAACATCATAATATTAGTTTTAGTTTTCTAAAAGGAGTCCCAAAGGCTCTGGCAGCTGAACGATCTCTATAAATAAACAGGTTGCCTTAATTATTAACCTCTAGTAATAAAAATATGAGAAAAGTAAATTGGTCTTTTTTCTCTAACAGCTATACCTATTTATCTAAAGGATAGCTGAAATCATCTAAGTGATATCAAAACTGATGAAATCCTGAAAGGAAATTAACAAATTTTAAGGTAAATGTAATTTTTTTTTTTGGACTCAGTCTTTTTTGGTTTGTTTTGCTTTGGGTATTCTCTTTATATTTCATAGTTTAAGTTGTGGCTGTGAATAATAAAATATAGAAAAAGTGTTCCACAGTATGCTTCTCCCCCAAAGACCTAAAATACTCAAACTCCTAAGTACTGTAACTCCAGCTATAATAATCTGGTTAAATTTTGGTTATGACATTTTTGGTTTTAACAAATGTTCGAAACCAAGCAAAGGCAGAAAGAATCAAGTATGAGGTGGATAATGAATACAACAGTAGTAATAGTTAACAAAAATCTTCATTTTGGCAACAGATTACCAACCAGTAAATTTACTTAGATAAAAATCTGAATTTTTAGAGTCGGTGCTATTGTTGTGAGATATCATGGATTTGCTATTATATACAAATATTATTGTATGACTCTAAACCGTGTTCAGGACCATGGATCAGGAACCACATGGATGAGTTCCCAAAGACCTCCCCCAAAGATGTCTCACCAAATTGATGGACATAATTCCCCTTTCTTTCAAGTCCTATATCTGGCTTGCTCCCTTAGAGGAAGTGTGTAACTCCAGTTTCTTGCCATGGGTTAGAAAATATGAACACAGAAAATAGACATTTTAAAAGAAAAATGTATAAGTATGCTCCCTATTGCGTGATCATATTGTATTGCTTAAAATGTGAAACAATGATTATGTTACCAGTCACTGAACTTCTAGACAAGAATTAGTTTTTCAGCCCCAAATTATTTTGAGATCCCTTAATACCTTAAATGCTCTAAAAGTTTCCCTTGTGAAATTCACAGAGATTGCATAAAGCAGAAAGACACTAAATGAAAAGTGGAATAAACAAATATTTAACAAAAATATAAGCCCATAAATATCTACATTCTATGTGGCACAGTAACTAAAAACACATGAATGGAAAGCACTATATCTTGACAGAAAATGTTTTATCCCTACAGGTATAATTTACTTAAGTCCCTAATTCCTTACTCACATTATCAAGACAACTTAATAGAAGTCAAAGTTTCTATTAAAATTAGGTGTATAAGAAGCAAAATTGTGAATTTGTAATTTAAAGTAACCTTTAAAGTTTGGTCTCTAATAGGTTACTATCTTACCATTTCTAGTTATTATGTAGAGATGGAATAAGTACTATTTAATGGATGCCAGTAAGGATGTAATTTTGTTTAAATGAGATCTAGAAGTAGAGATATAAAAATAAGCATATACTCAAGACCCAAAGTAACTCCAAAAGGCCTGACTAAGAATTCGACCAGAGCTAATGCAAATAAATCAATTATCCTTTTTTTTTAATGGTTGCTGAGTATTCTTTATTCTTGTTTTGTTTTCTTTTGATGGGTTTCAAAGAAATCTATTCTAGAGGAAGCAGAAGCCCTATGTGATTTGCCAGAAGTAAATATCAGTGCTGCTTAAATGCATGAGAGAGTAAAAACCACACAGAATCTGCTAGAGATTCCCTGGGATTGTCTGAATATTTGGGGATTATGGCATTCTGAAATAATCATGAACTCTAAATTTTGTAGACAAAGTTTAAAGTGATGTTTTTCTAGGTGTTGTGTAATCTTTGAACCTCTGTTTCCTCATCTGAAAAAATGAATATACTAATGCATCAGCAGATTAGAGATAATATATGTAAAATGTATATAGCATATAGTGGCCACTGTACTATGTGTGAATGGGAAAAAGGTGATAACAGAAAAGCCTCTGAGGGACACAGCAAAATTCTCATTCCAAACTGTTTTGAAGTTAGGGATAATTCGATCAAATGGTACATAGGCTACATGAAGTCCCAGTTCTATTTGATTATGTTAGTATGTCTCTAAGAATGACAGATACCCATAAGTTTTGAAAAACTTTAAGAAAATTGTTTATTAATGGCAGAAACAGCTATTAAGACCAAGGAATGGTAAAGAAAGGCAATATATTTTGTAAAGATCTTACTGGTTCATGTTTAGGCTTCTCCTAATAACAACCGCAGAGAAGACACGCCTTAAGAAATTTAACATCTAAACTAAACAATCCAATAGAATTACTGGATATATTTGACTGAAGGTAAACATTATTTTGTTACTGGGAACCCTCTCTGAGCATGGAACAGAGCTGCTGAAGAGATAACAAACACAGAGAAAAGATCTATTTTATTTAACCTCCAATATATGGTATTCTTGCTGTCATGATTTCCCTTATTCCTAGGCTGGATCCTGTGGTTCTCCTCCGGGGTCCTCTGGCTCTTAGTAGCTTCTGAACTGTAGGGAGAATGACTCCCTACACATCTGTGTTACATTGTTGTAAGGACTCCAATGCCATAGCAATGACGCCAATGCCACAGTTAAGTATGTATGACGTAATTCAGTAGGCAGATCCTAACTGTTTTACCAAAAATCTCCTTGCTCTGCACTGGGCTTTGATGGCAGCAAATCCCAACAATGACACCATATGGTATTCAGATTTGCCTCCTACTCCACACTCTACCGCCATCAACCCCCCTCCCTGGGTCATACTCTCATGCCTGGAGCCTTCATCTATAGGAATTCTCTCCTGGGAGAATCTTCATGGAATTCTACAATTTACAGTCTTCCTTAAGATTGCTCCACCACACTGTCAGAAATGCTCAGATTTGTCTGAACTCACATGTAAGGATTCCCATGAGTTCATTTCCAGGAAGTTCTTCAACCTCCATGCAAATAAGCTTCCAATGTAGCCATCCTGGCATTGACCAGATCGCTCCAACCATTCTGAGCATGCCAGATTCAAGTATTTCCTGCACTGCAGAGGAACCATAAGATTCTGGTAAAGCACAGAAAAAAAAAATTTTGTGTAAATTGGGATCATCTATTGTAGGGGTGGGAGGGACAGATAATCCAAGCCCTCTTTAACAAAATTGTAAAGCTTGATTCTCTCATGATCTGGAGGCTGGATCTTAAAGTCACGTTTACAGACCTAAACGTATAAACGTATCTAAAACGTATCTAAAAGCATAGACCCAATATAGTGTTGCAGACAAAAGTTAAATGAAATTCCAGGCCTTGTCAGGGAAGGATATTGGATACAAAACAGTGTCTCATCCCAGCATTGCCATATCTGGAATACTACATAGAGTTCCATTTGCTAAGCTATCATATAGAGTCAAGAAAAATAAAGATCTAGAAAAGGGTGAATAAGAAATTTGTGATTTACAATATCGGCTTTGCTTTAAAAGTGCACATATCAGAATGCTTTCAAAGTTCAACTCAGCTACCTTTGAAGGGAAGAAGAACCTACGCTACACCTGTGATCACCTCCCAAGCCTTATTACCATTTTATTCCTTTACAAAAGTTTTTATTTTGAAACAATTTCCAACTTAGAAAAAAGTTACAAAACCAGCACCAAAACTTCATGTATACCCTCACCCAGCTTCCCAAATGTTATCTTACAGAACCATAGTATAATGATCAAAACCAGGAAATTAATGTTGACATTATACTATTAGCTAATCTATAGTACTTTTTCAAATTTTACCCATTGTCGCACTAATACGTTTTCTGGGTCTAACCCAGTATCTCACTTTGCATGTAGTTGTCATATCTTCTTTATCTCCTTTAATCTGGATAGTCCTGTAGCCTTTCCTTGTCTTTCTTGACCTTGACATTTTTGAGGAGTATTGGCTAGTTATGTGTACAATGTCTCAATTCTGGTTTGTCTGATGTTGATGTTTTCTCATGATGAAATTCAATTTATGAATTTTGGGAAAGAGTACCACAGACGTTATGTTGTTGAAACTGGAGGCCAACAAAGTCCAGAGCTCGTGCTGCCTGCACTGCTCAGCCAATAGACGGTCACAGGATAAGCATTTATTATTGGAGCACCGGTGGTCTGAGAAGACAGCAGGTTAACACCTTCAAAAATTGCTGTAACATTCTCAGACCAGCCTGGGATATTTAAGGGAAACTCTGGGGGTCTGCATGGAGCCTTCCCTGTGGACATGTGATTCTTTAGTGGCCTCAGCAACCCAGGGATAATGATGGGAGTAGCCTGGAAAGAATGCTAGATCACAGAGATGGTGATCAATAAGCTTAAGCCTAATTATAAGCCTAATCAAAAGTTTCAGAGTATTTTCTAAGAAAGTGAACTGGAACAGGGAACATTCCTAACTCAAGCCGCAGGGGGATGATCTATTGTTAAGCTATAGGTAGGTCAAGGAAAGGTGAGGCAGGGGACATTGCAAGGCCTCTACTATGGGGGCCCCAACTGGGCCCTGCTTCACTGTGACCCTCTCAGTGCACCTTGTCTGGAGGAACATAATATAATATGACTCATTACTGATGATATTGACTTGATCTCTTTGTTAAGGTCAGGTCTACCAAGTTCTCCCACTGTATTAATTCCTCACTGTAACTAATAAGTATTTTATTAAGAGATACTTTGACCTTCTGCAAATATCCCATTTCTCATCAAAATTTCACCCACTAATTTTAACATCCATTAATGACTCTTGCCCATACTGTTCCTGAGGTGTTTGCCAAATAGTGATTCTCCATTTCCCTCGTTGCATCTACATTTATTAAATGGAATTATACTACAGGAAGGAACTGTCCACTCTCTCCCATTTATTTATTTGATTATTTATTTATATCATCTCTGACTCATGAATATTCATTTTATATTATGCGTTATAATTACTTTTTTTTTTCCTCAACTCTCTTAGATTTGGCCATTAGGTACTCCTTCTTATTGGTTCCATGTCCTTTTGACATGACTCCATATCACTTTTTGACCACTTCCTTACTTTCTGGTACCATAAAGTGCTTCAAGTTGATCTTGTACTTGCCCTGCTCCAGCCCTGGAATCAGCCACTTCTCCAAATAACCATTTGCTGTGCAGAAAAGGAAAGAGTGAAACGGGCTGTTTCTAACTCTAGAGTCAGTCCTTTGCTTTTTCTTTTATTTAAGTCTCTTTCTGATTGTAATACTTGGAGATTGTGATGATTAATTTTATGTGTCAACTTAACAGGGCTAAGAGGTGACCAGGTAGCTGAAAAAACATTCCTTCTGTGTGTGTCATTGAAGGTGTTCCTGGAAGATATTAACATTCAAATCAGTAGACTGAGTATAGAAGATCACCCACACCAATGTGGGTGGGCCTCATCCAATCTGTTGAGGGCCCAAATAGAACAAAAAGACAGAGAAAGGGTGGTTTGCTCTTTCTTTGAACTGGGACATCCATCTTATCCTGCCTGTGGACATCAACACTCCTATTTCTCAGGCTTTCAGACTTGGACTAAATTACACCACCAGCTTTCCT
This sequence comes from Hipposideros armiger, assembly GCF_001890085.2. Classification (NCBI taxonomy): domain Eukaryota; kingdom Metazoa; phylum Chordata; class Mammalia; order Chiroptera; family Hipposideridae; genus Hipposideros; species Hipposideros armiger. The sequence goes on from NW_017731371.1 coordinate 911,128, forward strand.
GGTTCTCCAACTCACAGATGGAAGATTGTAGGACTTCTCCATCTCCATAATTGTGTGAGCCAATCCTTATTTTATATGTTATATATATATATATTTAATATTGGTTCTGTGTCTCTGGAGAACCCTGACTAATACAGAAATAGTTGCCAGAAAGTAAGTTATTTGAAAAAAATTTTTAAAGTCTTACAGGACCATTTTAAACTTTGGCTAAGACAAAGTTGGTTGTAATTTTCCCAGATTTTTTCTGACCCTCTTGTTATTATAGTTCCTCATACATCAAGAAATAAAGTTCCCTTAGAGACTAAATGATTCCATCTACCATTTCAACAAAATATTGAATTATGTGATTCTTGGTAGAGAGTAACAAAAGCCCTCTTTTCAAGGGATTATTTTCAACAGTCAGAGAGTTCCAAAGGGCTAGCTAGATCTTAGTAGTCTGAGTATTTTTGGAGATAAAATATTTGAGACCCACTGAAGAAAACTGAGGAGCCAACATAATTATTGTAGGGTTACAAATATCAAACTTTTACAAGAAACATGCTTTAGAGTCAAATAATGTGGGGAAATTTGCTAGCTCTTTCCAACATTTATTCTCCTCGTCTTTCTTAATTTCTGGAGCCCCAAAATTTTAGCTGGGCATATAGCCATCCAGAGTAAAGCTATACTTTCCAAGCTCCTTTCATGCTAGGTATGACAGTGTGATCAAGTTCTGGCCATTAGGTTATGAGTAAAAGTGACATTTACAACTCCCTGGTTATATTTTAAAAAAAAATGGGTCATGCTCTCCACCTCCCCTTTTTCTTTGTCCTGATGGCTGGGATATGGACATTCTAGTGGGAGCAAGAGAAGCTATCTTAGGCAAAAGCATGGAAGTTAAAGAAGCCATATATTAAAGTCAACAAATAGAAGGGACCTGGGCCTGGTTTGTTTGTTGGTTTGTTTGTTTTTTCTTTTTTTCTTTAGGTTGTTAATATGCTGGATTATATTGATTAATTTTCAAGTGTTGAATTACCTTGTACTCCTGGGATAAACTCTTTTTGTTTCTGGGGTTTTTATATATATTGCTGGTTCAATTTATAATATTTTGTTGAAGATTTTGTTTGTTGTCTTTGAGGATTTTTGTATCTGTGTTCACGAGGGATATTGTTTGTGTTTGCACTGTCTGTCTAGTTTTGGTATCAGGATATTACTGGCCATTTAAAATGAAATTGAAAGGTGTCCTTTTGTATTTTCTGGTAGAAATTGTGTTATTTCTTATAACATCTTTTCTATTGCTGTTCCTTCACTTAAAATGTTTCAGGTTTCCTTCTGGAATCAATTCCCTTCTTTCTGTAGAAACTCCTTTAACAACTCTTTTAGAACATGTATGCTGGCTATAGAGCCCCTTCATTTTCTTTAATTTCTGAAAGATATATTCTCTCCATGTTAAATTCTGGGTTGACAGTCTTTTCTTTCTTCAAATAACACTTTAAAAAATGTTATTCCACTGTTTTCTAGCATCCATAGTTTCTGATGAGAAATCCACAGGAAGCTGTGTCTTTGTTCCCTTAGCAGGAGCTGGCAAACTGTAGCCTATGGACTGACTACCTGTTTACCTTCTAATTAAAATTTAACACCACACCCATTTGTCTACATATTGTCTATGGCTGCTTTTACACTACAATGGAAATGTTGAATAGTTGTGACAAACATCACAACTAGGCCTGCAAACCTAAAATATTTACGTTTTAGCCCTTTAAAAAAAATGTGCTGATCCCTGCCTTACGAGTAATTTGTTCTTTTATTCTGACTTCTTTTAAGAGTTTTTCACTGTTTTTAGTTTCATCAGCTTGATTATGATGGATTTCTTTGGCTTTAACTTGTTTGGGGTTTTCTCACTTTCTTGAATTTGTAGGTGTATGTATTTCACCAAACTTGGTAAGTTTTAAGCCACTATGTCTTCATGTATTATTTTCACATCACCACACTCTTTTTTTTCTCCTCTGGGAGTCTGATGGCATGATGACTGTTAGACCTTTTGTTTTTGTCTGCCAAGTTTCTGAGGCTTTCTTTCTTTTTTAAAAAAATCTTTTTTCTGTTCAGATTGGTTAATTTCTGTTTGCTCTATCTTAAAGTTTACTGACTCCTTCTCTGTCATCTCCATTCTTCTGTTGTGTCCATCCAGTGAAATTCCACCACCACCACCCCCAGTTATTATATATTTCTGTTATAACATTTTAATTTGGTTTTTCTTTATATCTTGTTCCTCTGCTGATTCATAATATTTTAATTTTTGTTTCAAAGATGTTTATGATTGTTCATTTGAGCATTTTTATCATAGCTGCTTTAAAGGCTGTCAGATTACTCCAACATCTGTTGTCATTGGCATCTATTGATTGTCTTTTCCCTTACGAGTTAAGATTTTTCATGGTTCTCTGTTTGCCAAATAATTTCATATTGTTTTTTGGGCATTTTTAACATTATATTATGAGACCTTGAGTCTTCTTTAAATCTTATGGAGAATATTGATTTTTTGTTGTTGTTGTTTTAGCAGTCACTTGACTTGGTTAGGTTTAGTTCACAAGTTTCTATTCACCTTCTACTGGCTATGATTCTAATGTCAGTTCAGTTTTCAAAATTTTTTCAATGCAACTCAGGTCTCTACCATGTGTGTGCCTCCCACTGGTCAGTCTGGAGCCTAGGTGTAAGGCTGTCAGCTTACTTTTCAAAGTCAATGGTATGCTATTATAATTAAGATCAGATTCCTGATTGTGCAGGTTGGAGAAGATTCCTGTATTTCATAAATAGCTCTATGGGGTTGCTTTCCTCACCTTCTGCTCGGCTAACACCCTGGTACTTTCTGGCTACTTTTGGCTTCCCTTTTCTGTCCTCTGACCAGAAACTACCACTTTTGCAATTGCGCCACAATAGCAGAAGGATAGAGAGAGAGAGAGAAAAAAATATATATATATATATATCAGTGGGGCCCCTTTTGGAGCTGCAGCCAACTGAACAGAGAGGAAATTCCTTTCCTTCACATTTTTTATTCTGGTCGTTTCCCAGGCCAGCTGCTGTTGCTGCCTTTTCTGCCGTTGCTGCCACTTCCCTCACAGGATGGCCGGCTGACTGGGGCGGGAGAAAACGAAGAAAAAGGGAAGAATGAAAAATACCTGGGAAATGTATTCCATTCTCTCTGGGATTTAGTTCTTTCTTTTTCTTTGAGCCAGAACTAGAGGATTCTGAGGACTTCTCTGTGTATGTACTGCAGTGCTAGGTTTGGGGTTCATACTGTATTGAATTCAAGCCACGTGATACCAAAGGGGGAAAAGTCGCCATCTGTTCAGTGGTACTTTTGCATTCTGTATTTTTCCCAAGCCACCTGCTGATATTTACTTTTCACAAACCTCAAATTATTCCAACATACGTTCTGGGCAGGTTTTAAGTTGTAATCAGTGGGAGAAGAAGGTTGGTGTATATTCCGTCCATCTTACCAGGATCAGGACCTGGGCCTTAATATCATGGAGTTGCCATATTAAGTATGGTCAGTTTATACAGGCTGCAACATGAGAAAAAAAATGAACTTCTGTCTTATAAAAGGACAATTTATTAGAAGAAAAAGTACATTTCAAAGAAACAGAAGCAGGTCCAAGCAGTAGAGACTGGCTCAAGGGCCATTATTAGAGGAGAAAGTACACCCCAAAGAGTTTTGAGCAGGTGGAGAAAAGAAGCTCAAAAGGCCCTGACTGGCCAGGACATGGAGTTTTTATCCCTTCTTTCTAACCTCTGTCTTTCTTAAGCCACTGGCATTTGGGGATCTTTGTTATATCAATTAAACCTATATCTAGCTCATACAGACTTCGCATCTGGAAGTGGGACTGCTGTAACAAAAGATATATGTGATCCTAGCTTATCACTTGGACAGAGAACAGCAATTACCCAGGTAGTCAAGGGTGGAAATCTGGTGATTATTGTTATGCCAGGACAAGAATTTGGTTGAACTGTTACCTGCCACACATTGGGAGATATGCCACAAACTGTCACAGTCTATTATTATAAGGAAACTAGTTGGAAAAACTCAGAATCTTTGTGCATATTGGCTGCTTCTTGCTACTTGAAGCAAAGCCTTACAAAATAAATTAAGTCAAAACTAGTTTTCCATAAAAGAAGAAGAATCGGTTTTATTAAAAGAGGCTTTCTGTTTCACCTGAAATCTAAATTGAGGGAGAGGGCAGTAATGTGGGCTCTCAAAGTGCTGGATAAACAACTTCTTCTATACCAAACACTGAAGCACTATTAAGAGGTAGCTCTGAAGAGCAGCTACAAGAAGAAATTAGGATGTGGTCCCCAACCTTTCTTAATAACTGATGAACAGGTCCCTGGCAGACAATGGGAACCAACTCAATCCAAATACCATATTGCAGCTGTGGACTTTCCAAACAATCCATTGTGTTAAACGGCCTCAAGATAGCCAGCATAAGATTGAGAAGACAAAAGGACAGAGCACAGAAGCCAGTAAATACAAGATCAGATATTTCAGTCTCAAAACTGTGTCAAGGTGAGATCTATGTGGTTACTTGTACCTAAAACTGCTATGAAGTAAGTAAACTAGAAAACTAATTTGAGGAGTAATTGTATTTCTAAGGAAACCATAATCCTGTTGCTTTATTTGTTTGTTTGGTTTTGTTTTTTTGCTTCTGTTCCCTGTGTTAGTTAGAGTCCATCAGGAAATTCTCAAATTGTGTAATTTAAGGGGAGTTTAATAGAGAAATTATTTATAAATTATGAGAAGTAGTAAGCACCCACAAAAAAAAAAGTAGAGCATCAATTTGGCTAGGAACAAGGGGGTGCTATTACCACCCTTAAACCTCAGCTAAGGAGATAAAGCAGTTACCGAAACTAGGACACAAGAAGAGTTGCCTGATAGAAGCTGTGGCCTTCCTTGAGGAACACCACCAGCCTATGGCAAGCCTGCAAGGCGAGAGGCAGAGAAAGAAGCACCCCAACATCTCTCTTTCTTCTCTTACTCTGATATTTCTCTGAGATTCCCTACTGCCTGAAACTAATGAGAAAACAAAGAACAAAGATTGATGAAATGCACATAGGTCAGTCTTCCAGGAAATAGATCATGATGGGGCAAACATCAATAATCTAGAGAAACAAATGAAAACTATCCCACATATCCCTAAACCTACCCCAGCAGGAAAATGGGCTTCAAAAACTATTCTGGCTTCAAGAAAGGTACATTCTCCAATGTGGACTCCAGATGAGGCCACAGAGGACAATTGACAGAGAATTCCTCCCAGAAAATAGAGCAAGAAGCTGCCATGCGGCCTCAGCAAGGAACTGCACCCACTCCCATGGAAGGGGTCCTCACAGTTCTTGCTCACCTGGATTGGTAACAGCCTTCTTTCCCTTTAAATGGGAGTTCTAATTGTGGTTATCATGTTGTAGAGAAGAGATTGCTGGTCTCTTAGTTCATAGGTTGCTGGGCCACAAAGAACCACATCAAGACATAATGAGAAGATTACACAACACCCAGGAATCCTAGACTTTGAGATACAGTAATTACATAAGACTTTTGAGTTGTAGCCTCTTTGGAAAGCAAATAAATATGCTTTATGAGTGAGAAAAAGCATGTGCACAGATGTTTGTGTGGTTAAAGGAGTAGGCTGTGGCAGAGATTGTTAACTGTTCTCTAATATCTGTTCTCCACATCTTCCTTTAGCAATAAATCCCCAAACTGTTGGTCAGGAGATGGCCATCAGTCTCCTTTGCACTCAGTTTTGCCCATTTGACTAAGTTCTGGCCAATAGCAATTGGGCAAAAGTGATGCCGAAATTCATTATTATTCCCTTAAAGAAAAGAAAGTGACCTCTGCTTCCCTCTTTTGACCCTTCTGCTGGCTACAATGTGGACATGGTGGCAGTAGCTAGAGTAACCGTTTTGGACTACAGGTAGAAGCCACATGTTGAAAATGGCAGAGGAACAAGTTGGATGGAACAAAGCTTTCCAATACCATGAAACCACCATATCATCCCTGGACTGCATATTCTTGGATATTATGTGAGCATAAAAAAATTTACTATCTGTTATTATGAGTGTATGTTGCAGATGCCAAACTTCCATATTAACAAATATTTAAACAGGAACATAACCAGAGAGAAGAACAGGAAATGCAATCACTCGGGGGGAGCCAAGAGAAAAGAATCTACTCATAGGTTAGAGGCCACTATGCCTTGTCTCATATGCACACCCAGAACAATCCCTGAGTTTATAACCCTTTTGAAGAAAATTGAAAATATGTATTAATGTCAGAAGCCTAAGCATTTCCTCATTGGAACTACATATGCAAAGTAACTCCCTGATACTAAGTCCAGATACTTAGCATTCTTTCTTCTGCCCCAAAGCTGAGGTGGCCCTATGTAAAAAGGACCCAAGTTGGCCCTAAAATCAAGAATCACTTGGGCAGTGGGGTGATGTCAACAAGATGGCAAAGTAAGAGATCCCAGGCTCCATCTCCTCACAAAAGGCAATAATTAGGCAGCTATCTGTGAACAAAAACTGCTTTGGGAACGCTCAGGAGTCCACTTTAGAAACTCTAGCCGCACAGTGGAACCAAAAAATCTAAGAACAATCTCACAAAAAAAAGGGAAGAAAGACCAACTTCATTTGTCTGCCTCATCCCATTCCCCAGGTCAGCACTGCTTCTCAGCGAGTAAGAGTTCCCCTCATCAGGAAAGGGAGAGCGGAATGAGCGGAAAGAGCTGAAAAGCTGTCTCAGCATTTCAAGACACTGCACAAAGGAACTGATTCAGTGTCACCACCCTCAGAGGCCCACAAAGCTGAGATATATAAAAACACTCAGAACAAGGAGGATGAACAGTATATATCAATATCGGCCTCACAGTGGAAGCCACTACAGTTCAGTTCCCAGTGACGTGCTCTACAGATGATGCCAGCAGCCTTCACCACTGAAGAAACCAACAGCCAGCAAACCACCTTGGACCTACTGCAAATTTCACTGGTTTTTCACATCATAGAAATTTATGTTCATTTTATGAGGCCAGCATTACCCTGATACCAAAGCCAGATAAGGATACCACAAGAAAAGAAAATTGCAGACCGATGTTCCTGATAAATATAGCTGCAAAAATTCTCAACGAAAGACTAGCAAACCAAATTCAACAGCATATTAAAAGGGATACAAGGATGCTTTAACATATGTAAATCAATGTGATACACCATATTAATAGAATGAAAGACAAAAATCTTATCATCATCTCAATAGATGCAGAAAAAAGCATTTGACAAAATTCAACATTATTTCATGATTTTAAAAAAACACTCAACAAATTGGATAAAAAAGGAATATACCTTAACATAACAAAGAACATATGTGACAAACCCACAGCTAACATCATATTCAGTGGTGAAAGATTGAAAATTTTTCCTCTAAGATCAGAAACAAGACAAGGATATCCACTTTCACCACTCCTATTCTACATAGTATTGGATGTCCTGGCCAGAGCAACTATGCAAGTAAAAAAAATAAAAGGCATCCAAATTAGTAAAGTGGTCTCTGTTTGCTGATAGCAAGATTTTGTACAATCATGTGCTACTTAATGACACAGACACATTCTGAGAAATGTGTCATTAGGCAATTTCCTCATTGTGCAAACACTGTAGTGTGTACTTATACAAACCTAAGTGCTATAGTCTACTACTGTAGCTGTATGTGCCATACTTTTATACAACTGGCAGCACAGTAGATTTGTTTACACCAGCATCACCACAAATCCACGAATAATGCATTGTGCTATGACATTACAGTGGCTATAATGTCACTAGGTAATAGGAATTTTTCAGCTCCATTATAATCTTATGGGACCACTGTAGTATGTGAGTCCATCATTGACCAAAATATCATTATGCAACACATGACTGTATAGAGAAAATCCTAAAGCCTCCACCAAAAAACTGTTAGAACTAATAAACAGATTCAGTAAAGTTTCAGGATATAAAATCAACATACAAAAATCAGTTGTGTTTCTATACACTAACGAACTACTGAAAAAGAAATAAAAACAATACCATTTACAAAATACAGAAAAAGAAAAAAATACCACTTACAATAGCATCACAAACAATAAAATACTTAAGAATAAATTTAACAGAGGAGGTTAACGATCTGTACACTGAAAACTATGAGACTTTGATGAAAGAAATGGAAGAAGACACAAATATATGGAAAGAGTGCATATCCATGGATTGGAGGAATTAATATTGTTAAAATGTCCATACTACTGAAAGCCTGTATAGATTCAATGCAATCCCTATCAAAATTTCAGTAGCATCTTTCACAGAAATAGGAAATGTAATATATAGAAATAATAGAATAATAAATAAATAATAAACAAAATAATAATCAAACAGAAAAATTCATTTGGATTCACAAAAGACCCCAAATAGCTGAAATGGTCTTGAGAAAAAACAAAACTAAAAGCATCATACTTCCTGATCTCTACCTATATCACAAAATCATAATAATCTAAACAGTATGGTATTGGCATAAAAAAAGACACATAGACAAATGAAACAGAATCAAGAGCCTGGGAACAAATGCTCACTTATATGATCAGTTAATATTTGACAAGGGAGCCAAGAATAATCAGTGGGAAAAAGGTATTCTCTTCAATAAATGGTGTTAAGAAAACTGGATATGCATATGCAAAAGAAAAACCCCAAGGGCCGGCCGAGTGGCTCAGTTGGTTAGGAGCTCACTCAAGAGTTTGAGCTCTGAGCAACAGCGGTTCGATGCCCGGCCCGAGCTGAGCTGCTGCTGAGCTGCCAAAAGGTGGCAGGATGGCTCAGCTAAAAAAAAAAAATAATAAGGGCCGGCTGAGTGGCTCAGTTGGTTAAGAGCTCGCTCAAGAGTTTGAGCTCTGAGCAACAGTGGTTCGAGTCAGCCCGAGCTGAGCAGCCATGAGCTGCCAACAGGTGGCGGGATGGCTCAGCTAAAAAAAAAAAATAAATAAATAAAAAATAACCCCAATCCTAAACCACTCATAAAAATGAACTCAAAATGGATTAAGTACTTAAACATAATACCTAAAACTGTTAACTCCTGGAAGAAAACATAGGAGAGAAGCTCCTTGACATCAGTCTTAGCAATGATTTTTGGATATGACATCAAAAGCATAAGCAACAAAAGCAAAAATCAACAAATGGGACTACATCAAACTAAAAAGCTTCTACACAGCAAAAGAAACATTCAACAGAATGAAAAGTCACCCTATGGAGAGGGAAAAAATATATGCAAGCCACCTATCTGATAAGGGGCTATTATTAAATATATAAAGAACTCATACAACCCAATAGCAAAAAAAAATATATATATATATATATATATATCCAATTAAAAAAATTGTCAGAGGACTTGAGTAGACATTTTTCCAAAGAAGACATACACATGGCCAACAAGTACATGAAAAGGTGCTCAGCATCACTAATCATCAGGGAAATGCAAATTAAAACCACAATGAGATGTTACCTCACACCTATTAGAATGGCTGTTATCAAAAAGATAAGAAATAAGAAGTGTTGGCGAGGATATGAAGACAAAAAAAACACTGGTACACTATTGGTGGGAATGTATTGTACATTAGTACAGCTGCAACGGAAAATAATATGGAGTTTCCTGAAAAAAATAAAAATAGAACTACTGTATAATCCAGCAATCCTACTACTTCTGGGTATATCTCTAAAGGAAATGAAATCACTATCTGAAAGAAATACCTGTACTCAACAGGTTCATTGCAGCATTATTCACACTAGTCAAAACATGGAAACCACCTAGGTGCCCATCAATGGATGAATGGGTAAAGTATTATTTACAATGTAATATTATTCAGCCATAAGCAAAGAAGGACATCGTGTTATTTGCAACAACCTTAACATTATGCTAAGTCAGCACAGAGAAAGACAAATACTTTAGAAGCCCACTTATACGTAGAATCTAAAATCATTAAGCTCAGAAACAGAGAATAGAGCAATGATTGCCAAGGACTAAGTAGTGGGGAAAATAGGGAGATGTTTGTGAAAAAGTACAAACTACCAGTTATAAGGTAAATAAGTTGAGGAGTTCTAATGTATGGCATAGTGACTATAATTAATAACACTGTACTGCATTCTTTAAAGTTCTATGAGAGTGATGCTCTAATATTTCCATCATAACAACACCACCAGATGACAAATATGTGAGGTGAAGGATGTGTGGACTAATCTTTTTTTTTTTTAAAAAAAGATTTTTACTGGGGAATTGGGGGAAGGGGAACAGACAAGTTGCTGTCTTTTTGTTCTTCAATCTAGTTGGGGAGGACATTGCTTTACTGGCCCAAGTTGGCACCATCATTGCGCTCTTCCCGGGTGAGGCAGATCAGTCTCCGGCTTCTGGACAGCCAATCACAGCGGCTGCTGGCTACACATGGTAGCCCATGGCAACCCACTGCAGCAGGGGCTGCAGCCTACACCGTCGCCAGCGACTCACAGCAGCCCAGCTCCAGGATGAGCTGTTGTTCAGCATCTAGCTGTAGAGGGCAGTGTCACTGGCCCTCATATGTGGGACCAGAACCAGGGCTCTCTGGCGTCCGAAGCCAGCTCTTAACCAATGCGCCACTTGGCAGGCCCTGTGTGGGCTAATCTTATTGTGGTAAACATTTTGCAACATATACCAGTATCAAATCATTACACTGTATACCTTAAACTTACATATGTCATATGTCAATGAAGCTGGAGTGAAGAAAGAATGACTTGGGCAAACAACAAATTCTCCCTTTGAAGAGGCAAAAAGTAAAAAAAGAAAAAAATGTCTTTATGGTATAAGAATAGCAGCATAGAGGTAGGAAAGCATTTACATGGAAATGAGAAAGAGTACTTGATAAGATTAGAAAAAATAGTGTATAGCCTGGTTCAAGAAAAGAACCTTGTAAAATGACTGTTGATTGGGGGAGGGGGAAGGGAGAAAAAGGAGAGTGAGGCTGTTGCTGAGAGTGGTGGTGAGAGCTGATTGAGAGAGCTGAACCAAATACTTAATTGAAACCAAAACTGGTTGGGACGGAAGTAGAAGTTTAAAAAAGTGAGATCATAAAACCAATTCCAAATAGGCACAGTGTTCATACACAGAGATGGAATAGGTCCTGAGAGACTTCAGAGATCTCTTGCCTGTTTTCTTTTTGTGATTTTTTTTTTCCATTAATAGCTTCAAACAAGACTCAGTCAGATACCATGTCCAGAAGGGACACTGTAGGGCAATGAGTAGGCACATTCCCATTTGATATTCCTATTATTAGATGGCAGAGTCCTGTGTGCTTTGTGTATGTTGAAGATGTCTTTTGAAATGCAACAATGGACATGAAATTAAGGTTAGGGGCAGGTATTAAAAGTTTTGCAATAGAAACATTAACTTCTACTTAACTAGAGAGTTTGTTTAAATAATGCGATTTTAATATAGGGAAGGGACATAAAGGACTATTTTTGCAGAAGGAACTATGAGGTTGGATTCCAAGACTGCTGCCTATGGTGCTCCAAAGACACAGAATTTATACATTAATCAATTACACAAAGCAAGCTCTCTGACAACTAGAACTTCCATTATGATCGCCCACGGAAAGAAAACACAGGTTGTGCTTTATGAGAGTTAAAAACAAACCTGTCCCTATTTTTATTGCATTTTGCTGAAGTTAAAGATAAACTTACCATTGTTCTTCTATCCTCCTTTCCCCCATACTGATGAATTACCATGGGAGCAGATAACACATATAAACCCTAGGCTGGGAAATGGAGAGGGTCTCTCTTCCACTAGCGATTAGACACTGCCACTCTGTCTGAGAGATGGCCCTTTTTTTCTTAGTTACCCTCAGCTAAATAAACTTACTTTTACTTTAAACTCTATACAACTCACATTTGAATTTTTTTTCTACGTGAAGCCAAGAACCCTCTTTTTCTGTAACAATTCGTGTTAAGTACTCATGAAGTAAGATAGTCCCCTCATGGACTCAGAGTCTGTCAACTGATCACAAACTGAACTAAAACTAGATACTCACTGTATTGGTAAATATTCCTTTCTTCTTATTCACATGAAAATCTTTACCTGCTCAACAGAGGTCATTACTCATTTTAAACTCCTGGTTTCCTAAATATAATATTATTTAAAGATGGAAAAGAGGCAATAAGTAAAAAAGAACGGTTAGAAAATAAAATTTTAACTAAATTTTAAGAATGTAAAAAGGAATAATCTATGCGAATATTGTATATTGATTTCTAAAACTATCTTCTTCCAAATGTACACCTCTCAATTATGAGTTCCAATGTCTTTTTCTCTATTTATAGTAACTGGAAAATTAGTACAGTGAATTTAAGTAATGCAATATGTATTATGAAAAATGATTGTTATAATTAGGTCTGTCGATGTAACAAACGTCCAAACCTGTAGAGAACTTTAATGAGTTTATCTGAGCCAAACTGATGACAATTGCCGAGAAGCAAAATCTCAACAGATTAAGAAAATGCTCTGGAAAATGGCAGTTTCACAGTTTATTTTATACATTAGAATCAAAGGAGGAGATGTAAGGAGGGCTACATGAAATCCATTGGTGGTAGATATAGGCAGTGGGAGAAAACAAAGTGGGGAAACCTCTGGGATTGGATAAAAAGTAAAATGGAGAGGCACATACTTCTTGTACATTGGTAGGTACAGGATAGTTAATAATTAACATTTTACCGCACATAGAGATGGTATTTGGGGAAACAAGATAACAATGAGGGGTTCTGTAGTCTTATGCTGTGATGAGATGGGTTGTGTCCTGAGGGGTCCAGAAATGGGATTACTCTGACATTCCAAGGACATGTTATCTTATATGGAAAAAGACAATAGACAGGTTCTGTTTTCTAAGGTTAAGATTGACCTTTGTCAAGGAAGCACCAGGCCAAGGATGTGACTACCCCCAATGACCCGCTTTTACTTAGGAATTTGTATGTTCAGAGCATCCTATGTGGTTAATTTTGGTCTCTGAGTTTGTAGGACCTGCCATGCTGGCCTCCCCAGAGCTTGTCAGGTTTATTATGTGACCCCTTCTTCATCCACAGGTCAGGAGGCCTGGTTTTGCTATTCGCCAACCAAGAAATTAATTCTCTCTAACACCTCTTCCTATCTGTGTGACCTGTACCACTTCACCTCTCTGTTTTATTGCCTTTAAAATTTTCTTTTTTATCTACACACAGGATTGTGGAAAGCACAACTGAAAGAATATGTGTGAAATTATATCATAAACTGTCACTCCAGGCTTCCAGCTTCTAGAGCTCAGATTTCCAACTCTACTTCTTGTTCAGTCCTGTTCTAATAATGTTTTTGCATTGTGTTAAAGAATATAATTGAACCAAGTAAATCTGAAGATCTAATTGGCTTTATTAAGCAATTCATGAATCTGGCAGCATCCCATCTAGCAACTAGAAGTATGCTCTGAGGAGCTGTATAAAATGGAAGGTTTTATACAAAGAAGGGTGGGGCAGGGGAGATAGTAACAAAAGAAACAAAAGAATTATTTTTAGACCAAAACCTCCACTTTGTGGGGGAAGGGACCAGCATGGGATTTTATCATGCAGTTTGCCTCTTCATTCTATGGTGGACGAAGAGGGCCCACATGACAGATCACCTCATTGGTGTTGCCCAGAAAATTCCAGACAAATTAATAAAGATTATACACCTGGGAGAATTTGAAACAGAAATTAGGTCAGGTATTAAATCTAGGTTTGGCATCATGGGCTTTAGCACAAGTGATACCATGCAGTTGTTTGGGGCCTGAGGTTTTGTCTTTAACACTTCCGAGTTCTTACATTCTCCTTACCCTCACTCTGTCTGTGTGAAAATGGGGATTAGATGCGTATTATTTGGAATTGGTATATAAACAATCTGGAAAGCTCCTGGTACAGTGCTTAGCATATGGTAGACACAGGAAACCCAAATAGAAGGGACAAGAATCTCAGAGACCATCTAATTCACATATCTCTCTAGCACATGAGGAAACTGGAGTCCAGCGAAGTTAAGAAAATTACCCAGAGTTACGGTTAAAAAAATAAAATAAAAATAAAATGAAAGTTGGCTGTAAGAATAAAAAGTGTTGGGCCACCCCAGTCGGGAACCCCTCTTGTTTTGAGAGTTGTTACTTTCTGCTCTAATAAAACTATCCTCTGCTGCAAACTTTAAAAAAAAAAGAATAAAAAGTGTTTATTTGAGCAAAGAGGGATTGCAATCCAAGGCCCAGATTCAGATAGCAACTTAAATTGTGCTCCAAGGGAACAAAGGAAGACCGGGTTTATGAAGGACAAAGCCTGAAGACTTGTTCTCATTTAGGTCTTCCATGTAAATGAAGGATGTTGGCTAGGTCAGTTGGGACTGGTTAGGCCCATTATGTAAACGGAAGATGCTGGTTATTGAAATGGATTGCTTCTTTTCAAGGTGAAGAATGCAAATGGCCTGGTCATCTTGAGGAGGAGAAAGTAAAGTCCATATATGCCCATGTAGCAATCCTGGATTCAGGATGTTTGTTGTTTAGCCTAGAGCTGAGTTTAACAACAGGTCAGCCACTTAACCATATTTCCAAGAACTGAGACGTGAGATGTGCATAGGCCCCATTTCCTCAATGGCCTCCTGACTCTGTTTTAAGTGACTCTCTTAGCAATGCTTGTTTTATTTTATTTTCTCCATTATCATTACACACTGAGCATCAGATTTATAGAGAGTCGATCCCTGGTCTCTGGACTCTCAGAGCTCTTACCACAGTAGCAAGATCTTGTAGAATATGGCAAATAAATGATAAGGGGGCAATCAGCAAGGCAAATTTCCTAATGGAGTTTTCCAGTGAAACTACTATGAGAATAAATTGAGGAGGGCGAAGGAAAGACATGAAATAATCTCCTTTTCCAGTATATTTAGTGAACTGTTATAGCCCTCCTCCCACACAAATCTTCTAATTAAGGTTTTATTTTTTGGTAAAATATATTCTAATACATCCATATAGTGGAATATTATCCAGCCATTAAAAAGAGTGAGGTTGGTCAACAAGCATTAGCATAGAAAGATGTGCCTGATATATTTGGGAAGACTCCAAACAGCTGCATGGTATCTACATTATGGCCCCATTTTTGTTTTATGTGTATATAAGCATGGAAGGAAGTCTGGAAGGACATCTTCCAGAACATTAGCAGTGGTTATCCTTCCACATTTTAAAGACCTTTCCCTTTCTATTTTTCTATGTCTGTATTGTTTAAATTCTCAGGACTATCTATGACTAATCATTAGGGAAAAACAAAGGAGTTTTTTTTTAATAAAAATACTGTTGAAACAATGATGAATTGCATAAAAGTACAATTATCCATGTACTCAGGAAGCCTACAAAAGTAGGCTTCCTACTCTACAAGAGTAGAAATGGGGGCTGGAAAAAAAAAGAGCTTTCAGCAGCTGTGAAACTGGGAGTTTTAGGCCAGATGAGGATATTGGATCTGATTGTCCTCCCAGCTCTTCAACCCTTCCCCAGAAGGCCCTCAAAAAAATGGTTTGATTCCCCGCACCATAAAAGTAAAAGAAAAAATGAAAGCACAATGAAAGATTAAGAGCTTTGACAAGAATAATGGAAATAATTAGACTCTTTTTTCTTAGGGATGTTTGCTATCTAATTGCATTTCTTTTATATGAGCAGGTAAAAAAATTAAACAATAGATGAAGGCACTGTTCATACTTTTAGTAGCACATCTTTTCCCCACAGCGCTGACATTAAAAAAAAAAAAGGCTGTCTTAGAGGCAGATATGAAAACTCTCCCTGGTCCAGTCTTAGGAGGAATAAATCCAAATTATGCCCCACAGCACATGCACAGCCACCCTGCATTGTTTTAATCTACTGGTATTGTATGTCTTAGAGTTAAGGATCTGTCATGGTTCAGAACAAGCCACCCCAAAACATGCCACTTTGGCATGTGAATTGTTTTGAGCTGCAGGTAATCAAGACACTGTGGACTCATGAGGAACTGGTACCTCTCCCTTAAAGAATTTAAATTAGGGGCCTTGCCCATGAAAAGAGTTATCACCAGAAATAACGTTTTTAACTTATCCAGATGGCAGGGCAAACAAAGTACTAATTAATAAACATCTTCTCTTGAGCTGGCCAAGTGGCGCGTTGATTAAGAGCTGGCTTGGGACATCAGCTCTGAGCAGCAGGGCCCTGGTTCGGATCCCACATGAGGACCAGTGACACTGCCCTCTACAGCTAAGATGGTGAACAACAGCTCGACCTGGAGCTGGGCTGCCATGAGTCGCCCGCGACGGTGTAGGCTGCAGCCCCTGCTGCAGTGGGCTGCCATAAGCTACCATGAGTGGCCAGCAGCCAGCGTGAGAGGCTGGCATCCAGTGTGAGCTGCCAAGAGCCACTGTGAGCAGCCACCCAGAAGCCGGCGACTGATCTGCCTCACCTGGGAAGAGTGCAATGATCACAATGCCAACATGGGCCTGTGAAGCAATGTCCTCCACAACTAGACTGAAGAACAAAAGGACAACTTGTCTGTTCCCCTTCCCCAATTCCCCAACACTGTTCCCCTCCCACAATTCCCAAATTAAAATAAATAAATAAATAAATAAATAAATAAGCGTCTTCTCTTTTTATTGTCCTGCAGTGACCTTGCTCCCTTCTGAAGCCTTAGGCACCTTACCGCATCCTTAGCTCACAATGTCACATATACCTCATTTTCCCTGTCTGTCTTTCAGCCTCTCAGGTTTGTGGGGTTCCCATGAGTATATACATAATTAAATTTGGTTCTTTATTAATCTGACTCACGTAGATTTAATTATTAGACCAGCCCAAAGAACCTTGGAGGGCAGTGCAAAGTTTCTTTGTCCCCGACATATCTTCAGCTAGTCTAGAAATCCCCTGAAGTGGTGAACCAAATAGTGCAAAAGTGCATGTGTACATTTTTCTGGGGAGAAGGTTCATAACCTTCATCAGATTTGCAAAATGATCTTTATACAAATCCACACCCACAAACGTTAAGAACACTCAGAATTCATGTATTCAGACATATCCAAATAGTCAACAATAATTTAAGAGTTTTCCCCCTCAATTTTTTGTTATACATATAGTAAGAATGTTATTAACCACCTTACAGGCATCATTTCTATTGCATTGTTGGAAAAGTCATGACGTATTTTGTCCATGTTTTTCAAAGATCATTTATTTATATAAAGAACAATGGTCAATCTATGATATATTGCCCATTTTGTTCAATAACCTTTTGCCATCTTTCAGTGAGCTTCATAATTCCTCATTCATAGAAGGGCCTGTCTTTATTTGCGAAAAACTGAACAAGGTACTGATTTACAGCCTCATCTGAATTGAATGTTATACCAGGCAAGGAGTTTTGAAGAGAGCAAAACAAGTGGAAGTCTGACAGTGAAAGGTCAGGCGAGTATGGTGGGTGTGGCAACACATCCCATCCAAGCTCCAATCATTTTTGACGGGTAATCAAACTTGTGTGTGGTCTCGCATTGTTGCGATGGAACAAAACTCCTTTACAATTAGCAAGCTCTGGATGTTTCTGGATGATGAATTTGTTCAAACTGTCCAATTGAGGACAGTACACCTTTGAACTGATTGTTTGGTTCCTTGGTAGGAGCTCAAAAAACACAACACCTTTAAAATCCCACCACACTGACAGCATAACCTTCCTCTGATGAATGTCTGCTTTTGATGTTGTTTGAGGCGAATCATCACGTTGGGACCAAGGCTGTTTGTTCACCGCATTGTGGTAAACAATCCACTTCTCATCACCAGTTATCAGTCGCTTCAAAAAAGGATCGTTTTCCTCACGTTTAATGAGCATATTGCAGATGTTTATATGCGCCATCAAATGAACTTCTTTGAGTTCATGCGGAATCCAAATATCAAGCTTGCTTATATATTCCAGCTTCTTCAGGTGGTCATCAACACTTGAATGATGGATGTTCAATGTTTCTGCAATCTCTCATGTCATGTAAATGGGTTTGACTTGATCAATGCCTTTATTTTGTCGTCATCAACCTTGGTGGGCCTCCCGACCGAGGAATGTCGTTGAGATCAAATTGACCAGCACGGAGTTTTGTGAACCATCATTGGCACTGACGGTCTTGTAGAGCATTGTCACCATAAACTTTATGCAACTTTTCACAAGCTTGATGCGCATTCTTCCCTTTATGGAAGTGAAACAGTAAAATATGGCAAAAATGCACAGTTTGGTCTTCCATCTTCAACTTGTTGTAAAATCTCTAAAACTCAACCTAATTGCTCAATTTTTGTTTAGAATGAAGCTAGAACTGTCAGCTGTCAAATGACATAGCAATAACATAGATGCGAATGACTCTAGTACTTCCAAAAATGAACTAGTGCCATCTGTCGCAAACATGCATCATGACTTTTCCAACAACCCAATAATTCTCACAGCAATATTGCAAGTAAGCATTATCCCTATTTTACTAATGATGAATATGGAGAATTAAAGATGGTCACAAATTTTTTGATAACCCTCGTATTGAAAGATGGGGGTCTATGCCCCTTCCCCTTGAATCTAGATAGACACTGTGACTACTTTGCCCAACTGAATATGATGTGACACTGTGTCCATTTCCAGGCAGGCCTTAAAAGACAGCAGCTTGAACTTCCTGTTCTTTGGAATAATAGTTCTTGTAAGCCAGCCATCATATTGTGAGGAAGCCAGTGCAGCCTCATGGAGATGCCCACATGGAGAGGAACTGAGCATTTAGGTGACAATCAGCACCAACCTGCCAGCTACATACATGAACTGTCATGAAAGTGGATCCTACAGACCCAGTCCAACTGCCCAGCTAATAATGTGTGATGTAGTGTTAAGCCATCATCTCCACCGAGCCTATAGTAGGCAGAATAATGGAAAAGCGTCCACGTTCTAATCCCCAGAACCTCTGACTATGTTACCTTACATGGTATAGGGGAATTAAGGTTGCAGATGGAATTAACATTACAAATCAGCTGACCTTAAACTAGGGACACTTATCCTGTATTATCTAGATGGGTACAATGTAATCACAAAGATCCTTAAAAGTGGGAGAGAAGGGCAACAGGGAAGGTTGGAGTGATTCAGTAGGAGAATGACTTGATCTGTTGCTGGCTTTGAAGATGGAGGACGTGGCCATGAGCCAAGGAATGCAGACGGCCTCTAGAAGCTGGAAAGGCAAGGAAACTGATTCCCTCCTAGAGTTTCCCAAAGGAAACATAGCCCTGTGACACCTTGATTTTAGCCCAGTGAGAGCTGTGTTGCATGTCTAACCTACATAACTGTAAGATAGTATATTTGTATTGTTTTAAGCCACTAAACAGATAATTTGTTACAGCAGCAATAGGAAACTATTACAGAATCCCTCCCAAATTTCATATTTGTGAACAAAATAAATTATTGTTATTTTAAATCACTACAGTTTGGGCTGCTTTGTTCCTCAGCAATAGATAATTGGAACAAGAAAGGTAAGGTTAGAATAATTAAATAATCTCTCCAAGTGACCCAAAAAGTTCAATTATTCAGCCCAGGTATGACATTTTTTTTTTCTTGCTGTGAAAATTCTCAAACACATCCACTGCCAAAATTTCACCAGATATTTCCTCCTCCAGACTCCCTGGGCATCACTTTTCTCCTCGCCACTCTCTGAATCTGATCTCCCAGGAAATCACGAGTTTTCTCCTTGTGCCAAACCCAGTGTGGCCTTTTCTCTGTCCTCATTCTCAATGATGACATTTCTGACCACCACTTCTCTTTCTTTCTCCAAGAAGCGGTTCTTAGTTACTAGTGTATAAAAAAAACTACTGCCTTTTTAGTAGACTATTGAACTTTTTTTATGAATGCTTAAGATTTTTTAATTTACCTATTTGAAGATTCGTTACAGATTTAATTTTCTATGTTTAAGTATCTTTTTTCAGTGGAGCCATAAGTGCCCTTTTAAATTAGTAGTAATGAAAATAGTTATCCTGGAGATAATTCTATTTAGCAATTAAGTTTTACAGCTTAAATAACATGCTTTACTGGCCATTAGCATACCAGATTAGAAAAGTTATGTTTTTCAGACAAGAAAGAGACACATACATACTTCAAAAGAAACTTTCAAGTAAATCTTACCCAAAACACATCCAAGGTAAAGAGAGAATTATTGGAAAATAATTTCTACTCTTTTCTTCTCTTTGGTTGAAGACCATCTCTTGATTTTTTTTCTTTTTTTTTTTAAATTGGGGAATTGGGGAAGGGGAACAGTGTTGGGGAATTGGGGAGGGGGACCAGCCAACTTATTGTTCTTCAATCTTAGTTGTGGAGGGCGCCAGTCACCATCTGGCTCATGGCCTCTAAGCTCAAGGTGCTGTGTTACAATCTTAGTTTTGGGTGGATGTAGCCTCCATCCCATGCAGGAGCCGAACTAGCAGCCTTATTGTTAAGAGCACATGCTGTATCCACTGAGCCATTGGGGTGGCAGCTCAGCTCAAGGTGCTGAGTTCAGTCTTAGTGGCAGGCGGGTATAGCCCACCATCGAACAGGCAGTCTTGTTAGGAGCACATGCTCTCACCAGCTGAGCCATCCTGCCACCTGTTGGTAGCTCAGCGGCAGCTCAGCTCAGGTGCAGCATCACTGGCCCATGTGGGAATCGAACTGGCGGCCCTGTTGCCCAGAACTCGTGCTCTTAAGCTAACTCTTAACCAACTGAGCCACTCGGCCAGCCCCTCTTTTGATGTTTTTGAAGACCCATGGTATTTGTATGCTTTTAAGAACATCCATTTTTCCTGAGTGAAACCAGTGAGAGCAGTTTCACATCTCAGAGAAACTCAACTCACTCTGGCCTACCAATCCAAATACAGATCTGGTCGAACAATAGACAACTTTAGGATACAATGAACAAGTAGCCTTTGATTCATACCTTCAAATCCCTGTGATGCTCCCAAAAGTTTGTCTATGAGATGGCAGGTGAAATATAATGTGACACACAGCACTATTTGCTAAAAATATTAACATGTTTTTAAATGTATATTTAAAATATTACTCAAATATAGAGCAAACAGGAATTTATTTCTCTATAAACTGAGTCTTAGTTGAATGTTTTTGTTCCAATTGCAATTTTAGTAAATGAGGAGAATTGACAGAGTGTCCACCAAAAGTCCAACAAAAAGGGAATTTGAAGCTAGGCTTCATTAAGAAAGTCAAAAGAAAACAACGCACTTCAAGCACAGTTGGGGAAACCTATTGATATACAAGTGTAAAAGCAACTGGGTGATGAGTAACTGACCTCTGTTTCCCTCGGAGCCTGCCCATCAGAATAGTTTCAGGAGCAAGTTAATAAAGGACACATTTAAATTGCAGGAAGAACTTTTGTCAGACTCCAAAAAGAACTTAAAACTGTGATGATTTAAATCATTCTATAAATTAGAACTGTTTCTGTTGCAAATGATGGAAAATCTAACTCAAATTGGTTAATTACTAAAAGGAATTTATTGATTTATGTATCTACAGGCTCAGGGACTACTCTAACTTCAGGCATAACTTGCTCCAAAGGTTTATGCAATGTTCTGTGAGATCAGTTTATCTCCAAATCTGCATTCTCTCCTCCTCTGTGTTTTGGATTCATGTTGAGACTGTCTCCTATTCTGATACCAAAATGGCAGCAATATTGCCAAGCCTCATATCCTTACATCACCAAATTCTGTGGATATGTGAATACTCTTTTTTCTCAAAAGCCTAGTCAATGTCTCCATGTCTCTTTGGCTGTAACTGAGTGAAGGGCATATCACTGACCCTATTACTTGGCCAGAGAAATGGGATGTGCTAATCAGTTTTCTCCTGGAATAGGAGAAACCATAACTCCTATATAAATATGGAGCAGAAGGGAGTGGTTTCTCAAAGATACTAGATACTAGATACTAGATAATAGATATTTTAAGATACTAGAAAAAGTCTGTTGGGCAGCAATAAGTGTTTACTATTGGGTTGTCGGAAAAGTCATGACATGTTTTTTCTATGTTTTTCATTACAAAAATACGTCATGACTTTTCTGACAACCCAATATACTAGTACCGTTATAATATGTTAAGAAGAGACATTTTGAGTACTGTTTTTATTTTTAAAATAGGCAATAAAATCATTGAGGTTCATGAGCACCTATGGTCTGATATACAAGCATATAAATTTACTGAACCCACCCACTTTGATACCTAATGAGATAATGATTTTTTTTCTCTTGAAATCACTTCATCTTCTTTTCAACCTTGTCTCCCATAACATCTGTCTATGAAAACTTCGCTCAGGCCTTACCTATTGTCATTTCTGGATTGCTTACATCTACATCTTGATCTTCCAGAATCTCATTGCCTAGGATGTCCCTTCCCCTCTTCATTCTCTGATATCTAAATTATTTTCTAAGGCCTAATTCATGGTTCCTTCTTCTTTGAAGCAACTGAGAAATAATGACCTTTCCTCCTAAATTTTCTTATAATTTTTAGGTTAAAATTTGCAGTTACCACCAATCTCCTCTCTAGCCCATGCAAGATATCACTTTGATGGTAGCAGTCTTGCCTGCTGACCTTGTTGTGTAGGTTTCTTCTCCACATAGCACCCCTGAAGGTCCCTAATAAGCAATCAAAGTTTGCTCATAAAATGAAAGCTACAGGCCATTTTGGATGAACACTGGGCACTATATCCTCACTCTTTATCATTTGTAACCATAATAGTGTATATCTTATGAGCATAAAGCTTTGCCTCTAGAAAATATTCATAAATGTTTGGGAAGTAGAACTTAATTGAATGGAGGGCAAAACCTAAAAGTAAGTTAATGACCGTGGTAACTAGTTAAAGCTAATCATGAATTAAGGATACATATTTCTAACATGAACATTTAAAAATGTGACAACAGAGTTTCCTTTCCCCCAAAAAGTGTGTTTTCACAAAATGTGAAATAAAATTTTTATATAAAAGCTTTCCCTGAGGAAATGGTTGAAAGTCATTTAAAGCAAAATACTGGCATTTGACCCTAAGAAATAAAATATTTTAACAGATTCACTTATTTGGAAAATATAATATGTGCTAGGTGATGTATTTGAAAGGGGGGAGGGGGCAGGAATCCATCCTCATAACCAGATCTGGCTGGGGAATAATTTCTGGAATTGCAGACAATTACTGAGTATATTTTTAGCCATAATTTGAGATGACCTTATAGCATTGGGAATTGCACCATTTTATAGCCCAGGAGTGATTACATAAAATCGTGTTAAAGTGATTATAATAAGAAGTACATAGGCAGTTATGTCTGCTGTTTTGCAAAACACTCAGCCCAGGAGACCCTTTAAAGCTGACTGGAACAGAAAATGCTAGTAGTCATATTAGACCTGTCCCTCCAGTAAAAGTAAGCACTCGCTGGCAACCACAACTAGCACCATTTGCTCTGAATCTCATGTTATTCACCACTTGACATTAAAGCTGCCAGTCACGTCCTAGAAAAACAGACAGATTAGTTATTTAGCATCATGTCATAAATGCCTTACTTCACCCTTATGTCATTTTAGTTTAAAATTCTCTGATTTGAAGACACTGACTTTTAATTCATTTAGGCCAATCAATGAAGGGGATGTAAAAACAATCTAAAATTTTAAAAATGTAAGGTGTCTCTTAATTTAGCCTGCATAAAACTTTTAAGTTTTGCTCACTTTCTAATATCAGATAATGACTTCTTTGGTAATTTTTTTTACATTCATCATTAAGAAACTTTAAAGTAGGGTATTTATCATGCTTTTCCCTCTACAAACAGTATTTTGGTGATTCTAGGCAGTTGATAAGGCAATATTGTTTTTCATAGGAGAATCCTGATTAATAAATGTAGAAAAAATTATATGCAACCCCCAATAAAATAATAAATTAAGTCAGTGACCATCAATGGTTCTTAATAGCATTAGGTGAAATGGTCATGGAGAACTTTATAATGGATAGGTCAGGTTGACAGTACCTGCACCCATCAATCAGTATTAGTATCTTTAAAAGTAATATGTCAGACAAATAGTTTGTGATACACTGTAATTTGTTTTTCTATTACTGCCTAACATCGTGTCTTAGTGGCTTAAAACAACAGTATATATTTATCACCTCACACAGTTTCTCTGATTAGGAATTCAGGAATGGTTTAGCTGGACAATTAATTCTAGCTCAAGGAATCTTGAGATTGCAGTCAAGATGTCAGCTACAGGGGCCGGCCAAGTGGCACGTTGGTTAAGAGCTGGGGTAGGACGCCAGAGGACCCTGGTTTGGATCCCACATATGAGGGCCAGTGACACTGCCTTCTACAGCTAAGATGCTGAACAACAGCTCAACCTGGAGCTGGGCTGCTGTGAGTCGCCAGTGACAGTGTAGTCTGCAGCCCCTGCTGCAGTGGGTTGCCATGGGCTACCGTGTGTAACCAGCAGCCAGCGTGAGCGGCCAGCAGCCAGCGTGAGCGGCCAGCAGCCGCAGTGAGCGGCCAT
>NW_017731371.1:935861-944361 GCF_001890085.2 Hipposideros armiger
AAAAAAAAAAGATGTCAGGTATAATAACAATCATCTGAGAGCTGACTGGGGCTGGAGGGTCCACTTCCAAGATGGTTCACTCACATGGCTGTTGGCAGGAGGCCTCAGTTCTTCATCACATGGCCTTCTCTATAGGAGAGTTTGAGTTTCCACCTGCCCTGACATCTGGCTTCCCACAGAATGAGTGATCAAAGAGGGAGACAAGAAACTACAACGTCTTAACCTTATAAATATTATCATTCCTGCTACACCCTATTGGTTCACGAGTCAGTCCTTCTAGTCAATGTGGGAGGAGACTACAAGAAAGGATGAATATAAGAAAGCAAGGATCACTGGGGGCCATCCTGGTGGTCAGCTACCACAAATGGGAAACAATCCTATGAAGCATTCTTGTCCCCTCTCCGATAAAACCATTCCAGAATCAAATTAAACATCTAGGTCTAACTACCAATTTATAGGAAGTAGGGGAGGGATAAGGAATGGGTAGAGGAACAAATAAAACAAAACAGCTGGGAAACAATCAGTCAATTGCAGAATGTGGGACAATCTAAAGAACAAGATCTGATTTCTTTAGCTAATAGATAGTATGGGAGAATTGGTATGATTCTAAGATATCAATTGTAAAAAGACTTTTTTTCCACAGCTATGAAATTTCGAGGACTGGCTATTACATGGTATTAAAGAACTATTAGTTTAGACATTCTTGGTAGGCTAATGGCATTGTGGGTGGGTGGGTCTAAGTGTTTTTATTTCTTATAGTTACCTGCTGAAGTATTTACAGTTGAAATGCTATGGTGTCTTGGATTTGTTTAAAAATAATTCAATAAAAGTAACAAAAAGAGACAGATAGATAAAACAAGATTGGTAAAAAGTTGACAATTATTGGCACTGGTTGATGGGGTGATGGGAGCTCATTTTACTACTCTCTCTAGTTCTGAGTGTGTTTGAAAAATCTCCAGTTTTAAGCCACTGAAAGTTTGGGGTTAGTTATAGCAGCTAGCATTACCTAAGGTACCCAGAGGAGTGATGCAGGATTTTTAGCTGAATTGGGAGATGCTGGTGGGCCCGTAATTGTTCTATATGTCTATGACCTTGGAGTTTGTAGCAGGAGAGGAGATGGACTGGGATGTAAGGGAAGGTCAGGGGGTAGCAGGAATGTCAATTCTGAATCAACGCAAAAGCCTGCATTAATGGTGCTAAAGGTTTCTTCTAGAGAAGTGATAGCAAGAGCAGAAGGAAGAAAAAACTTCTGTACTCATGGGTGGCCACGTCCTTCAATAATCTGCAGTTGCTTCCTGTCCAATAGCCACTATTTCCTGTGTAACTTCTCTTTCTGGATTAACGATTTATTTTTACCTAGAGTAAATCTCTTATCACTCCAACGCAGATTTCCCTAACCTTTCTAAAAGTTTTTGTTCTGTTTACAGTTTAAGACTTGTTTTCAAGGCAAAAATATAATAGTTACTTTTACTCTTCCTTTCAACCTATATTTCTCATAGGAATATTGTGACAGTATTTTTTAAGTGTGTGATCAATATTGAGAATCTTCGAAAAAGCCACCATGTAAATATCAAGTGAAAATATTGAGGATAAATTTAGTGTCACAAAAGAAAACTAAAAAGACTTTAATTTCTTATATTTTGAATCCTCACATTTAAAAAATATTTGTATTTGACTTGAATGAACAGGCTCAGTTAGAGGTTGCTTAAAGTATTTATAACAATTCCCGTCTTTCATGGATGGAAACATTAACAATTAGAAAATTCTAAGTTCATGAGAAAGAATAAAGCATTGTCCAAGGGAGTGGAAAGCCTCAGACTCAAATCATCAGAAATGGTTTTATCAAAACCTTGCTACTAAAAGATTGTATTTTATCCCAAAATAGAATGGAAGTAGTTGGTTATTCATGGCTCAGAAAAAGAATCATCTTGTTGGTCAGCCTCAGATATGATTTGTCATTGGACAGGTAGTTAAGAAAAAGAAAAGGTAGTCAATTATACTCATATCTCAATAATTCCAGGGGAGGGGGAAGAAAGAAAGGAAAGGTACCAAGTTTAAGTTTCCATAACTGAAATAAAGTTAATTACCTGGCTGACTGTTCAGCACATAAAAAACACTTCATTGTGTATAGAATGCTTTTGCTTGGGGAATTTGTTTAATTTATTTCTATATCCTCTACATAGGGATGTCACAATGATTTCAAATAAAGAAGTCAAAACCTGGACTTCTAATGAAAAATAAAACACCTTAGTTTAAAATTTTTTAATTCTGTCAAACTGATCACTTGGGGTTCTGTAGAACCATAAAACTTGATTTAATTAAAACATGGTGTTCAATAAGAAATAATTCAGTAAAAGAACACATGTTTTCTTACCAAAGGGGCCCTGTTTCCTAACCCGTTAGTGAGCTCTAATGTGTGTGTTCATGTAAGACCATTGTCTTATCTGGGTTGGAGGCACTACATGAAACTAATAATGCTTCTGTTCACTAGTCTCTTGGTATTTCCAGTGTGGTCCCTGGACCAGAACCTTCCCTACCAGCTGAGCAGCTTGTTACATATGCGGGCTGTCAAGCCCCACTCCACACCTACTGAATCAGAGGCCGTATTTTAATAGGATCCCCGGGTGATTCATATGCACTGTATATTTTGAGAAGCACTGCTCTAGAATACATAAGAGTAATTCAGATTCCTATTCTCACCTTTCGCTACAAATCTTAACACTCATTGTTTTCATCTCAGTCTCAGCTATTTCCCCCCAAACCCATATCTGGCCCAGGCTTTCAGGATATCAGATGTAGCATCCTGTCCCAGACCTTAGTACCTCAAGTTGTAAGCCCCTTGAGAGCAGGAAGCAGATCAAAAATCATGTCTACATCCATTTCAGTTCCTGTCATGTAGTAGAAATCAAGTACCATTTGAAAAATGACTAAAATGGATGGGTAATATGGCCTTTGATATCAAATAAAGGTAAATGAAGCCTGACTCCTCCACTCACTAGCTGCACCTTGTATAGATTACTTAATTTCTCTAAGCCTCACTAAAATGAGAATTATGGACCCAATCTCAAAGAATCCTTCTGAGAGTTAAATGAAGCTCAATGTATCTGGCATAATGTGCACCTTCCATTCTAAGGGTTCTGGGGGGTTTTTTTTGTTTGTTTTTCATGTATTAATACAATAGTACTATATATTTTTAAATTTTTAACTATTTCCCCTTTTCTTAGTCAGGTTGCCATAAAAACAAACAAACAAAAAAAAACACAGACTGGGTGGCTTAAACAATAGACATTTATTTTCTCACAGTTCTGGAGGCTGACAAGTCCAAGATCAAGATTCTAACGGGGTTTGGTTTCTGGTGAGAGTGCTCTTCCTGGCTCACAGACAACTACCTTCTCACTGTGTCCTCTCATGGTGGAGAGAGAGAGTGGTCTGGTGTCTCCTCCTCCTTTTATGAGAATACCAATCCCATCAGATAAGGAACCCACCTGTATGACCTCATGTAACCTTAATTACCTCTTAAATGCCCCTTCTCCAAATGCAGTTACATTAGTGTTTAGGGATTCAACATATGAATTGGGGGTGGGAAGGGACCAAATTCAGTCCATGGACTCCCCAATACATGGCATTGCTGTATGCACAGTTATAACAAATATTTTCTGTTAGACACATCTACATTGATTAGAGTAACACTATTTATGTTTGGCCCTGTAATGTCTTAATGTTTCCCTCATTCCAATTTTTGTATTTCCTTGGTGTTCTCTATCCATCATACTTATAGAGTCTCATTTGGATCTCTTCTCTAATAATTACCATTCTTTTTATAGGCTCCTCAGCTTCCTAATAACACAATTCAGTATCTTTATGCTTCTGAAATTTTTAAACCTTGGATCAAGTAAATAAATTGTCAGAAATGCAAGTAATATTTATAAACATTTTCCTATACTACATCAAGATAAAAATAGATTAAATATATATAATTAAGAAAAATCTAAAAATTACTTTCAACAAAATTATACAAACTAGCATCCCTCCTTGACTTTCTGAATTCATCTCTGACTATTCTTCTAGTCCCTTATACTGATCTTAAAGAGCATATAATTCTTTAAAAAGAGCCATTACCTGCTTTCCACCTATGACGGACATTTATTTTTAAAACGGAGAGGCTTTTCACCCTGTCCCTAGATGCTGATGTGTTCTTTGACTGCTGTGATGATACGAAAACCATGCCAGCTGAACTCTTAAATATTCTCAAGAACTATATAGAAATAGACAAAGCATTTAACTCAGAGAAACGCTTAATGCAAAAATGGTTCTTATTCAATAAACATCTATTTCATGATTGTGCTTGGCAAAAATCAAAAGATGAAAAAAACAGATTCTTCTCTCTAGGAGCTGGTTGACTAGTGGTAAAGGCACACAGATGAACCAAAATTATATAAAATGTCATCATTGATTCTCTAATGAACATGTGTATAAGATACAAATGATTGGTGGTGTTTTAAGTATACTTTGACTATGGTTATAAATCAATATTGATGACACGGAAATTCCTCAAGAGCATTGTCTAAGTTTGCTGTCTTCAATTCCTCTTCCCCCACTTAATCTTGAACACATGCCAGCTATTCTCCACTGAAACAGCCCTTGTCAAAGTCACCAGCTCCCTAGGTAATCTCAGTCTCCCCTATGGTTTAAATTCCATTGCAACATCCCATAAATTTATTTCTCCAGCCTGGATTTTCCTTTATCTGAACTCCAGACTATCCACTTGAATATAAAATAGATATTTCAAAATTATCATATCTAAAACGGTATCATCAATTTTCTCCCACAAACTCTCCTCCATGACGATTCTCTCATCTTACTATTCACCTAGTTGCTGAAGCCAAAACCCCTAAATTAACCTTAAATCTTCTTTCACCTTATATTCTTCATAAAATTCACCAGCAAATCCTGCTAACTCCACCTTCAAATAACATCCAAAATCCAACACTTTTCATCACCACCGATGCTCGTACTGCTATAACCGTCGTTATCTCTTGCTTGAATCTTTCAATAGCCTTTTAACTGGTCTCCTGCTTCCACTTTCTCCCTTACAGTTGATTCTCCACACAGCTGCCAGGGGCATCCTGCTGAAATTTCAGCCAAATCATGTCACTCCTTGCTCAAAAACCTGCCAATAGCTTCTCATCTCACTCAAAGTAAAAGCCAATGTGTTCAATGGCCTCCAAGGCTCTACACAGGCTAGCATTGCCTCCCACCCTCACCTTGACCTCTCTGGACTCATCTCCAACTCCTCTCCCTGACCATTATTGTCATCCCACTTCACTGGCTTCCTGGCTGTTCCTCAGTCACACCAAGCATGCTCCTGCTATAGTGTCTTTGCTTTTGCTGTTCTCCCTGCTTGAAATGCTCTTATGCCAGGTATTAATCTATCTGCATAGCTTGCTCCTTCACCTTCTTTAGGTCTTTGCTCAGAATCTTTTCATTTAGGCCATTTGTTTCCCACAGGGTTCAACCAAAGGAGTAGAATCACTTGGAACTAAATAGACAGACAAATAGATGGTATATATATATATATTGCATAAAGTTTAACCCTGTAACAAATCTATCTGTATGTATCATATATACAGACAGGGACAGAAATTGATTTATATGTAATATATATGTTTATATATCATATAATTTATATATTAATTTATTTATTTATTGAGAGTGATTGAGAGATTGATTTCTTACAGAGATTTGACTTTCACAACAGTGGGAGCTTATTCAATAGTCTGTAAGGATGGTTTTTCTTTTTACATCTGATGCTTGAGCTTGAAGTTCACAGATCCAAGAATAGGAAGGAAATATGGATATAAAATTGGGGAAAACAAGCTGGAATCTAACAGGACACATTAAAACCCACATCAGTTTTCACTGCCTCCAACCTGTTGATGTGGGTGTCCTCCAGGAGAAGCTGGCCTCCTTCATCCCAGAGCTAAGCACACACCTGGCCCAGGAGTCAGGGAAGCGGAAGCAGAACACAGGTAAGGTGGAGCAGTTTCAGGCTGGGCCACCGCCCCATGTTAATGAAGCGAGACAGCAGATAAACTGCAATGTACATGAGCTATGATAACACCTGCCCCGACCTTTCAAGCACAAAAAAAATGGTGGCTGCTTTACTTCTTCCCTCCAAATATTACACAAGAAACATACAGGGAAGAGAAACACAATTCAGATTCATCAAGTTACATGTGACAAAGCCACCACCCCTTCTTTGATCACTTGTCTAAAATTGTGACCCTGCCTCCAACACTCACTATCCTTCTCCCTTGCATTATTTTTCTCTATATCACTAACATTCTATATATTTTACTTATTTGTTTTGTTTGCTGTCAGTCTTGCCCCACTTAAATGTGAGCTTCATGAGGACACGGATTTTTTTTTATTGTTTATTGTTCCATGTCTAGGGCCCAAAAGAGTGTCTGGCACATACTAGGCCCTCTGTAAATATTTGTTGAATAAATGAATTGTGTAAGCATTCTGATGAACATTTTTAATAAATGTGTAATTATGATTGTCTCTAAAACAGTCAGATTTTCTACCTGAAGCAAATGAGAGTTAGAGGTGATGGATTCACAGCCAGTGAAATAGTGAGAAAGCTAAAGAACGAATGGGCTGTAACTAAGTCACATTCCCCATCCTTTAGGACAGGGAACAAATTTATAGAAAATAGTAAAGGAGCAAGAAGATGTTTTGTAGCATGCTTCAGGTAATATATGGAATAGTGAGGATAAGAGTTTGTTAATGTAAAAAGGAATGCCTATCCCCAGATTTTGCACATTTAATTAGTCACTTGATAAATATGAGTATACTTGGCTGCTACTGATGACTATGTTTAACATTTTGTTTTATCATCCACTCTTTTTTTTTCAAAATATGCACAGTAGATGGAGACCTGTGCTCCAACATGATTATGAGCAATAAAGATCAGTGCTTAATTTTTCCCTGCATCTTGTTCAAACCTTCCTCCTCAAAGATAATTCCTCCATCACCCAGTGGCAGCATGATTTGTTCCCTTTTATGGAATCCTATTATATTGGTTTATCTGCAACACAATTTATGTCTTTATGAATATCTGTATGTATGTCTTAGAAGCCCAATATAATAGTCAGAGTCCCAACGCAAAACAGATAGCACACACACACTGGGATAATTCACAATGAACTTGTTAGATGGGTGTACAAGAACCACAAGAGGTTGTCTAGGAATCCAGGCTACCTAAGGGGTGCTGTCACCACCATAGACACAAAAAGAGGATGTGTAAGGAGAGAGAGTTGTGGACAGTGGGCCTCCTTGAGCGGAGCTGAGACTTTCTGTAACAGCCAACGTAAGGTGACTTTGCAGGGAGATCGCCAGGGTCATAAATACGCTGACCTCATTCTCCTCCTATCCTATAATTTCTTATCAAGGCAGCTCATTGGCTGACTCCAACTGGAAGTCAGAAACCACAGGAATTCATTGATGGAATCCCTACCAGTCACCCTCCTTGAGCAGATAGCAGGTTAGAGAAAAATGTGGAATAAACCTAGAATGGCACATGGAAGCTATCCAGCTTTCACCCAGGGAGAGCCAGAGCTGGGTCTCCTACTTCCCTTTTTATTCCCCAGAGCACCTTTCACAAAGTACTTGGTGTATACATTTTATACTCACAATGTATACCTGTGAGGTCTACCAACCTATCTCAGAACAGTTCAGCAGAACATACACCAGTAACATAGTTGTTTATTACCATTATCAAGTACGATGTACTGTACATAATTGTATGTGCTATACTTTTATATGGCTGACAGCACAGTAGGTTGGTTTACACTAGCATCACCACAAACACACAAGTACTGTGTTTGCACTACGATGGTACAATGGCTGCAGTGTCACTAGGTGACAGCAATTTTTCAGCTCCATTTTAATCTGGTTATATTACTCTTTTAATCTTATAACTTTATATGTATGATTTATGTGTTGTGTTTAAATGTTCGTCAGTGACAGATATAAAGGAAGATCAATAAAGGAAAGGAAAAGGTGCCTGAGAACTTTGGAACTTAATTTTTAGATGTCAAGCAAAGGAAATCAGAGAGAGCAAATAAGAACATGGCATGTATCTTAAAAACCAATTAGCATTTCTTTATTAATAGATACCTTTTATTAAAAATATACATCCTTTAGCTATATTGCTTTCACTCAACATCCTAATAACCTGGAAAGTAGTAAAATTAAATGTCTACCTTATTGATCAGCTGTCAAAAATATTCTATTTCATCTTTCTCATAAAAGATGTGCTAAAAATTTACTAGGACATTAATATACAAATTCACCTCTCTAGTGGGATGTGCTATGAATTCAAAACAATATGCTTCCTTTGATCTTTTCAAAGGTACCATTCCCATACAAAACTGCAGGGAAAAAGAAAAGAAAAAAAGAAATATATATATATATATATATATATATATATATATAT